>NW_027464631.1:1785833-2150000 GCF_043290135.1 Rhipicephalus microplus
TCCACAACTAGAAAATCCACAACTAGAAACTCCACAGCTATAGACCCCACAACTTGAAACTCCACAAGTTTAAACTCCACAACTTGAGGCTCGACAACTAGAAACTCCACAACTAGAAACTCCCCAACCAGAAACTCCACAACTAGAGACTCTGCAACTATAGAACTCCGCAACTAGAAACTCCGCGTTTAAAAACTCCGCAACAAGAAATTCCACGGCTAGAAACACCACAACTAGACACTCCGCAACTAGAAACTCTACAACTAGAGACTCCTCAACTAGAGAATTCGCAACTAGAAACTCCAAAACTAGCGACTCTGCAACTAGAAACTCCGCAGCTAGAAACTCCACAACTCGAAACTCCACAACTAGAAACTCCACAACTTGAGACTCCGCAACTAGAAACTCCACAACTTGAAACTCCACAACTAGAAACTCCACAACCAGAAACTTCACTACTAGAAACTCCCCAACTAAAAAATCGCAACCAGAGACTCCACAACTAGAAACTCCACAACTTGAAACTCCAGAACTAGAAACTCCACAACCAGAAACTTCACAACTAGAAACTCTGCAACTAGAAACTCCACAACTAGAAACTCCACAACTAGAAACTCCACTACTAGATACTCCACAACTGGAAACTCGACAACTAGGAACTCCACAACTAGAGACTCCACAACTTGAAACTCCAAACCTAGAGACTCTGCAACTAGAAACTCCACAACTAGAGACTCCGCAACTCCACAACTAGAAACTCCACAACTAGAAAATCCACAACTAGAAACTCCACAACTATAGACTCCACAACTAGAAACTCCACTACTAGAAACTCCAAAACTAGAAACTCCACAAGTAGAAACTCCACAACTAAAAACTTCACAATTCGAAACTTTACTAGAAACTCCAAAACTTGAGACTCCACAACTAGGCACTCCACAACTAGAAACTCCACAATTAGAGACTCTGCAACTATAGAACTCCGCAACTAGAAACTCCGCATTTAAAAACTCCGCAACAAGAAACTCCACGGCTAGAAACACCACAACTAGACACTCCGCAACTAGAAACTCTACAACTAGAGACTCCTCAACTAGAGAATTCGCAACTAGAAACTCCAAAACTAGATACTCTGCAACTATAAACTCCGCAGCTAGAAACTCCACAACTAGAAACTCCACAACTCGAAACTTCACAACTAGAAACTCCGCAACTAGAGACTCCACAACTAGAAACTCCACAACTTGAAACTCCACATTTCGAAACTCCACAACCAGAAACTTCACAAGTAGAAACTCCACAACTAGAAACTCCACAACTAGAAACTCCGCAACTAGAGACTCCACAACTAGAAACTCCACAACTAGAAACTCCACAACTACAATCTCCAAAAATAGAGACTCGGCAACTAGAAATTCCATATCTAGAAACTCCACAACTAAAAACTCCACAACTAGAAACTGCAAAACTAGAGACTTCACAACTAGAAACTCCACAACTGGAAACTCCACAACTAGACACTCCGCAACTAGCAACTCCACAACTCGAGACTCCACAACTTGAAACTCCACAACTTTAAACTCCACAACTTGAGACTCAGCAACTAGAAACTCCACAACATGAAACTCCACAACTAGAAACTCCACAACCAGAAACTCCACAACCATAAACTCCACAACTAGAAACTCCACAACTAGAAACTCTTCAACTAGAGACTCCACAACTAGAAACTCCACAACTACAAACTCCACAACTACAAACTCCACAATTAGAGACTCGGCTACAAGAAATTTCATGTCTAGAAAGTCCACAACTAAAAACTCCACAACTGGAAACTCCACAACTTGAGACTCCACAACCAGAAACTCCACAACTAGAAACTCCACAACTAGAAACTCCACAACTAGAAACTCCGCAACTGGAGACTCCACAACTAGAAACTCCACAACTTGAAACTCCACAACTAGAAACTCCACAACTTGAAACTCCACAACTAGAAACTCCACAACCAGAAACTTCACAAGTAGAAACTCCACAACTAGAAACTCCACAACTAGAAACTCCGCAACTAGAGACTCCACAACTAGAAACTCCACAACTAGAAACTCCACAACTACAATCTCCACAAATAGAGACTCGGCAACTGGAAATTCCACAACCAGAAACTGCAAAACTAGAGACTTCACAACTAGAAACTCCACAACTGGAAACTCCACAACTAGACACTCCGCAACTAGCAACTCCACAACTTGAGACTCAACCACTAGAAACTCCACAACATGAAACTCCACAACTAGAAACTCCACAACCAGAAACTCCACAACCATAAACTCCACAACTAGAAACTCCACAACTAGAAACTCTTCAACTAGATACTCCACAACTAGAAACTCCACAACTACAAACTCCACAACTACAAACTCCCAAATTAGAGACTCGGCTACAAGAAATTTCATGTCTAGAAAGTCCACAACTGAAAACTCCACAACTGGAAACTCCACAAGTTGAGACTCCACAACTAGAAACTTCACAACTAGAAACTCCACAACTAGAAACTCCACAACCAGAAACTCCACAACTTGAAACTCCACAACTAGAAACTCCACAACTAAAAACTGAGACTCCTCAACTAGAGAATTCGCAACTAGAGACTCTGCACCTAGAAACTCCGCAGCTAGAAACTCCACAACTCGAAACTCCACAACTATAAACTCCACAACTAGAAACTCCACAACTTGAAACTCCACAACTCAAAGTTCCAGAACTTGAAACAACACAACTAGACACTCCACAACTTGAGACTCCGCAACTAGAAACTCCACAACTAGAAACTCCACAACTAGAAACTCCGCCACTAGAGACTCCACAACTAGAAACTCCACAACTTTAAACTCCACAACTAGAAACTCCACAACTAGAAACTCCACAACTAGAAACCCCGCAACTAGAGACTCCACAATTAGAAACTCCACAACTAGAAACTCCACAACTACAAACTCCACAAATAGAGACTCGGCAACTAGAAATTCCATATCTAGAAACTCCACAACTAGAAACTGCAAAACTAGAGACTTCACAACTAGAAACTCAACAACTAGAAACTCCACAACTAAAAACTCCACAACTGGAAACTCCACAACTTGAAACTCCACAACTAGATACTCCACAACTGGAAACTCCAAAACTAGATAATCAATATCTGGAAACTCCACAACTAGAAACTCCACAACTTGAAACTCCACAACTAGATACTCCACAACTAAAAACTCCAAAACTAGATAATCCATATCTGGAAACTCCACAACTAGAAACTCCACAACTAGAGACTCAACAACTAGAAACTCCACAACTAAAAACTCTACAACTAGAGGCTCCTCAACTAGAGAATTCGCAACTAGAGACTCTGCACCTAGAAACTCCGCAGCTAGAAACTCCACAACTCGAAACTCCACAACTATAAACTCCACAACTAGAAACTCCACAACTTGAAACTCCACAACTCAAAGTTCCAGAACTTGAAACAACACAACTAGACACTCCACAACTTGAGACTCCGCAACTAGAAACTCCACAACTAGAAACTCCACAACTAGAAACTCCGCAACTAGAGACTCCACAACTAGAAACTCCACAACTTTAAACTCCACAACTAGAAACTCCACAACTAGAAACTCCACAACTAGAAACTCCGCAACTAGAGACTCCACAATTAGAAACTCCACAACTAGAAACTCCACAACTACAAACTCCACAAATAGAGACTCGGCAACTAGAAATTCCATATCTAGAAACTTCACAACTAGAAACTCAACAACTAGAAACTCCACAACTAGAAACTCAACAACTAGAAACTCCACAACTAAAAACTCCACAACTGGAAACTCCACAACTTGAAACTCCACAACTAGATACTCCACAACTGGAAACTCCAAAACTAGAAAATCAATATCTGGAAACTCCACAACTAGAAACTCCACAACTTGAAACTCCACAACTAGATACTCCACAACTAAAAACTCCAAAACTAGATAATCCATATCTGGAAACTCCACAACTAGAAACTCCACAACTAGAGACTCAACAACTAGAAACTCCAACACTTGAAACTCCACAACTCAAAACTCCACAACTTGAAACTCCACAACTAAAACCTCCACAACTGGAAACTCCACAACTTGAGACACTGCAACTAGAAACTCCACAACTTGAAACTCCACAACTAGAAACTCCACAACTAAAAACTCTACAACTAGAGACTCCTCAACTAGAGAATTCGCAACTAGAAACTCCAAAAGTAGAGACTCTACACCTAGAAACTCCACAACTAGAAACTCCACAACTAGAAACTCCACAACTTGAAACTCCACAACTAGAAACTCCACAACTTGAGACTCCGCAACTAGAAACTCCACAACTTGAAACTCCACAACTAGAAACTCCACAACTAGATACTCCACAACTGGAAATTCCAAAACTAGATAATCCATATCTGGAAACTCCACAACTAGAAACTCCACAACTAGATATTCAACAACTAGAAATTCCAACACTTGAAACTCCACAACTCAAAACTCCACAACTTGAAACTACAAAACTAGAAACTCCACAACTTGAGACTCCGCCACTAGAAACTCCACAACTTGAAACTCCACAACTAGAAGTTCCACAACTAGAAACTGCAAAACTAGAGACTTCACAACTAGAAACTCAACAACTAGAAACTCCACAACAAGAAACTCCACAACTAGAAACTCCACAACTAGAAACTTCACAACTGGAAACTCCGCAACTAGAGACTCCACAACTAGAAACTTCACAACTAGAAACTCCACAACCAGAAACTCCACAACTAGAAACTACACAACTAGAAACTTCACAACTAGAAACTCCGCAACTAGAGACTCCACAACTAGAAACTCCACAACTTGAAACTCCACAACTAGAAACTCCACAACTAGAAACTCCACAACTACAAACTCCACAAATAGAGACTCGGCAACTAGAAATTCCATATCTAGAAACTTCACAACTAGAAACTCAACAACTAGAAACTCCACAACTAGAAACTCAACAACTAGAAACTCCACAACTAAAAACTCCACAACTGGAAACTCCACAACTTGAAACTCCACAACTAGATACTCCACAACTGGAAACTCCAAAACTAGAAAATCAATATCTGGAAACTCCACAACTAGAAACTCCACAACTTGAAACTCCACAACTAGATACTCCACAACTAAAAACTCCAAAACTAGATAATCCATATCTGGAAACTCCACAACTAGAAACTCCACAACTAGAGACTCAACAACTAGAAACTCCAACACTTGAAACTCCACAACTCAAAACTCCACAACTTGAAACTCCACAACTAAAACCTCCACAACTGGAAACTCCACAACTTGAGACACTGCAACTAGAAACTCCACAACTTGAAACTCCACAACTAGAAACTCCACAACTAAAAACTCTACAACTAGAAACTGCAAAACTAGAGACTTCACAACTAGAAACTCAACAAACTAGAAACTCCACAACTAAAAACTCCACAACTGGAAACTCCACAACTTGAAACTCCACAACTAGATACTCCACAACTGGAAACTCCAAAACTAGATAATCCATATCTGGAAACTCCACAACTACAAACTCCACAACTTGAAACTCCACAACTAGATACTCCACAACTGGAAACTCCAAAACTAGATAATCCATATCTGGAAACTCCACAACTAGAAACTCCACAACTAGATATTCAACAACTAGAAATTCCAACACTTGAAACTCCACAACTCAAAACTCCACAACTTGAAACTACAAAACTAGAAACTCCACAACTTGAGACTCCGCCACTAGAAACTCCACAACTTGAAACTCCACAACTAGAAGTTCCACAACTAGAAACTGCAAAACTAGAGACTTCACAACTAGAAACTCAACAACTAGAAACTCCACAACAAGAAACTCCACAACTAGAAACTCCACAACTAGAAACTTCACAACTGGAAACTCCGCAACTAGAGACTCCACAACTAGAAACTTCACAACAAGAAACTCCACAACCAGAAACTCCACAACTAGAAACTACACAACTAGAAACTTCACAACTAGAAACTCCGCAACTAGAGACTCCACAACTTGAAACTCCACAACTTGAAACTCCACAACTAGAAACTCCACAACCAGAAACTCCACAACTAGAAACTCCACAACTAGAAACTGCACAACTGGAAACTCCGCAACTAGAGACTCCACAACTAGAAACTCCACAACTAGAAGCTCCACTACTACAAACTCCAGAAATAGAGACTCGGCAACTAGAAATTCCGTATCTAGAAACTCCACAACTAGATACTGCAAAACTAGAGACTTCACAACTAGAAACTCAACAACTAGAAACTCCACAACTAAAAACTCCACAACTGGAAACTCCACAACTTGAGACTTCGCAACTTGAAACTCCACAACTAGAAACTCCGCTGTTAAAAACTCCGCAACTAGAAACTCCGCAACTAGAAACTCCACAACTTGAAACTCCACAACTAGATACTCCACAACTGGAAACTCCACAACTAGATACTTCACAACTGGGAACTCCACAACTAGATACTCCATATCTGGAAACTCCACAACCAGAAACTCCACAACTAGAGACTCAACAACTCGAAACTCCACAACTAGAAACTCAACAATTAGAATCTCCACAACCCGACACTCCGCAATTCCACAACTGGAAACTCCACAACTAGAAACTCCACAACTAGATACTCCGCAACTAGAAACTCCACAACTAGAAACTTCACAACTAGAAACTCCGCAACTAGAAACTCCACAACTAGAAACTCTGCAACTAGAGACTCCACAATTAGAAACTCCACAACTAGAAACTCCACAACTACAAACTCCACAAATAGAGACTCGGCAACTAGAAATTCCATATCTAGAAACTTCACAACTAGAAACTCAACAACTAGAAACTCCACAACTAGAAACTCAACAACTAGAAACTCCACAACTAAAAACTCCACAACTGGAAACTCCACAACTTGAAACTCCACAACTAGATACTCCACAACTGGAAACTCCAAAACTAGAAAATCAATATCTGGAAACTCCACAACTAGAAACTCCACAACTTGAAACTCCACAACTAGATACTCCACAACTAAAAACTCCAAAACTAGATAATCCATATCTGGAAACTCCACAACTAGAAACTCCACAACTAGAGACTCAACAACTAGAAACTCCAACACTTGAAACTCCACAACTCAAAACTCCACAACTTGAAACTCCACAACTAAAACCTCCACAACTGGAAACTCCACAACTTGAGACACTGCAACTAGAAACTCCACAACTTGAAACTCCACAACTAGAAACTCCACAACTAAAAACTCTACAACTAGAGACTCCTCAACTAGAGAATTCGCAACTAGAAACTCCAAAAGTAGAGACTCTACACCTAGAAACTCCACAACTAGAAACTCCACAACTAGAAACTCCACAACTTGAAACTCCACAACTAGAAACTCCACAACTTGAGACTCCGCAACTAGAAACTCCACAACTTGAAACTCCACAACTAGAAACTCCACAACCAGAAACTCCACAACTAGAAACTCCACAACTAGAAACTCCACAACTAGAAACTCCACAACTAGAAACTCCGCAACTAGAGACTCCACAACTAGAAACTCCACAACTTGAAACTCCACAACTAGAAACTCCAACACTAGAAACTCCACCACTCGAAACTCCACAACTAGAAACTCCACAACTAGAAACTCTGCAACTAGAGACTCCACAACAAGAAACTCCACAACTAGAAACTCCACAACTACAAACTCCACAAATAGAGACTCGGCTACAAGAACTTTCATTTCTAGAAAGTCCACAACTAAAAACTCCACAACTGGAAACTCCACAACTAGAAACTCCACAACTAGAAACTCCACAACCAGAGACTCTGCAACTAGAAACTCCGCAGCTAGAAACTCCACAAATAGATACTCCGCAACCAGAAACTGCAAAACTAGAGACTTCACAACTAGATACTTCACAACTGAAAACTCCACAACTAGATACTCCACAACTTTAAACTCCACAACTAGAAACTCCACAACTAGAGACTCCACAACTAGAAACTCCACAACTAGAAACTCCACAACTAGAAACTCCACAACCAGAGACTCCGCAACTCCACAACTGGAAACTCCACAACTGGAAACTCCACAACTGGAAACTCCACAACTAGATACTCCGCAACTAGAAACTCCACAACTGGAAACTCCACAACTAGATACTCCGCAACTAGAAACTCCACAAATAGAGACTCCACAACTTGAAACTCCACAACTTTAAACTCCACAACTTGAGACTCCACAACTAGAAACTCCACATCTTGAAACTCCAAAACTAGAAACTCCACTACCAGAAACTCCACAACTAGAAACTCCACAACTAGAAACTCCACAACTAGAAACTCTGCAACTAGAGACTCCACAACTAGAAACTCCACAACTACAAACTCCACAAATAGAGACTCGGCTACAAGAAATTTCATGTCTAGAAAGTCCAACACTAAAAACTCCACAACTAGAAACTCCACAACTAGAAACTCTACAACTAGAGACTCCGCTACTACAAACTCCACAACTACAAACTCCACAACTACAAACTCCACAAATAGAGACTCGGCAACTAGAAATTCCATATCTAGAAACTGCACAACTAGAAACTCCGCAACTAGAGACTCCACAACTAGAAACTCCACAACTAGAAACTCCACAACTACAAACTCCACAAATAGAGACTCGGCAACTAGAAGTTCCATATCTAGAAACTCCACAACTTGAAACTGCAAAACTAGAGACTTCACAGCTAGAAACTCAACAACTAGAAACTCCACAACTAAAAACTCCACAACTGGAAACTCCACAACTTGAGACTCCAAAACTTCAAACTCCACAACTAGAAACTCCGCTGTTAAAAACTCCGCAACTAGAAACTCCACAACTAGAAACTCCACAACTTGAAACTCCACAACTAGATACTCCACAACTGGAAACTCCACAACTAGATACTTCACAACTGGGAACTCCACAACTAGATACTCCATATCTGGAAACTCCACAACTAGAAACTCCACAACTAGAGACTCAACAACTCGAAACTCCACAACTAGAAACTCAACAATTAGAAACTCCACAACCAGACACTCCGCAATTCCACAACTGGAAACTCCACAACTGGAAACTCCACAACTAGAAACTCCGCAACTAGAAACTCCACAACTAGAAACTCCACAACTAGAAACTCTGCAACTAGAGACTCCACAACTAGAAACTCCACAACTAGAAACTCCACAACTACGAACTCCACAAAAAGAGACTCGGCTACAAGAAATTTCATGTCTAGAAAGTCCAGAACTAAAAACTCCACAACTGGAAACTCCACAACTAAAAACTCCACAACTAGAGATTCTGCAACTAGATACTCCACAACCAGAGACTCTGCAACTAGAAACTCCGCAGCTAGAAACTCCACAAAAAAAAGCTCCGCAACTAGATACTCCGCAGCTAGAAACTACAGAACTAGACACTCCACAACTAGAAACTCCACAACTAGAAACTCCACAACTAGAAACTCCACAACTGGAAACTCTGCAACTAGAGACTCCACAATTAGAAACTCCACAACTAGAAACTTCACAACTACAAACTCCACAAATAGAGACTCGGCAACTAGAAATTCCATATCTAGTAACTCCACAACTACAAACTCCACAAATAGAGACTCGGCAACTAGAAATTCCATATCTAGAAACTCCACAACTAGAAACTGCAAAACTAGAGACTTCACAACTAGAAACTCAACAAACTAGAAACTCCACAACTAAAAACTCCACAACTGGAAACTCCACAACTTGAAACTCCACAACTAGATACTCCACAACTGGAAACTCCAAAACTAGATAATCCATATCTGGAAACTCCACAACTACAAACTCCACAACTTGAAACTCCACAACTAGATACTCCACAACTGGAAACTCCAAAACTAGATAATCCATATCTGGAAACTCCACAACTAGAAACTCCACAACTAGATATTCAACAACTAGAAATTCCAACACTTGAAACTCCACAACTCAAAACTCCACAACTTGAAACTCCACAACTAGAAACTGCAAAACTAGAGACTTCACAACTAGAAACTCCACAACTGGAAACTCCACAACTAGACACTCCGCAACTAGCAACTCCACAACTCGAGACTCCACAACTTGAAACTCCACAACTTTAAACTCCACAACTTGAGACTCAGCAACTAGAAACTCCACAACATGAAACTCCACAACTAGAAACTCCACAACCAGAAACTCCACAACCATAAACTCCACAACTAGAAACTCCACAACTAGAAACTCTTCAACTAGAGACTCCACAACTAGAAACTCCACAACTACAAACTCCACAACTACAAACTCCACAATTAGAGACTCGGCTACAAGAAATTTCATGTCTAGAAAGTCCACAACTAAAAACTCCACAACTGGAAACTCCACAACTTGAGACTCCACAACCAGAAACTCCACAACTAGAAACTCCACAACTAGAAACTCCACAACTAGAAACTCCGCAACTGGAGACTCCACAACTAGAAACTCCACAACTTGAAACTCCACAACTAGAAACTCCACAACTTGAAACTCCACAACTAGAAACTCCACAACCAGAAACTTCACAAGTAGAAACTCCACAACTAGAAACTCCACAACTAGAAACTCCGCAACTAGAGACTCCACAACTAGAAACTCCACAACTAGAAACTCCACAACTACAATCTCCACAAATAGAGACTCGGCAACTAGAAATTCCACAACCAGAAACTGCAAAACTAGAGACTTCACAACTAGAAACTCCACAACTGGAAACTCCACAACTAGACACTCCGCAACTAGCAACTCCACAACTTGAGACTCAACCACTAGAAACTCCACAACATGAAACTCCACAACTAGAAACTCCACAACCAGAAACTCCACAACCATAAACTCCACAACTAGAAACTCCACAACTAGAAACTCTTCAACTAGATACTCCACAACTAGAAACTCCACAACTACAAACTCCACAACTACAAACTCCCAAATTAGAGACTCGGCTACAAGAAATTTCATGTCTAGAAAGTCCACAACTGAAAACTCCACAACTGGAAACTCCACAAGTTGAGACTCCACAACTAGAAACTTCACAACTAGAAACTCCACAACTAGAAACTCCACAACCAGAAACTCCACAACTTGAAACTCCACAACTAGAAACTCCACAACTAAAAACTGAGACTCCTCAACTAGAGAATTCGCAACTAGAGACTCTGCACCTAGAAACTCCTCAGCTAGAAACTCCACAACTCGAAACTCCACAACTATAAACTCCACAACTAGAAACTCCACAACTTGAAACTCCACAACTCAAAGTTCCAGAACTTGAAACAACACAACTAGACACTCCACAACTTGAGACTCCGCAACTAGAAACTCCACAACTAGAAACTCCACAACTAGAAACTCCGCCACTAGAGACTCCACAACTAGAAACTCCACAACTTTAAACTCCACAACTAGAAACTCCACAACTAGAAACTCCACAACTAGAAACCCCGCAACTAGAGACTCCACAATTAGAAACTCCACAACTAGAAACTCCACAACTACAAACTCCACAAATAGAGACTCGGCAACTAGAAATTCCATATCTAGAAACTCCACAACTAGAAACTGCAAAACTAGAGACTTCACAACTAGAAACTCAACAACTAGAAACTCCACAACTAAAAACTCCACAACTGGAAACTCCACAACTTGAAACTCCACAACTAGATACTCCACAACTGGAAACTCCAAAACTAGATAATCAATATCTGGAAACTCCACAACTAGAAACTCCACAACTTGAAACTCCACAACTAGATACTCCACAACTAAAAACTCCAAAACTAGATAATCCATATCTGGAAACTCCACAACTAGAAACTCCACAACTAGAGACTCAACAACTAGAAACTCCACAACTAAAAACTCTACAACTAGAGGCTCCTCAACTAGAGAATTCGCAACTAGAGACTCTGCACCTAGAAACTCCGCAGCTAGAAACTCCACAACTCGAAACTCCACAACTATAAACTCCACAACTAGAAACTCCACAACTTGAAACTCCACAACTCAAAGTTCCAGAACTTGAAACAACACAACTAGACACTCCACAACTTGAGACTCCGCAACTAGAAACTCCACAACTAGAAACTCCACAACTAGAAACTCCGCAACTAGAGACTCCACAACTAGAAACTCCACAACTTTAAACTCCACAACTAGAAACTCCACAACTAGAAACTCCACAACTAGAAACTCCGCAACTAGAGACTCCACAATTAGAAACTCCACAACTAGAAACTCCACAACTACAAACTCCACAAATAGAGACTCGGCAACTAGAAATTCCATATCTAGAAACTTCACAACTAGAAACTCAACAACTAGAAACTCCACAACTAGAAACTCAACAACTAGAAACTCCACAACTAAAAACTCCACAACTGGAAACTCCACAACTTGAAACTCCACAACTAGATACTCCACAACTGGAAACTCCAAAACTAGAAAATCAATATCTGGAAACTCCACAACTAGAAACTCCACAACTTGAAACTCCACAACTAGATACTCCACAACTAAAAACTCCAAAACTAGATAATCCATATCTGGAAACTCCACAACTAGAAACTCCACAACTAGAGACTCAACAACTAGAAACTCCAACACTTGAAACTCCACAACTCAAAACTCCACAACTTGAAACTCCACAACTAAAACCTCCACAACTGGAAACTCCACAACTTGAGACACTGCAACTAGAAACTCCACAACTTGAAACTCCACAACTAGAAACTCCACAACTAAAAACTCTACAACTAGAGACTCCTCAACTAGAGAATTCGCAACTAGAAACTCCAAAAGTAGAGACTCTACACCTAGAAACTCCACAACTAGAAACTCCACAACTAGAAACTCCACAACTTGAAACTCCACAACTAGAAACTCCACAACTTGAGACTCCGCAACTAGAAACTCCACAACTTGAAACTCCACAACTAGAAACTCCACAACCAGAAACTCCACAACTAGAAACTCCACAACTAGAAACTCCACAACTAGAAACTCCACAACTAGAAACTCCGCAACTAGAGACTCCACAACTAGAAACTCCACAACTTGAAACTCCACAACTAGAAACTCCAACACTAGAAACTCCACCACTCGAAACTCCACAACTAGAAACTCCACAACTAGAAACTCTGCAACTAGAGACTCCACAACAAGAAACTCCACAACTAGAAACTCCACAACTACAAACTCCACAAATAGAGACTCGGCTACAAGAACTTTCATTTCTAGAAAGTCCACAACTAAAAACTCCACAACTGGAAACTCCACAACTAGAAACTCCACAACTAGAAACTCCACAACCAGAGACTCTGCAACTAGAAACTCCGCAGCTAGAAACTCCACAAATAGATACTCCGCAACCAGAAACTGCAAAACTAGAGACTTCACAACTAGATACTTCACAACTGAAAACTCCACAACTAGATACTCCACAACTTTAAACTCCACAACTAGAAACTCCACAACTAGAGACTCCACAACTAGAAACTCCACAACTAGAAACTCCACAACTAGAAACTCCACAACCAGAGACTCCGCAACTCCACAACTGGAAACTCCACAACTGGAAACTCCACAACTGGAAACTCCACAACTAGATACTCCGCAACTAGAAACTCCACAACTGGAAACTCCACAACTAGATACTCCGCAACTAGAAACTCCACAAATAGAGACTCCACAACTTGAAACTCCACAACTTTAAACTCCACAACTTGAGACTCCACAACTAGAAACTCCACATCTTGAAACTCCAAAACTAGAAACTCCACTACCAGAAACTCCACAACTAGAAACTCCACAACTAGAAACTCCACAACTAGAAACTCTGCAACTAGAGACTCCACAACTAGAAACTCCACAACTACAAACTCCACAAATAGAGACTCGGCTACAAGAAATTTCATGTCTAGAAAGTCCAACACTAAAAACTCCACAACTAGAAACTCCACAACTAGAAACTCTACAACTAGAGACTCCGCTACTACAAACTCCACAACTACAAACTCCACAACTACAAACTCCACAAATAGAGACTCGGCAACTAGAAATTCCATATCTAGAAACTGCACAACTAGAAACTCCGCAACTAGAGACTCCACAACTAGAAACTCCACAACTAGAAACTCCACAACTACAAACTCCACAAATAGAGACTCGGCAACTAGAAGTTCCATATCTAGAAACTCCACAACTTGAAACTGCAAAACTAGAGACTTCACAGCTAGAAACTCAACAACTAGAAACTCCACAACTAAAAACTCCACAACTGGAAACTCCACAACTTGAGACTCCAAAACTTCAAACTCCACAACTAGAAACTCCGCTGTTAAAAACTCCGCAACTAGAAACTCCACAACTAGAAACTCCACAACTTGAAACTCCACAACTAGATACTCCACAACTGGAAACTCCACAACTAGATACTTCACAACTGGGAACTCCACAACTAGATACTCCATATCTGGAAACTCCACAAGTAGAAACTCCACAACTAGAGACTCAACAACTCGAAACTCCACAACTAGAAACTCAACAATTAGAAACTCCACAACCAGACACTCCGCAATTCCACAACTGGAAACTCCACAACTGGAAACTCCACAACTAGAAACTCCGCAACTAGAAACTCCACAACTAGAAACTCCACAACTAGAAACTCTGCAACTAGAGACTCCACAACTAGAAACTCCACAACTAGAAACTCCACAACTACGAACTCCACAAAAAGAGACTCGGCTACAAGAAATTTCATGTCTAGAAAGTCCAGAACTAAAAACTCCACAACTGGAAACTCCACAACTAAAAACTCCACAACTAGAGATTCTGCAACTAGATACTCCACAACCAGAGACTCTGCAACTAGAAACTCCGCAGCTAGAAACTCCACAAAAAAAAGCTCCGCAACTAGATACTCCGCAGCTAGAAACTACAGAACTAGACACTCCACAACTAGAAACTCCACAACTAGAAACTCCACAACTAGAAACTCCACAACTGGAAACTCTGCAACTAGAGACTCCACAATTAGAAACTCCACAACTAGAAACTTCACAACTACAAACTCCACAAATAGAGACTCGGCAACTAGAAATTCCATATCTAGTAACTCCACAACTACAAACTCCACAAATAGAGACTCGGCAACTAGAAATTCCATATCTAGAAACTCCACAACTAGAAACTGCAAAACTAGAGACTTCACAACTAGAAACTCAACAAACTAGAAACTCCACAACTAAAAACTCCACAACTGGAAACTCCACAACTTGAAACTCCACAACTAGATACTCCACAACTGGAAACTCCAAAACTAGATAATCCATATCTGGAAACTCCACAACTACAAACTCCACAACTTGAAACTCCACAACTAGATACTCCACAACTGGAAACTCCAAAACTAGATAATCCATATCTGGAAACTCCACAACTAGAAACTCCACAACTAGATATTCAACAACTAGAAATTCCAACACTTGAAACTCCACAACTCAAAACTCCACAACTTGAAACTACAAAACTAGAAACTCCACAACTTGAGACTCCTCCACTAGAAACTCCACAACTTGAAACTCCACAACTAGAAGTTCCACAACTAGAAACTGCAAAACTAGAGACTTTACAACTAGAAACTCAACAACTAGAAACTCCACAACAAGAAACTCCACAACTAGAAACTCCACAACTAGAAACTTCACAACTGGAAACTCCGCAACTAGAGACTCCACAACTAGAAACTTCACAACTAGAAACTCCACAACCAGAAACTCCACAACTAGAAACTACACAACTAGAAACTTCACAACTAGAAACTCCGCAACTAGAGACTCCACAACTAGAAACTCCACAACTTGAAACTCCACAACTAGAAACTCCACAACCAGAAACTCCACAACTAGAAACTCCACAACTAGAAACTGCACAACTGGAAACTCCGCAACTAGAGACTCCACAACTAGAAACTCCACAACTAGAAACTCCACTACTACAAACTCCAGAAATAGAGACTCGGCAACTAGAAATTCCGTATCTAGAAACTCCACAACTAGATACTGCAAAACTAGGGACTTCACAACTAGAAACTCAACAACTAGAAACTCCACAACTAAAAACTCCACAACTGGAAACTCCACAACTTGAGACTTCGCAACTTGAAACTCCACAACTAGAAACTCCGCTGTTAAAAACTCCGCAACTAGAAACTCCGCAACTAGAAACTCCACAACTTGAAACTCCACAACTAGATACTCCACAACTGGAAACTCCACAACTAGATACTTCACAACTGGGAACTCCACAACTAGATACTCCATATCTGGAAACTCCACAACCAGAAACTCCACAACTAGAGACTCAACAACTCGAAACTCCACAACTAGAAACTCAACAATTAGAATCTCCACAACCCGACACTCCGCAATTCCACAACTGGAAACTCCACAACTAGAAACTCCACAACTAGATACTCCGCAACTAGAAACTCCACAACTAGAAACTTCACAACTAGAAACTCCGCAACTAGAAACTCCACAACTAGAAACTCTGCAACTAGAGACTCCACAACTAAAAACTCCACAACTAGAAATTCCACAACTACAAACTCCACAAATAGAGAATCGGCAACTAGAAATTCCATGTCTAGAAAGTCCACAACTAAAAACTCCACAACTGGAAACTCCACAACTAGAAACTCCACAACTAGAAACTCTACAACTAGAGACTCCGCTACTAGAAACTCCACAACCAGAGACTCTGCAACTAGAAACACCGCAGCTAGAAACTCCACAAATAGAAACTCCAAATCTAGAAACTCCGCAGCTAGAAACTCCACAACTAGAAACTCTGCAACTAGAGACTCCACAACTAGAAACTCCACAACTAGAAACTCCACAACTAGACACTCCACAACTAAAAACTCTTCAACTAGAAACTCCTAAACTAGAGACTTCACAACTAGAGAATCTACAACTAGAGACTTCAAACTAGAAACTCAACAACTAGAAACTCCACAACTAAAAACTCAACAACTAGAAACTCCACAGCTTGAGGCTCCGCAACTAGAAACTCCACAACTAGGGACTCCGCAACTAGAAACTCGACAACTATAAACTCCACAACTTGAAACTCCACTTCTAGATACTCCACAACTTGAAACTCCGCAACTAGAGACTCTGCAACTAGAAACTCCACAACTAGAGAGTCCGCAACTCCACAACTAGAAGCTTCACAACTGGAAAATCCATAACTAGATACTCCACAACTAGAAAATCCACAACTAGAAACTCCACAGCTATAGACCCCACAACTTGAAACTCCACAAGTTTAAACTCCACAACTTGAGGCTCGACAACTAGAAACTCCACAACTAGAAACTCCCCAACCAGAAACTCCACAACTAGAGACTCTGCAACTATAGAACTCCGCAACTAGAAACTCCGCGTTTAAAAACTCCGCAACAAGAAATTCCACGGCTAGAAACACCACAACTAGACACTCCGCAACTAGAAACTCTACAACTAGAGACTCCTCAACTAGAGAATTCGCAACTAGAAACTCCAAAACTAGCGACTCTGCAACTAGAAACTCCGCAGCTAGAAACTCCACAACTCGAAACTCCACAACTAGAAACTCCACAACTTGAGACTCCGCAACTAGAAACTCCACAACTTGAAACTCCACAACTAGAAACTCCACAACCAGAAACTTCACTACTAGAAACTCCCCAACTAAAAAATCGCAACCAGAGACTCCACAACTAGAAACTCCACAACTTGAAACTCCAGAACTAGAAACTCCACAACCAGAAACTTCACAACTAGAAACTCTGCAACTAGAAACTCCACAACTAGAAACTCCACAACTAGAAACTCCACTACTAGATACTCCACAACTGGAAACTCGACAACTAGGAACTCCACAACTAGAGACTCCACAACTTGAAACTCCAAACCTAGAGACTCTGCAACTAGAAACTCCACAACTAGAGACTCCGCAACTCCACAACTAGAAACTCCACAACTAGAAAATCCACAACTAGAAACTCCACAACTATAGACTCCACAACTAGAAACTCCACTACTAGAAACTCCAAAACTAGAAACTCCACAAGTAGAAACTCCACAACTAAAAACTTCACAATTCGAAACTTTACTAGAAACTCCAAAACTTGAGACTCCACAACTAGGCACTCCACAACTAGAAACTCCACAATTAGAGACTCTGCAACTATAGAACTCCGCAACTAGAAACTCCGCATTTAAAAACTCCGCAACAAGAAACTCCACGGCTAGAAACACCACAACTAGACACTCCGCAACTAGAAACTCTACAACTAGAGACTCCTCAACTAGAGAATTCGCAACTAGAAACTCCAAAACTAGATACTCTGCAACTATAAACTCCGCAGCTAGAAACTCCACAACTAGAAACTCCACAACTCGAAACTTCACAACTAGAAACTCCGCAACTAGAGACTCCACAACTAGAAACTCCACAACTTGAAACTCCACATTTCGAAACTCCACAACCAGAAACTTCACAAGTAGAAACTCCACAACTAGAAACTCCACAACTAGAAACTCCGCAACTAGAGACTCCACAACTAGAAACTCCACAACTAGAAACTCCACAACTACAATCTCCAAAAATAGAGACTCGGCAACTAGAAATTCCATATCTAGAAACTCCACAACTAAAAACTCCACAACTAGAAACTGCAAAACTAGAGACTTCACAACTAGAAACTCCACAACTGGAAACTCCACAACTAGACACTCCGCAACTAGCAACTCCACAACTCGAGACTCCACAACTTTAAACTCCACAACTTGAGACTCAGCAACTAGAAACTCCACAACATGAAACTCCTCAACTAGAAACTCCACAACCAGAAACTCCACAACCATAAACTCCACAACTAGAAACTCCACAACTAGAAACTCTTCAACTAGAGACTCCACAACTAGAAACTCCACAACTACAAACTCCACAACTACAAACTCCACAATTAGAGACTCGGCTACAAGAAATTTCATGTCTAGAAAGTCCACAACTAAAAACTCCACAACTGGAAACTCCACAACTTGAGACTCCACAACCAGAAACTCCACAACTAGAAACTCCACAACTAGAAACTCCACAACTAGAAACTCCGCAACTGGAGACTCCACAACTAGAAACTCCACAACTTGAAACTCCACAACTAGAAACTCCACAACTTGAAACTCCACAACTAGAAACTCCACAACCAGAAACTTCACAAGTAGAAACTCCACAACTAGAAACTCCACAACTAGAAACTCCGCAACTAGAGACTCCACAACTAGAAACTCCACAACTAGAAACTCCACAACTACAATCTCCACAAATAGAGACTCGGCAACTAGAAATTCCACAACCAGAAACTGCAAAACTAGAGACTTCACAACTAGAAACTCCACAACTGGAAACTCCACAACTAGACACTCCGCAACTAGCAACTCCACAACTTGAGACTCAACCACTAGAAACTCCACAACATGAAACTCCACAACTAGAAACTCCACAACCAGAAACTCCACAACCATAAACTCCACAACTAGAAACTCCACAACTAGAAACTCTTCAACTAGATACTCCACAACTAGAAACTCCACAACTACAAACTCCACAACTACAAACTCCCAAATTAGAGACTCGGCTACAAGAAATTTCATGTCTAGAAAGTCCACAACTGAAAACTCCACAACTGGAAACTCCACAAGTTGAGACTCCACAACTAGAAACTGCACAACTAGAAACTCCACAACTAGAAACTCCACAACCAGAAACTCCACAACTTGAAACTCCACAACTAGAAACTCCACAACTAAAAACTGAGACTCCTCAACTAGAGAATTCGCAACTAGAGACTCTGCACCTAGAAACTCCGCAGCTAGAAACTCCACAACTCGAAACTCCACAACTATAAACTCCACAACTAGAAACTCCACAACTTGAAACTCCACAACTCAAAGTTCCAGAACTTGAAACAACACAACTAGACACTCCACAACTTGAGACTCCGCAACTAGAAACTCCACAACTAGAAACTCCACAACTAGAAACTCCGCCACTAGAGACTCCACAACTAGAAACTCCACAACTTTAAACTCCACAACTAGAAACTCCACAACTAGAAACTCCACAACTAGAAACCCCGCAACTAGAGACTCCACAATAAGAAACTCCACAACTAGAAACTCCACAACTACAAACTCCACAAATAGAGACTCGGCAACTAGAAATTCCATATCTAGAAACTCCACAACTAGAAACTGCAAAACTAGAGACTTCACAACTAGAAACTCAACAACTAGAAACTCCACAACTAAAAACTCCACAACTGGAAACTCCACAACTTGAAACTCCACAACTAGATACTCCACAACTGGAAACTCCAAAACAAGATAATCAATATCTGGAAACTCCACAACTAGAAACTCCACAACTTGAAACTCCACAACTAGATACTCCACAACTAAAAACTCCAAAACTAGATAATCCATATCTGGAAACTCCACAACTAGAAACTCCACAACTAGAGACTCAACAACTAGAAACTCCACAACTAAAAACTCTACAACTAGAGGCTCCTCAACTAGAGAATTCGCAACTAGAGACTCTGCACCTAGAAACTCCGCAGCTAGAAACTCCACAACTCGAAACTCCACAACTATAAACTCCACAACTAGAAACTCCACAACTTGAAACTCCACAACTCAAAGTTCCAGAACTTGAAACAACACAACTAGACACTCCACAACTTGAGACTCCGCAACTAGAAACTCCACAACTAGAAACTCCACAACTAGAAACTCCGCAACTAGAGACTCCACAACTAGAAACTCCACAACTTTAAACTCCACAACTAGAAACTCCACAACTAGAAACTCCACAACTAGAAACTCCGCAACTAGAGACTCCACAATTAGAAACTCC
Organism: Rhipicephalus microplus; assembly: GCF_043290135.1. Taxonomy (NCBI): domain Eukaryota; kingdom Metazoa; phylum Arthropoda; class Arachnida; order Ixodida; family Ixodidae; genus Rhipicephalus; species Rhipicephalus microplus. The sequence goes on from NW_027464631.1 coordinate 1,807,030, forward strand.
ACAACTAGAAACTCCACAACTACAAACTCCACAAATAGAGACTCGGCAACTAGAAATTCCATATCTAGAAACTTCACAACTAGAAACTCAACAACTAGAAACTCCACAACTAGAAACTCAACAACTAGAAACTCCACAACTAAAAACTCCACAACTGGAAACTCCACAACTTGAAACTCCACAACTAGATACTCCACAACTGGAAACTCCAAAACTAGAAAATCAATATCTGGAAACTCCACAACTAGAAACTCCACAACTTGAAACTCCACAACTAGATACTCCACAACTAAAAACTCCAAAACTAGATAATCCATATCTGGAAACTCCACAACTAGAAACTCCACAACTAGAGACTCAACAACTAGAAACTCCAACACTTGAAACTCCACAACTCAAAACTCCACAACTTGAAACTCCACAACTAAAACCTCCACAACTGGAAACTCCACAACTTGAGACACTGCAACTAGAAACTCCACAACTTGAAACTCCACAACTAGAAACTCCACAACTAAAAACTCTACAACTAGAGACTCCTCAACTAGAGAATTCGCAACTAGAAACTCCAAAAGTAGAGACTCTACACCTAGAAACTCCACAACTAGAAACTCCACAACTAGAAACTCCACAACTTGAAACTCCACAACTAGAAACTCCACAACTTGAGACTCCGCAACTAGAAACTCCACAACTTGAAACTCCACAACTAGAAACTCCACAACCAGAAACTCCACAACTAGAAACTCCAAAACTAGAAACTCCACAACTAGAAACTCCACAACTAGAAACTCCGCAACTAGAGACTCCACAACTAGAAACTCCACAACTTGAAACTCCACAACTAGAAACTCCAATACTAGAAACTCCACCACTCGAAACTCCACAACTAGAAACTCTACAACTAGAAACTCTGCAACTAGAGACTCCACAACAAGAAACTCCACAACTAGAAACTCCACAACTACAAACTCCACAAATAGAGACTCGGCTACAAGAACTTTCATTTCTAGAAAGTCCACAACTAAAAACTCCACAACTGGAAACTCCACAACTAGAAACTCCACAACTAGAAACTCCACAACCAGAGACTCTGCAACTAGAAACTCCGCAGCTAGAAACTCCACAAATAGATACTCCGCAACCAGAAACTGCAAAACTAGAGACTTCACAACTAGATACTTCACAACTGAAAACTCCACAACTAGATACTCCACAACTTTAAACTCCACAACTAGAAACTCCACAACTAGAGACTCCACAACTAGAAACTCCACAACTAGAAACTCCACAACTAGAAACTCCACAACCAGAGACTCCGCAACTCCACAACTGGAAACTCCACAACTGGAAACTCCAAAACTGGAAACTCCACAACTAGATACTCCGCAACTAGAAACTCCACAACTGGAAACTCCACAACTAGATACTCCGCAACTAGAAACTCCACAAATAGAGACTCCACAACTTGAAACTCCACAACTTTAAACTCCACAACTTGAGACTCCACAACTAGAAACTCCACATCTTGAAACTCCAAAACTAGAAACTCCACTACCAGATACTCCACAACTAGAAACTCCACAACTAGAAACTCCACAACTAGAAACTCTGCAACTAGAGACTCCACAACTAGAAACTCCACAACTACAAACTCCACAAATAGAGACTCGGCTACAAGAAATTTCATGTCTAGAAAGTCCAACACTAAAAACTCCACAACTAGAAACTCCACAACTAGAAACTCTACAACTAGAGACTCCGCTACTAGAAACTCCACAACCAGAGACTCTGCAACTAGAAACACCACCGATTGAAACTCCACAAATAGAAACTCCGCAACTAGAAACTCCGCAGCTAGAAACTCCACAACTAGAAACTTTGCAACTAGAGACTCCACAACTAGAAACTCCACAACTAGGCACTCCAACCCTAATAACTCTTCAACTAGAAACTCCTAAACTAGAGACTTCACAACTAGAGAATCTACAACTAGGGACTCCGCAACTAGAAACTCCACAACTATAAACTCCACAACTGGAAACTCCACTACTAGATACTCCACAACTTGAAACTCCACAACTAGAGACTCTGCAACTAGAAACTCCACAACTAGAGAGTCCGCAACTCGACAACTAGAAACTTCACAACTGGAAAATCCATAACTTGATACTCCACAACTAGAAACTCCACAACTTGAGACTCTGCCACTAGAAACTCCACAACTTGAAACTCAACAACTAGAAACTCCACAACTAGAAACTCCGCAACTAGAGACTCCACAATTAGAAACTCCACAACTACAAACTCCACAACTACAAACTCCACAACTACAAACTCCACAAATAGAGACTCGGCAACTAGAAGTTCCATATCTAGAAACTCCACAACTGAAAACTCCACAACTAGAAACTGCAAAACTAAAGACTTCACAACTAGAAACTCCACAACTAGGAACTCCACAACTAGAAACTCCACTACTAGAGATTCCGCAACTAGAAACTCCACAACCAGAGACTCTGCAACTAGAAACTCCGCAGCTAGAAACTACACAAATAGAAGCTCCGAAACTAGAAACTCCGCAGCTAGAAACTACAGAACTAGAGACTCCACAACTAGAAACTCCACAACTTGAAACTCCACAACTTGAAACCTCACAACCTTAAGTTTCGCAACTAGAAAATCCACAGCTAGAGATTCCGCAACTAGAATCTTCACACCTAGAAACTCCACAACTCAAAACTCCGCAATTAGAAACTCCAAAACTAGAACTTCCAACACTCGAAAGTCCACAACTGGAAACTCCACAACTAGACACTCCACAACTAAAAACTCTTCAACTAGAAACTCCTAAACAAGAGACTCCACAACTAGAGAATCTACAACTAGAGACTTCAAACTAGAAACTCAACAACTAGAAACTCCACAGCTTGAGACTGCGCAACTTTAAACTCCACAATTAGAAACTCCGCAACTAAAAACTCCACAACTAGAAACGCCACAACTGGAAACTCCACTACTAGATACTCCACAACTGGAAACTCGACAACTAGGAACTCCACATCTAGAGACTCCACAACTTGAAACTCCACAACTAGAGACTCTGCAACTAGAAACTCCACAACTAGAGACTCCGCAACTCCACAACGAGAAACTCCACAACTAGAAAATCCACAACTAGAAACTCCACAACTATAGACTCCACAACTTGAAACTCCAAAAGTTTAAACTCCACAACTTGAGACTCCACAACTAGAAACTCCCCAACCAGAAACTCCGCAACTAGAAACTCCGCAACAGGAGACTCTACAACTAGAAACTCCACAACTAGAAACCCCAAAACTAGAAACTCCACAACTAGAAACTTCACAATTCGAAACTTTACTAGAAACTCCAAAACTTGAGACTCCACAACTAGGCACTCCACAACTAGAAACTCCACAATTAGAGACTCTGCAACACTAGAACTCCGCAACTAGAAACTCCGCATTTAAAAACTCCGCAACAAGAAATTCCACGGCTAGAAACACCACAACTAGACACTCCGCAACTAGAAACTCTACAACTAGAGACTCCTCAACTAGAGAATTCGCAACTAGAAACTCCAAAACTAGATACTCTGCAACTATAAACTCCGCAGCTAGAAACTCCACAACTAGAAACTCCACAACCAGAAACTTCACAAGTAGAAACTCCACAACTAGAAACTCCACAACTAGAAACTCCGCCACTAGAGACTCCACAACTAGAAACTCCACAACTAGAAACTCCACACCTACAAACTCCACAAATAGAGACTCGGCAACTAGAAATTCCATATCTAGAAACTCCACAACTAAAAACTCCACAACTATAAACTGCAAAAGTAGAGACTTCACAACTAGAAACTCCACAACTAGAAACTCCACAACTGGAAACTCCACAACTTGAAACTCCACAACTTTAAACTCCACAACTTGAGACTCCACAACTAGAAACTCCACATCTTGAAACTCCAAAACTAGAAACTCCACTACCAGAAACTCCACAACTAGAAACTCCACAACTAGAAACTCCACAACTAGAAACTCTGCAACTAGAGACTCCACAACTAGAAACTCCACAACTACAAACTCCACAAATAGAGACTCAGCTACAAGAAATTTCATGTCTAGAAAGTCCAACACTAAAAACTCCACAACTAGAAACTCCACAACTAGAAACTCTACAACTAGAGACTCCGCTACTAGAAACTCCACAACCAGAGACTCTGCAACTAGAAACACCGCCGCTTGAAACTCCACAAATAGAAACTCCGCAACTAGAAACTCCGCAGCTAGAAACTCCACAACTAGAAACTTTGCAACTAGAGACTCCACAACTAGAAACTCCACAACTAGAAACTCCACAACTAGGCACTCCAACCCTAATAACTCTTCAACTAGAAACTCCTAAACTAGAGACTTCACAACTAGAGAATCTACAACTAGGGACTCCGCAACTAGAAACTCCACAACTATAAACTCCACAACTGGAAACTCCACTACTAGATACTCCACAACTTGAAACTCCACAACTAGAGACTCTGCAACTAGAAACTCCACAACTAGAGAGTCCGCAACTCCACAACTAGAAACTCCACAACTCAAAACTCCACAACTTGAAACTCCACAACTAGAAACTCCACAACTTGAGAATCTGCCACTAGAAACTCCACAACTTGAAAATCCACAACTAGAAACTCCACAACCAGAAACTCCACAACTAGAAACTCCACAACTAGAAACTCCACAACTAGAAACTACGCAACTAGAGACTCCACAACTTGAAACTCCACAACTTGAAACTCCACGACTAGAAACTCCACAACTAGAAACTCCACAACTAGAAACTCAACAACTAGAAACTCCGCCACTAGAAACTCCACAACTACAAACTCCACAACTACAAACTCCACAAATAGAGACTCGGCAACTAGAAATTCCATATCTAGAAACTCCACAACTAGAAACTGCAAACCTAGAGACTTCACAACTAGAAACTCAACAACAATAAACTCCACAACTAAAAACTCACAACTGGAAACTCCACAACTTGAGACTCCGCAACTTGAAACTCCACAACTAGAAAGTCCGCTGTTAAAAACTCCGCAACTAGAAACTCCGCAACTAGAAACTCCACAACCCTAAACTCCACAACTAGATACTCCACAACTGGAAACTCCACAACAAGATACTTCACAACTGGGAACTCCACAACTAGATACTCCATATCTGGAAACTCCACAACTAGAAACTCCACAGCTAGAGACTCAACAACTCGAAACTCCACAACTAGAAACTCAACAATTAGGAACTCCACAACCAGACACTCCGCAGTTCCACAACTGGAAACTCCACAACTGGAAACTCCACAACTAGATACTCCGCAACTAGAAACTCCACAACTAGAGACTCCACAACTTGAAACTCCACAACTAGAAACTCCACAACAAGAAACTCTGCAACTAGAGACTCCACAACTAGAAACTCCACAACTAGAAACTCCACAACTATGAACTCCACAAATGGAGACTTGGCTACAAGAAATTTCATGTCTAGAAAGTCCAGAACTAAAAACTCCACAACTGGAAACTCCACAACTAGAAACTCAACAACTAGAGATTCCGCAACTAGATACTCCCCAACCTGAGACTCTGCAACTAGAAACTCCGCAGCTAGAAACTCCACAATTAAAAGCTCCGCAACTAGAAACTCCGCAGCTAGAAACTACAGAACTAAACACTCCACAACTAGAAACTCCACAACTAGAAACTCCACAACTTGAAACTCCACAACTCAAAACTCCAACTAGAAACTCCAAAACTCGAACTTTCACAACTCGAAACACCACAACTGGAAACTCCACAACTAGACAGTCTTCAACTAGAAACTCCTAAACTAGAGACTCCACAACTAGAGAATCTACAACTAGAGACTTCAAACTAGATACTCAACAACTAGAAACTCCACAACTAAAAACTCAACAACTAGAAACGCCACAGCTTGAGACTCCGCAACTTGAAACTCCACAACTAGAAACTCCGCAACTAGAAACTCCACAACTAGGGACTCCGCAACTAGAAACTCCGCAACGAGAAACTCCACAACTGGAAACTCCACTACTAGATACTCCACAACTGGAAACTCGACAACTAGAAACTCCACATCTAGAGACTCCACAACTTCAAACTCCACAATTAGAGACTCTGCAACTAGAAACTCCACAACTAGAGACTCCGCAACTCCACAACTAGAAACTCTACAACTTGAAAATCCAATCTAGATACTCCACAACTAGAAAATCCACAACTAGAAACTCCACAACTTGAAACTCCACAAGCTTAAACTGCACAACTTGAGACTCCACAACTAGAAATTCCACAACTAGAAACTCCACAACTAGAAACTACCCAACTAGAAAATCGCCACCAGAGACTCCACAACTAGAAACTCCACAACTTGAAACTCCAGAACTAGAAACTCCACAACCAGAAACTTCACAACTAGAAACTCCACAACTAGAAACTCCACAACTAGAAACTCCGCAACTAGAGACTCCACAACTAGAAACTCCACAACTACAAACTCCACAACTACAAACTCCACAAATAGAGACTCGGCAACTGGAAATTCCATATCTAGAAACTCCACAACTAAAAACTCCACAACTAGAAACTGCAAAACTAGAGACTTCACAACTAGAAACTCCACAACTGGAAACTCCACAATTAGATACTCCACAACTAGAAACTCCACAACTAGAGACTCCACAACTTGAAACTCGACAACTTTAAACTCCACAACTTGAGACTCCACAACTAGAAACTCCACAACATGAAACTCCACAACTAGAAACTCCAAAACCAGAAACTCCACAACCATAAACTCCGCAACTAGAAACTCCACAACTAGAAACTCTGCAACTAGAGACTCCACAAATAGAAACTCCACAACTAGAAACTCCACAACTACAAACTCCACAAATAGAGACTCGGCTACAAGAAATTTCATGTCTAGAAAGTCCACAACTAAAAACTCCACAACTGGAAACTCCACAACTTGAGACTCCACAACTTGAGACGCCGCAACTAGAAACTCCACAACTTGAAACTTCACAACTAGAAACTCCACAACTAAAAACTCTACAACTAGAGACTCCTCAACTAGAGAATTCGCAACTAGAAACTTCAAAAGTAGAGACTCTGCACCTAAAAACTCCGCAGCTAGAAACTCCACAACTAGAAACTCCACAACTCGAAACTCCACAACTAGAAACTCCACAACTTGAAACTCCACAACTCAAAACTCCACAACTTGAAACTCCACAACTAGAAACTCCACAACTTGAGACTCTGCCACAAGAAACTCAACAACTTGAAAATCCACAACTAAAAACTCCACAACCAGAAACTCCAAATCTAGAAAATCCACAACTAGAAACTCCACAACTAGAAACTCCGCAACTAGAGACTCCACAACTAGAAACTCCACAACTAGAAACTCCAACACTAGAAACTCCACAACTAGAAACTCCGCAACTAGAGACTCCACAATTAGAAACTCCACAACTACAAACTCCACAACTACAAACTCCACAACTACAAACTCCACAAATAGAGACTCGGCAACTAGAAGTTCCATATCTAGAAACCCCACAACTGAAAACTCCACAACTAGAAACTGCAAAACTAGAAACTTCACAACTAGAAACTCCACAACTAGAAACTCTACAACTAGAAACTCCACAACTAGAGATTCCGCAACTAGAAACTCCACAACCAGAGACTCTGCAACTAGAAACTCCGCAGCCTGAAACTCCACAAATAGAAGCTCCGAAACTAGAAACTTCGCAGCTAGAAACTACAGAACTAGAGACTCCACAACTAGAAACTCCACAACTTGAAACCTCACAACCTTAAGTTTCGCAACTAGAAAATTCACAGCTAGAGATTCCGCAACTAGAATCTTCACAACTAGAAACTCCACAACTCAAAACTTCACAACTAGAAACTCCAAAACTAGAACTTCCAACACTCGAAAGTCCACAACTGGAAACTCCAACACTAGACACTCCACAACTAAAAACTCTTCAACTAGAAACTCCTAAACTAGAGACTCCACAACTAGAGAATCTACAACTAGAGACTTCAAACTAGAAACTCAACAACTAGAAACTCCACAACTAAAAACTCAACAACTAGAAACTCCACAGCTTGAGACTCCACAACTTGAAACTCCACAATTAGAAACTCCGCAACTAGAAACTCCACAACTAGAAACTCCACAACTTGAGACACTGCCACTAGAAACTCCACAACTTGAGACACTGCCACTAGAAACTCCACAACTTGAAAATCCACAACTAGAAACTCCACAACCAGAAACTCCACAACTAGAAACTCCACAACTAGAAACTACGCAACTAGAGACTCCACAACTAGAAACTCCACAACTTGAAACTCCACAACTAGAAACTCCACAACTAGAAACTCCGCCACTAGAGACTCCACAATTAGAAACTCCACAACTACAAACTCCACAACTACAAACTCCACAAATAGAGACTCAGCAACTAGAAATTCCATATCTAGAAACTGCACAACTAGAAACTCTGCAACTAGAGACTCCACAACTAGAAACTCCACAACTAGAAACTCCACAACTACAAACTCCACAAATAGAGACTCGGAAACTAGAAATTCCATATCTAGAAACTCCACAACTAGAAACTGCAAAACTAGAGACTTCACAACTAGAAACTCAACAACTAGAAACTCCACAACTAAAAACTCCATAACTGGAAACTCCACAACTTGAGACTCCGCAACTTGAAACTCCACAACTAGAAACTCCGCTGTTAAAAACTCCGCAACTAGAAACTCCGCAACTAGAAACTCCACAACTTTAAACTCCACAACTAGATACTCCACAACTGGAAACTCCACAACTAGATACCTCACAACTGGGAACTCCACAACTAGATACTCCATATCTGGAAACTCCACAACTAGAGACTCAACAACTCGCAACTCCACAACTAGAAACTCAACAATTAGAAACTCCACAACCAGACACTCCGCAGTTCCACAACTGGAAACTCCACAACTGGAAACTCCACAACTAGATACTCTGCAACTAGAAACTCCACAACTAGAGACTCCACAACTTGAAACTCCACAACTAGAAACTCCAAAACAAGAAACTCTGCAACTAGAGACTCCACAACTAGAAACTCCACAACTAGAAACTCCACAACTACAAACTCCACAAATAGAGACTCGGCTACAAGAAATTTCATGTCTAGAAAGTCCAGAACTAAAAACTCCACAACTGGAAACTCCACAACTAGAAACTCCACAACTAGAGATTCCGCAACTAGATACTCCACAACCAGAGACTCTGCAACTAGAAACTCCGCAGCTAGAAACTCCACAATAAAAGCTCCGCAACTAGAAACTCCGCAGCTAGAAACTACAGAACTAGACACTCCACAACTAGAAACTCCACAACTAGAAACTCCACAACTTGAAACCTCACATCCTTAAGTTACGCAACTAGAAAATCCACAGCTAGAGAATCCGCAACTAGAAACTCCACAACTCAAAACTCCAACTAGAAACTCCAAAACTCGAACTTCCACAACTCGAAACTCCACAACTGGAAACTCAACAACTAGACACTCTTCAACTAGAAACTCCTAAACTAGAGACTCCACAACTAGAGAATCTACAACTAGAGACTTCAAACTAGAAACTCAACAACTAGAAACTCCACAACTAAAAACTCAACAACTAGAAACGCCACAGCTTGAGACTCCGCAACTTGAAACTCCACAACTAGAAACTCCGCAACTAGAAACTCCACAACTAGGGACTCCGCAACTAGAAACTCCACAACTAGAAACTCCACAACTGGAAACTCCACTACTAGATACTCCACAACTGGAAACTCGACAACTGGAAACTCCACATCTAGAGACTCCACAACTTGAAACTCCACAACTAGAGACTCTGCAACTAGAAACTCCACAACTAGAGACTCCGCAACTCCACAACTAGAAACTCTACAACTGGAAAATTCAATCTAGATACTCCACAACTAGAAAATCCACAACTAGAAACTCCACAATAATAAACTCCACAACTTGAAACTCCACAAGCTTAAACTGCACAACTTGAGACTCCACAACTAGAAACTCCACAACTAGAAACTCCACAACTAGAAACTCCGCAACTAGAAACTCCACAACTAGAAACTCCACAACTAGAAACTCCACAACTAGAAACTCCACAACTAGAAACTCCGCCACTAGAGACTCCACAATTAGAAACTCCACAACTACAAACTCCACAACTACAAACTCCACAAATAGAGACTCGGCAACTAGAAATTCCATATCTAGAAACTGCACAACTAGAAACTCCGCAACTAGAGACTCCAAAACTAGAAACTCCACAACTAGAAACTCCACAACTACAAACTCCACAAATAGAGACTCGGCAACTAGAAATTCCATATCTAGAAACTCCACAACTAGAAACTGCAAAACTAGAGACTTCACAGCTAGAAACTCAACAACTAGAAACTCCACAACTAAAAACTCCACAACTGGAAACTCCACAACTTGACACTCCGCAACTTCAAACTCCACAACTAGAAACTCCGCTGTTAAAAACTCCGCAACTAGAAACTCCACAACTAGAAACTCCACAACTTGAAACTCCACAACTAGATACTCCACAACTGGAAACTCCACAACTAGATACTTCACAACTGGGAACTCCACAACTAGATACTCCATATCTGGAAACTCCACAACTAGAAACTCCACAACTAGAGACTCAACAACTCGAAACTCCACAACTAGAAACTCAACAATTAGAAACTCCACAACCAGACACTCCGCAATTCCACAACTGGAAACTCCACAACTGGAAACTCCGCAACTAGAAACTCCGCAACTAGAAACTCCACAACAGGAGACTCCACAACTTGAAACTCCACAACTAGAAACTCCACAACTAGAAACTCCACAACTAGAAACTCTGCAACTAGAGACTCCACAACTAGAAACTCCACAACTAGAAACTCCACAACTACGAACTCCACAAAAAGAGACTCGGCTACAAGAAATTTCATGTCTAGAAAGTCCAGAACTAAAAACTCCACAACTGGAAACTCCACAACTAAAAACTCCACAACTAGAGATTCTGCAACTAGATACTCCACAACCAGAGACTCTGCAACTAGAAACTCCGCAGCTAGAAACTCCACAAAAAAAAGCTCCGCAACTAGATACTCCGCAGCTAGAAACTACAGAACTAGACACTCCACAACTAGAAACTCCACAACTAGAAACTCCACAACTAGAAACTCCACAACTGGAAACTCTGCAACTAGAGACTCCACAATTAGAAACTCCACAACTAGAAACTTCACAACTACAAAATCCACAAATAGAGACTCGGCAACTAGAAATTCCATATCTAGTAACTCCACAACTACAAACTCCACAAATAGAGACTCGGCAACTAGAAATTCCATATCTAGAAACTCCACAACTAGAAACTGCAAAACTAGAGACTTCACAACTAGAAACTCAACAACTAGATACTCCACAACTAAAAACTCCACAACTGGAAACTCCACAACTTGAAACTCCACAACTAGATACTCCACAACTGGAAACTCCAAAACTAGATAATCCATATCTGGAAACTCCACAACTACAAACTCCACAACTTGAAACTCCACAACTAGATACTCCACAACTGGAAACTCCAAAACTAGATAATCCATATCTGGAAACTCCACAACTAGAAACTCCACAACTAGATATTCAACAACTAGAAATTCCAACACTTGAAACTCCACAACTCAAAACTCCACAACTTGAAACTACAAAACTAGAAACTCCACAACTTGAGACTCCGCCACTAGAAACTCCACAACTTGAAACTCCACAACTAGAAGTTCCACAACTAGAAACTGCAAAACTAGAGACTTCACAACTAGAAACTCAACAACTAGAAACTCCACAACAAGAAACTCCACAACTAGAAACTCCACAACTAGAAACTTCACAACTGGAAACTCCGCAACTAGAGACTCCACAACTAGAAACTTCACAACTAGAAACTCCACAACCAGAAACTCCACAACTAGAAACTACACAACTAGAAACTTCACAACTAGAAACTCCGCAACTAGAGACTCCACAACTAGAAACTCCACAACTTGAAACTCCACAACTAGAAACTCCACAACCAGAAACTCCACAACTAGAAACTCCACAACTAGAAACTGCACAACTGGAAACTCCGCAACTAGAGACTCCACAACTAGAAACTCCACAACTAGAAACTCCACTACTACAAACTCCAGAAATAGAGACTCGGCAACTAGAAATTCCGTATCTAGAAACTCCACAACTAGATACTGCAAAACTAGAGACTTCACAACTAGAAACTCAACAACTAGAAACTCCACAACTAAAAACTCCACAACTGGAAACTCCACAACTTGAGACTTCGCAACTTGAAACTCCACAACTAGAAACTCCGCTGTTAAAAACTCCGCAACTAGAAACTCCGCAACTAGAAACTCCACAACTTGAAACTCCACAACTAGATACTCCACAACTGGAAACTCCACAACTAGATACTTCACAACTGGGAACTCCACAACTAGATACTCCATATCTGGAAACTCCACAACCAGAAACTCCACAACTAGAGACTCAACAACTCGAAACTCCACAACTAGAAACTCAACAATTAGAATCTCCACAACCCGACACTCCGCAATTCCACAACTGGAAACTCCACAACTAGAAACTCCACAACTAGATACTCCGCAACTAGAAACTCCACAACTAGAAACTTCACAACTAGAAACTCCGCAACTAGAAACTCCACAACTAGAAACTCTGCAACTAGAGACTCCACAACTAAAAACTCCACAACTAGAAATTCCACAACTACAAACTCCACAAATAGAGAATCGGCAACTAGAAATTCCATGTCTAGAAAGTCCACAACTAAAAACTCCACAACTGGAAACTCCACAACTAGAAACTCCACAACTAGAAACTCTACAACTAGAGACTCCGCTACTAGAAACTCCACAACCAGAGACTCTGCAACTAGAAACACCGCAGCTAGAAACTCCACAAATAGAAACTCCAAAACTAGAAACTCCGCAGCTAGAAACTCCACAACTAGAAACTCTGCAACTAGAGACTCCACAACTAGAAACTCCACAACTAGAAACTCCACAACTAGACACTCCACAACTAAAAACTCTTCAACTAGAAACTCCTAAACTAGAGACTTCACAACTAGAGAATCTACAACTAGAGACTTCAAACTAGAAACTCAACAACTAGAAACTCCACAACTAAAAACTCAACAACTAGAAACTCCACAGCTTGAGGCTCCGCAACTAGAAACTCCACAACTAGGGACTCCACAACTAGAAACTCGACAACTATAAACTCCACAACTTGAAACTCCACTTCTAGATACTCCACAACTTGAAACTCCGCAACTAGAGACTCTGCAACTAGAAACTCCACAACTAGAGAGTCCGCAACTCCACAACTAGAAGCTTCACAACTGGAAAATCCATAACTAGATACTCCACAACTAGAAAATCCACAACTAGAAACTCCACAGCTATAGACCCCACAACTTGAAACTCCACAAGTTTAAACTCCACAACTTGAGGCTCGACAACTAGAAACTCCACAACTAGAAACTCCCCAACCAGAAACTCCACAACTAGAGACTCTGCAACTATAGAACTCCGCAACTAGAAACTCCGCGTTTAAAAACTCCGCAACAAGAAATTCCACGGCTAGAAACACCACAACTAGACACTCCGCAACTAGAAACTCTACAACTAGAGACTCCGCAACTAGAGAATTCGCAACTAGAAACTCCAAAACTAGCGACTCTGCAACTAGAAACTCCGCAGCTAGAAACTCCACAACTAGAAACTCCACAACTAGAAACTCCACAACTTGAGACTCCGCAACTAGAAACTCCACAACTTGAAACTCCACAACTAGAAACTCCACAACCAGAAACTTCACTACTAGAAACTCCCCAACTAAAAAATCGCAACCAGAGACTCCACAACTAGAAACTCCACAACTTGAAACTCCAGAACTGGAAACTCCACAACCAGAAACTTCACAACTAGAAACTCTGCAACTAGAAACTCCACAACTAGAAACTCCACAACTAGAAACTCCACTACTAGATACTCCACAACTGGAAACTCGACAACTAGGAACTCCACATCTAGAGACTCCACAACTTGAAACTCCACAACTAGAGACTCTGCAACTAGAAACTCCACAACTAGAGACTCCGCAACTCCACAACTAGAAACTCCACAACTAGAAAATCCACAACTAGAAACTCCACAACTATAGACTCCACAACTAGAAACTCCACTACTAGAAACTCCAAAACTAGAAACTCCACAAGTAGAAACTCCACAACTAAAAACTTCACAATTCGAAACTTTACTAGAAACTCCAAAACTTGAGACTCCACAACTAGGCACTCCACAACTAGAAACTCCACAATTAGAGACTCTGCAACTATAGAACTCCGCAACTAGAAACTCCGCATTTAAAAACTCCGCAACAAGAAACTCCACGGCTAGAAACACCACAACTAGACACTCCGCTACTAGAAACTCTACAACTAGAGACTCCTCAACTAGAGAATTCGCAACTAGAAACTCCAAAACTAGATACTCTGCAACTATAAACTCCGCAGCTAGAAACTCCACAACTAGAAACTCCACAACTCGAAACTTCACAACTAGAAACTCCGCAACTAGAGACTCCACAACTAGAAACACCACAACTTGAAACTCCACATTTCGAAACTCCACAACCAGAAACTTCACAAGTAGAAACTCCACAACTAGAAACTCCACAACTAGAAACTCCGCAACTAGAGACTCCACAACTAGAAACTCCACAACTAGAAACTCCACAACTACAATCTCCAAAAATAGAGACTCGGCAACTAGAAATTCCATATCTAGAAACTCCACAACTAAAAACTCCACAACTAGAAACTGCAAAACTAGAGACTTCACAACTAGAAACTCCACAACTGGAAACTCCACAACTAGACACTCCGCAACTACCAACTCCACAACTCGAGACTCCACAACTTGAAACTCCACAACTTTAAACTCCACAACTTGAGACTCAGCAAGTAGAAACTCCACAACATGAAACTCCACAACTAGAAACTCCACAACCAGAAACTCCACAACCATAAACTCCACAACTAGAAACTCCACAACTAGAAACTCTTCAACTAGAGACTCCACAACTAGAAACTCCACAACTACAAACTCCACAACTACAAACTCCACAATTAGAGACACGGCTACAAGAAATTTCATGTCTAGAAAGTCCACAACTAAAAACTCCACAACTGGAAACTCCACAACTTGAGACTCCACAACTAGAAACTCCACAACTAGAAACTCCACAACTAGAAACTCCACAACTAGAAACTCCGCAACTGGAGACTCCACAACTAGAAACTCCACAACTTGAAACTCCACAACTAGAAACTCCACAACTTGAAACTCCACAACTAGAAACTCCACAACCAGAAACTTCACAAGTAGAAACTCCACAACTAGAAACTCCACAACTAGAAACTCCGCAACTAGAGACTCCACAACTAGAAACTCCACAACTAGAAACTCCACAACTACAATCTCCACAAATAGAGACTCGGCAACTAGAAATTCCACAACTAGAAACTGCAAAACTAGAGACTTCACAACTAGAAACTCCACAACTGGAAACTCCACAACTAGACACTCCGCAACTAGCAACTCCACAACTTGAGACTCAACCACTAGAAACTCCACAACATGAAACTCCACAACTAGAAACTCCACAACTAGAAACTCTTCAACTAGATACTCCACAACTAGAAACTCCACAACTACAAACTCCACAACTACAAACTCCCAAATTAGAGACTCGGCTACAAGAAATTTCATGTCTAGAAAGTCCACAACTGAAAACTCCACAACTAGAAACTCCACAACTAGAAACTCCGCCACTAGAGACTCCACAATTAGAAACTCCACAACTACAAACTCCACAACTACAAACTCCACAACTACAAACTCCACAAATAGAGACTCGGCAACTAGAAATTCCATATCTAGAAACTGCACAACTAGAAACTCCGCAACTAGAGACTCCACAACTAGAAACTCCACAACTAGAAACTCCACAACTACAAACTCCACAAATAGAGACTCGGCAACTAGAAGTTCCATATCTAGAAACTCCACAACTTGAAACTGCAAAACTAGAGACTTCACAGCTAGAAACTCAACAACTAGAAACTCCACAACTAAAAACTCCACAACTGGAAACTCCACAACTTGAGACTCCGCAACTTCAAACTCCACAACTAGAAACTCCGCTGTTAAAAACTCCGCAACTAGAAACTCCACAACTAGAAACTCCACAACTTGAAACTCCACAACTAGATACTCCACAACTGGAAACTCCACAACTAGATACTTCACAACTGGGAACTCCACAACTAGATACTCCATATCTGGAAACTCCACAACTAGAAACTCCACAACTAGAGACTCAACAACTCGAAACTCCACAACTAGAAACTCAACAATTAGAAACTCCACAACCAGACACTCCGCAATTCCACAACTGGAAACTCCACAACTGGAAACTCCACAACTAGAAACTCCACAACTAGAAACTCCACAACTAGAAACTCTGCAACTAGAGACTCCACAACTCGAAACTCCACAACTAGAAACTCCACAACTACGAACTCCACAAAAAGAGACTCGGCTACAAGAAATTTCATGTCTAGAAAGTCCAGAACTAAAAATTCCACAACTGGAAACTCCACAACTAAAAACTCCACAACTAGAGATTCTGCAACTAGATACTCCACAACCAGAGACTCTGCAACTAGAAACTCCGCAGCTAGAAACTCCACAAAAAAAAGCTCCGCAACTAGATACTCCGCAGCTAGAAACTACAGAACTAGACACTCCACAACTAGAAACTCCACAACTAGAAACTCCACAACTAGAAACTCCACAACTGGAAACTCTGCAACTAGAGACTCCACAATTAGAAACTCCACAACTAGAAACTTCACAACTACAAACTCCACAAATAGAGACTCGGCAACTAGAAATTCCATATCTAGTAACTCCACAACTACAAACTCCACAAATAGAGACTCGGCAACTAGAAATTCCATATCTAGAAACTCCACAACTAGAAACTGCAAAACTAGAGACTTCACAACTAGAAACTCAACAAACTAGAAACTCCACAACTAAAAACTCCACAACTGGAAACTCCACAACTTGAAACTCCACAACTAGATACTCCACAACTGGAAACTCCAAAACTAGATAATCCATATCTGGAAACTCCACAACTACAAACTCCACAACTTGAAACTCCACAACTAGATACTCCACAACTGGAAACTCCAAAACTAGATAATCCATATCTGGAAACTCCACAACTAGAAACTCCACAACTAGATATTCAACAACTAGAAATTCCAACACTTGAAACTCCACAACTCAAAACTGCACAACTTGAAACTACAAAACTAGAAACTCCACAACTTGAGACTCCGCCACTAGAAACTCCACAACTTGAAACTCCACAACTAGAAGTTCCACAACTAGAAACTGCAAAACTAGAGACTTCACAACTAGAAACTCAACAACTAGAAACTCCACAACAAGAAACTCCACAACTAGAAACTCCACAACTAGAAACTTCACAACTGGAAACTCCGCAACTAGAGACTCCACAACTAGAAACTTCACAACTAGAAACTCCACAACCAGAAACTCCACAACTAGAAACTACACAACTAGAAACTTCACAACTAGAAACTCCGCAACTAGAGACTCCACAACTAGAAACTCCACAACTTGAAACTCCACAACTAGAAACTCCACAACCAGAAACTCCACAACTAGAAACTCCACAACTAGAAACTGCACAACTGGAAACTCCACAACTAGAGACTCCACAACTAGAAACTCCACAACTAGAAACTCCACTACTACAAACTCCAGAAATAGAGACTCGGCAACTAGAAATTCCGTATCTAGAAACTCCACAACTAGATACTGCAAAACTAGAGACTTCACAACTAGAAACTCAACAACTAGAAACTCCACAACTAAAAACTCCACAACTGGAAACTCCACAACTTGAGACTTCGCAACTTGAAACTCCACAACTAGAAACTCCGCTGTTAAAAACTCCGCAACTAGAAACTCCGCAACTAGAAACTCCACAACTTGAAACTCCACAACTAGATACTCCACAACTGGAAACTCCACAACTAGATACTTCACAACTGGGAACTCCACAACTAGATACTCCATATCTGGAAACTCCACAACCAGAAACTCCACAACTAGAGACTCAACAACTCGAAACTCCACAACTAGAAACTCAACAATTAGAATCTCCACAACCCGACACTCCGCAATTCCACAACTGGAAACTCCACAACTAGAAACTCCACAACTAGATACTCCGCAACTAGAAACTCCACAACTAGAAACTTCACAACTAGAAACTCCGCAACTAGAAACTCCACAACTAGAAACTCTGCAACTAGAGACTCCACAACTAAAAACTCCACAACTAGAAATTCCACAACTACAAACTCCACAAATAGAGAATCGGCAACTAGAAATTCCATGTCTAGAAAGTCCACAACTAAAAACTCCACAACTGGAAACTCCACAACTAGAAACTCCACAACTAGAAACTCTACAACTAGAGACTCCGCTACTAGAAACTCCACAACCAGAGACTCTGCAACTAGAAACACCGCAGCTAGAAACTCCACAAATAGAAACTCCAAAACTAGAAACTCCGCAGCTAGAAACTCCACAACTAGAAACTCTGCAACTAGAGACTCCACAACTAGAAACTCCACAACTAGAAACTCCACAACTAGACACTCCACAACTAAAAACTCTTCAACTAGAAACTCCTAAACTAGAGACTTCACAACTAGAGAATCTACAACTAGAGACTTCAAACTAGAAACTCAACAACTAGAAACTCCACAACTAAAAACTCAACAACTAGAAACTCCACAGCTTGAGGCTCTGCAACTAGAAACTCCACAACTAGGGACTCCGCAACTAGAAACTCGACAACTATAAACTCCACAACTTGAAACTCCACTTCTAGATACTCCACAACTTGAAACTCCGCAACTAGAGACTCTGCAACTAGAAACTCCACAACTAGAGAGTCCGCAACTCCACAACTAGAAGCTTCACAACTGGAAAATCCATAACTAGATACTCCACAACTAGAAAATCCACAACTAGAAACTCCACAGCCATAGACCCCACAACTTGAAACTCCACAAGTTTAAACTCCACAACTTGAGGCTCGACAACTAGAAACTCCACAACTAGAAACTCCCCAACCAGAAACTCCACAACTAGAGACTCTGCAACTATAGAACTCCGCAACTAGAAACTCCGCGTTTAAAAACTCCGCAACAAGAAATTCCACGGCTAGAAACACCAAAACTAGACACTCCGCAACTAGAAACTCTACAACTAGAGACTCCTCAACTAGAGAATTCGCAACTAGAAACTCCAAAACTAGCGACTCTGCAACTAGAAACTCCGCAGCTAGAAACTCCACAACTCGAAACTCCACAACTAGAAACTCCACAACTTCAGACTCCGCAACTAGAAACTCCACAACTTGAAACTCCACAACTAGAAACTCCACAACCAGAAACTTCACTACTAGAAACTCCCCAACTAAAAAATCGCAACCAGAGACTCCACAACTAGAAACTCCACAACTTGAAACTCCAGAACTAGAAACTCCACAACCAGAAACTTCACAACTAGAAACTCTGCAACTAGAAACTCCACAACTAGAAACTCCACAACTAGAAACTCCACTACTAGATACTCCACAACTGGAAACTCGACAACTAGGAACTCCACAACTAGAGACTCCACAACTTGAAACTCCAAACCTAGAGACTCTGCAACTAGAAACTCCACAACTAGAGACTCCGCAACTCCACAACTAGAAACTCCACAACTAGAAAATCCACAACTAGAAACTCCACAACTATAGACTCCACAACTAGAAACTCCACTACTAGAAACTCCAAAACTAGAAACTCCACAAGTAGAAACTCCACAACTAAAAACTTCACAATTCGAAACTTTACTAGAAACTCCAAAACTTGAGACTCCACAACTAGGCACTCCACAACTAGAAACTCCACAATTAGAGACTCTGCAACTATAGAACTCCGCAACTAGAAACTCCGCATTTAAAAACTCCGCAACAAGAAACTCCACGGCTAGAAACACCACAACTAGACACTCCGCAACTAGAAACTCTACAACTAGAGACTCCTCAACTAGAGAAGTCGCAACTAGAAACTCCAAAACTAGATACTCTGCAACTATAAACTCCGCAGCTAGAAACTCCACAACTAGAAACTCCACAACTCGAAACTTCACAACTAGAAACTCCGCAACTAGAGACTCCACAACTAGAAACTCCACAACTTGAAACTCCACATTTCGAAACTCCACAACCAGAAACTTCACAAGTAGAAACTCCACAACTAGAAACTCCACAACTAGAAACTCCGCAACTAGAGACTCCACAACTAGAAACTCCACAACTAGAAACTCCACAACTACAATCTCCAAAAATAGAGACTCGGCAACTAGAAATTCCATATCTAGAAACTCCACAACTAAAAACTCCACAACTAGAAACTGCAAAACTAGAGACTTCACAACTAGAAACTCCACAACTGGAAACTCCACAACTAGACACTCCGCAACTAGCAACTCCACAACTCGAGACTCCACAACTTGAAACTCCACAACTTTAAACTCCACAACTTGAGACTCAGCAACTAGAAACTCCACAACATGAAACTCCACAACTAGAAACTCCACAACCAGAAACTCCACAACCATAAACTCCACAACTAGAAACTCCACAACTAGAAACTCTTCAACTAGAGACTCCACAACTAGAAACTCCACAACTACAAACTCCACAACTACAAACTCCACAATTAGAGACTCGGCTACAAGAAATTTCATGTCTAGAAAGTCCACAACTAAAAACTCCACAACTGGAAACTCCACAACTTGAGACTCCACAACCAGAAACTCCACAACTAGAAACTCCACAACTAGAAACTCCACAACTAGAAACTCCGCAACTGGAGACTCCACAACTAGAAACTCCACAACTTGAAACTCCACAACTAGAAACTCCACAACTTGAAACTCCACAACTAGAAACTCCACAACCAGAAACTTCACAAGTAGAAACTCCACAACTAGAAACTCCACAACTAGAAACTCCGCAACTAGAGACTCCACAACTAGAAACTCCACAACTAGAAACTCCACAACTACAATCTCCACAAATAGAGACTCGGCAACTAGAAATTCCACAACTAGAAACTGCAAAACTAGAGACTTCACAACTAGAAACTCCACAACTGGAAACTCCACAACTAGACACTCCGCAACTAGCAACTCCACAACTTGAGACTCAACCACTAGAAACTCCACAACATGAAACTCCACAACTAGAAACTCCACAACCAGAAACTCCACAACCATAAACTCCACAACTAGAAACTCCACAACTAGAAACTCTTCAACTAGATACTCCACAACTAGAAACTCCACAACTACAAACTCCACAACTACAAACTCCCAAATTAGAGACTCGGCTACAAGAAATTTCATGTCTAGAAAGTCCACAACTGAAAACTCCACAACTGGAAACTCCACAAGTTGAGACTCCACAACTAGAAACTTCACAACTAGAAACTCCACAACTAGAAACTCCACAACCAGAAACTCCACAACTTGAAACTCCACAACTAGAAACTCCACAACTAAAAACTGAGACTCCTCAACTAGAGAATTCGCAACTAGAGACTCTGCACCTAGAAATTCCGCAGCTAGAAACTCCACAACTCGAAACTCCACAACTATAAACTCCACAACTAGAAACTCCACAACTTGAAACTCCACAACTCAAAGTTCCAGAACTTGAAACAACACAACTAGACACTCCACAACTTGAGACTCCGCAACTAGAAACTCCACAACTAGAAACTCCACAACTAGAAACTCCGCCACTAGAGACTCCACAACTAGAAACTCCACAACTTTAAACTCCACAACTAGAAACTCCACAACTAGAAACTCCACAACTAGAAACCCCGCAACTAGAGACTCCACAATTAGAAACTCCACAACTAGAAACTCCACAACTACAAACTCCACAAATAGAGACTCGGCAACTAGAAATTCCATATCTAGAAACTCCACAACTAGAAACTGCAAAACTAGAGACTTCACAACTAGAAACTCAACAACTAGAAACTCCACAACTAAAAACTCCACAACTGGAAACTCCACAACTTGAAACTCCACAACTAGATACTCCACAACTGGAAACTCCAAAACTAGATAATCAATATCTGGAAACTCCACAACTAGAAACTCCACAACTTGAAACTCCACAACTAGATACTCCACAACTAAAAACTCCAAAACTAGATAATCCATATCTGGAAACTCCACAACTAGAAACTCCACAACTAGAGACTCAACAACTAGAAACTCCACAACTAAAAACTCTACAACTAGAGGCTCCTCAACTAGAGAATTCGCAACTAGAGACTCTGCACCTAGAAACTCCGCAGCTAGAAACTCCACAACTCGAAACTCCACAACTATAAACTCCACAACTAGAAACTCCACAACTTGAAACTCCACAACTCAAAGTTCCAGAACTTGAAACAACACAACTAGACACTCCACAACTTGAGACTCCGCAACTAGAAACTCCACAACTAGAAACTCCACAACTAGAAACTCCGCAACTAGAGACTCCACAACTAGAAACTCCACAACTTTAAACTCCACAACTAGAAACTCCACCACTAGAAACTCCACAACTAGAAACTCCGCAACTAGAGACTCCACAATTAGAAACTCCACAACTAGAAACTCCACAACTACAAACTCCACAAATAGAGACTCGGCAACTAGAAATTCCATATCTAGAAACTTCACAACTAGAAACTCAACAACTAGAAACTCCACAACTAGAAACTCAACAACTAGAAACTCCACAACTAAAAACTCCACAACTGGAAACTCCACAACTTGAAACTCCACAACTAGATACTCCACAACTGGAAACTCCAAAACTAGAAAATCAATATCTGGAAACTCCACAACTAGAAACTCCACAACTTGAAACTCCACAACTAGATACTCCACAACTAAAAACTCCAAAACTAGATAATCCATATCTGGAAACTCCACAACTAGAAACTCCACAACTAGAGACTCAACAACTAGAAACTCCAACACTTGAAACTCCACAACTCAAAACTCCACAACTTGAAACTCCACAACTAAAACCTCCACAACTGGAAACTCCACAACTTGAGACACTGCAACTAGAAACTCCACAACTTGAAACTCCACAACTAGAAACTCCACAACTAAAAACTCTACAACTAGAGACTCCTCAACTAGAGAATTCGCAACTAGAAACTCCAAAAGTAGAGACTCTACACCTAGAAACTCCACAACTAGAAACTCCACAACTAGAAACTCCACAACTTGAAACTCCACAACTAGAAACTCCACAACTTGAGACTCCGCAACTAGAAACTCCACAACTTGAAACTCCACAACTAGAAACTCCACAACCAGAAACTCCACAACTAGAAACTCCACAACTAGAAACTCCACAACTAGAAACTCCACAACTAGAAACTCCGCAACTAGAGACTCCACAACTAGAAACTCCACAACTTGAAACTCCACAACTAGAAACTCCAACACTAGAAACTCCACCACTCGAAACTCCACAACTAGAAACTCCACAACTAGAAACTCTGCAACTAGAGACTCCACAACAAGAAACTCCACAACTAGAAACTCCACAACTACAAACTCCACAAATAGAGACTCGGCTACAAGAACTTTCATTTCTAGAAAGTCCACAACTAAAAACTCCACAACTGGAAACTCCACAACTAGAAACTCCACAACTAGAAACTCCACAACCAGAGACTCTGCAACTAGAAACTCCGCAGCTAGAAACTCCACAAATAGATACTCCGCAACCAGAAACTGCAAAACTAGAGACTTCACAACTAGATACTTCACAACTGAAAACTCCACAACTAGATACTCCACAACTTTAAACTCCACAACTAGAAACTCCACAACTAGAGACTCCACAACTCGAAACTCCACAACTAGAAACTCCACAACTAGAAACTCCACAACCAGAGACTCCGCAACTCTACAACTGGAAACTCCACAACTGGAAACTCCACAACTGGAAACTCCACAACTAGATACTCCGCAACTAGAAACTCCACAACTGGAAACTCCACAACTAGATACTCCGCAACTAGAAACTCCACAAATAGAGACTCCACAACTTGAAACTCCACAACTTTAAACTCCACAACTTGAGACTCCACAACTAGAAACTCCACATCTTGAAACTCCAAAACTAGAAACTCCACTACCAGAAACTCCACAACTAGAAACTCCACAACTAGAAACTCCACAACTAGAAACTCTGCAACTAGAGACTCCACAACTAGAAACTCCACAACTACAAACTCCACAAATAGAGACTCGGCTACAAGAAATTTCATGTCTAGAAAGTCCAACACTAAAAACTCCACAACTAGAAACTCCACAACTAGAAACTCTACAACTAGAGACTCCGCTACTAGAAACTCCACAACCA
The DNA here is from genome assembly GCF_043290135.1 of Rhipicephalus microplus. Lineage (NCBI taxonomy): Eukaryota > Metazoa > Arthropoda > Arachnida > Ixodida > Ixodidae > Rhipicephalus > Rhipicephalus microplus. The sequence continues at coordinate 1,831,954 of NW_027464631.1, forward strand.
GAGACTCTGCAACTAGAAACACCGCCGCTTGAAACTCCACAAATAGAAACTCCGCAACTAGAAACTCCGCAGCTAGAAACTCCACAACTAGAAACTTTGCAACTAGAGACTCCACAACTAGAAACTCCACAACTAGGCACTCCAACCCTAATAACTCTTCAACTAGAAACTCCTAAACTAGAGACTTCACAACTAGAGAATCTACAACTAGGGACTCCGCAACTAGAAACTCCACAACTATAAACTCCACAATTTGAAACTCCACAACTAGAGACTCTGCAACTAGAAACTCCACAACTAGAGAGTCCGCAACTCGACAACTAGAAACTTCACAACTGGAAAATCCATAACTTGATACTCCACAACTAGAAACTCCACAACTTGAGACTCTGCCACTAGAAACTCCACAACTTGAAACTCAACAACTAGAAACTCCACAACTAGAAACTCCGCAACTAGAGACTCCACAATTAGAAACTCCACAACTACGAACTCCACAACTACAAACTCCACAACTACAAACTCCACAACTACAAACTCCACAAATAGAGACTCGGCAACTAGAAGTTCCATATCTAGAAACTCCACAACTGAAAACTCCACAACTAGAAACTGCAAAACTAAAGACTTCACAACTAGAAACTCCACAACTAGGAACTCCACAACTAGAAACTCCACTACTAGAGATTCCGCAACTAGAAACTCCACAACCAGAGACTCTGCAACTAGAAACTCCGCAGCTAGAAACTACACAAATAGAAGCTCCGAAACTAGAAACTCCGCAGCTAGAAACTACAGAACTAGAGACTCCACAACTAGAAACTCCACAACTTGAAACTCCACAACTTGAAACCTCACAACCTTAAGTTTCGCAACTAGAAAATCCACAGCTAGAGATTCCGCAACTAGAATCTTCACAACTAGAAACTCCACAACTCAAAACTCCACAATTAGAAACTCCAAAACTAGAACTTCCAACACTCGAAAGTCCACAACTGGAAACTCCACAACTAGACACTCCACAACTAAAAACTCTTCAACTAGAAACTCCTAAACAAGAGACTCCACAACTAGAGAATCTACAACTAGAGACTTCAAACTAGAAACTCAACAACTAGAAACTCCACAGCTTGAGACTGCGCAACTTTAAACTCCACAATTAGAAACTCCGCAACTAAAAACTCCACAACTAGAAACGCCACAACTGGAAACTCCACTACTAGATACTCCACAACTGGAAACTCGACAACTAGGAACTCCACATCTAGAGACTCCACAACTTGAAACTCCACAACTAGAGACTCTGCAACTAGAAACTCCACAACTAGAGACTCCGCAACTCCACAACTAGAAACTCCACAACTAGAAAATCCACAAATAGAAACTCCACAACTATAGACTCCACAACTTGAAACTCCAAAAGTTTAAACTCCACAACTTGAGACTCCACAACTAGAAACTCCCCAACCAGAAACTCCGCAACTAGAAACTCCGCAACAGGAGACTCTACAACTAGAAACTCCACAACTAGAAACTCCAAAACTAGAAACTCCACAACTAGAAACTTCACAATTCGAAACTTTACTAGAAACTCCAAAACTTGAGACTCCACAACTAGGCACTCCACAACTAGAAACTCCACAATTAGAGACTCTGCAACACTAGAACTCCGCAACTAGAAACTCCGCATTTAAAAACTCCGCAACAAGAAATTCCACGGCTAGAAACACCACAACTAGACACTCCGCAACTAGAAACTCTACAACTAGAGACTCCTCAACTAGAGAATTCGCAACTAGAAACTCCAAAACTAGATACTCTGCAACTATAAACTCCGCAGCTAGAAACTCCACAACTAGAAACTCCACAACCAGAAACTTCACAAGTAGAAACTCCACAACTAGAAACTCCACAACTAGAAACTCCGCAACTAGAGACTCCACAACTAGAAACTCCACAACTAGAAACTCCACACCTACAAACTCCACAAATAGAGACTCGGCAACTAGAAATTCCATATCTAGAAACTCCACAACTAAAAACTCCACAACTATAAACTGCAAAAGTAGAGACTTCACAACTAGAAACTCCACAACTAGAAACTCCACAACTGGAAACTCCACAACTTGAAACTCCACAACTTTAAACTCCACAACTTGAGACTCCACAACTAGAAACTCCACATCTTGAAACTCCAAAACTAGAAACTCCACTACCAGAAACTCCACAACTAGAAACTCCACAACTAGAAACTCCACAACTAGAAACTCTGCAACTAGAGACTCCACAACTAGAAGCTCCACAACTACAAACTCCACAAATAGAGACTCAGCTACAAGAAATTTCATGTCTAGAAAGTCCAACACTAAAAACTCCACAACTAGAAACTCCACAACTAGAAACTCTACAACTAGAGACTCCGCTACTAGAAACTCCACAACCAGAGACTCTGCAACTAGAAACACCGCCGCTTGAAACTCCACAAATAGAAACTCCGCAACTAGAAACTCCGCAGCTAGAAACTCCACAACTAGAAACTTTGCAACTAGAGACTCCACAACTAGAAACTCCACAACTAGGCACTCCACAACTAGGCACTCCAACCCTAATACCTCTTCAACTAGAAACTCCTAAACTAGAGACTTCACAACTAGAGAATCTACAACTAGGGACTCCGCAACTAGAAACTCCACAACTATAAACTCCACAACTGGAAACTCCACTACTAGATACTCCACAACTTGAAACTCCACAACTAGAGACTCTGCAACTAGAAACTCCACAACTAGAGAGTCCGCAACTCCACAACTAGAAACTTCACAACTGGAAAATCCATAACTTGATACTCCACAACTAGAAACTCCACAACTTGAGACTCTGCCACTAGAAACTCCACAACTTGAAAATCCACAACTAGAAACTCCACAACCAGAAACTCCACAACTAGAAACTCTGCAACTAGAGACTCCACAACTTGAAACTCCACAACTTTAAACTCCACAACTTGAGACTCAACAACTAGAAACTCCACAACATGAAACTCCACAACTAGAAACTCCACAACTCAAAACTCCACAACTTGAAACTCCACAACTAGAAACTCCACAACTTGAGAATCTGCCACTAGAAACTCCACAACTTGAAAATCCACAACTAGAAACTCCACAACCAGAAACTCCACAACTAGAAACTCCACAACTAGAAACTCCACAACTAGAAACTACGCAACTAGAGACTCCACAACTTGAAACTCCACAACTTGAAACTCCACGACTAGAAACTCCACAACTAGAAACTCCACAACTAGAAACTCAACAACTAGAAACTCCGCCACTAGAAACTCCACAACTACAAACTCCACAACTACAAACTCCACAAATAGAGACTCGGCAACTAGAAATTCCATATCTAGAAACTCCACAACTAGAAACTGCAAACCTAGAGACTTCACAACTAGAAACTCAACAACAATAAACTCCACAACTAAAAACTCACAACTGGAAACTCCACAACTTGAGACTCCGCAACTTGAAACTCCACAACTAGAAACTCCGCTGTTAAAAACTCCGCAACTAGAAACTCCGCAACTAGAAACTCCACAACCCTAAACTCCACAACTAGATACTCCACAACTGGAAACTCCACAACAAGATACTTCACAACTGGGAACTCCACAACTAGATACTCCATATCTGGAAACTCCACAACTAGAAACTCCACAGCTAGAGACTCAACAACTCGAAACTCCACAACTAGAAACTCAACAATTAGGAACTCCACAACCAGACACTCCGCAGTTCCACAACTGGAAACTCCACAACTGGAAACTCCACAACTAGATACTCCGCAACTAGAAACTCCACAACTAGAGACTCCACAACTTGAAACTCCACAACTAGAAACTCCACAACAAGAAACTCTGCAACTAGAGACTCCACAACTAGAAACTCCACAACTAGAAACTCCACAACTATGAACTCCACAAATGGAGACTTGGCTACAAGAAATTTCATGTCTAGAAAGTCCAGAACTAAAAACTCCACAACTGGAAACTCCACAACTAGAAACTCAACAACTAGAGATTCCGCAACTAGATACTCCCCAACCTGAGACTCTGCAACTAGAAACTCCGCAGCTAGAAACTCCACAATTAAAAGCTCCGCAACTAGAAACTCCGCAGCTAGAAACTACAGAACTAAACACTCCACAACTAGAAACTCCACAACTAGAAACTCCACAACTTGAAACTCCACAACTCAAAACTCCAACTAGAAACTCCAAAACTCGAACTTTCACAACTCGAAACACCACAACTGGAAACTCCACAACTAGACAGTCTTCAACTAGAAACTCCTAAACTAGAGACTCCACAACTAGAGAATCTACAACTAGAGACTTCAAACTAGATACTCAACAACTAGAAACTCCACAACTAAAAACTCAACAACTAGAAACGCCACAGCTTGAGACTCCGCAACTTGAAACTCCACAACTAGAAACTCCGCAACTAGAAACTCCACAACTAGGGACTCCGCAACTAGAAACTCCGCAACGAGAAACTCCACAACTGGAAACTCCACTACTAGATACTCCACAACTGGAAACTCGACAACTAGAAACTCCACATCTAGAGACTCCACAACTTCAAACTCCACAATTAGAGACTCTGCAACTAGAAACTCCACAACTAGAGACTCCGCAACTCCACAACTAGAAACTCTACAACTGGAAAATCCAATCTAGATACTCCACAACTAGAAAATCCACAACTAGAAACTCCACAACTTGAAACTCCACAAGCTTAAACTGCACAACTTGAGACTCCACAACTAGAAATTCCACAACTAGAAACTCCACAACTAGAAACTACCCAACTAGAAAATCGCCACCAGAGACTCCACAACTAGAAACTCCACAACTTGAAACTCCAGAACTAGAAACTCCACAACCAGAAACTTCACAACTAGAAACTCCACAACTAGAAACTCCGCAACTAGAGACTCCACAACTAGAAACTCCACAACTAGAAACTCCACAACTACAAACTCCACAAATAGAGACTCGGCAACTGGAAATTCCATATCTAGAAACTCCACAACTAAAAACTCCACAACTAGAAACTGCAAAACTAGAGACTTCACAACTAGAAACTCCACAACTGGAAACTCCACAATTAGATACTCCACAACTAGAAACTCCACAACTAGAGACTCCACAACTTGAAACTCGACAACTTTAAACTCCACAACTTGAGACTCCACAACTAGAAACTCCACAACATGAAACTCCACAACTAGAAACTCCAAAACCAGAAACTCCACAACCATAAACTCCGCAACTAGAAACTCCACAACTAGAAACTCTGCAACTAGAGACTCCACAAATAGAAACTCCACAACTAGAAACTCCACAACTACAAACTCCACAAATAGAGACTCGGCTACAAGAAATTTCATGTCTAGAAAGTCCACAACTAAAAACTCCACAACTGGAAACTCCACAACTTGAGACTCCACAACTTGAGACGCCGCAACTAGAAACTCCACAACTTGAAACTTCACAACTAGAAACTCCACAACTAAAAACTCTACAACTAGAGACTCCTCAACTAGAGAATTCGCAACTAGAAACTTCAAAAGTAGAGACTCTGCACCTAAAAACTCCGCAGCTAGAAACTCCACAACCAGAAACTCCACAACTCGAAACTCCACAACTAGAAACTCCACAACTTGAAACTCCACAACTCAAAACTCCACAACTTGAAACTCCACAACTAGAAACTCCACAACTTGAGACTCTGCCACAAGAAACTCAACAACTTGAAAATCCACAACTAAAAACTCCACAACCAGAAACTCCAAATCTAGAAAATCCACAACTAGAAACTCCACAACTAGAAACTCCGCAACTAGAGACTCCACAACTAGAAACTCCACAACTAGAAACTCCAACACTAGAAACTCCACAACTAGAAACTCCGCAACTAGAGACTCCACAATTAGAAACTCCACAACTACAAACTCCACAACTACAAACTCCACAACTACAAACTCCACAAATAGAGACTCGGCAACTAGAAGTTCCATATCTAGAAACCCCACAACTGAAAACTCCACAACTAGAAACTGCAAAACTAGAAACTTCACAACTAGAAACTCCACAACTAGAAACTCTACAACTAGAAACTCCACAACTAGAGATTCCGCAACTAGAAACTCCACAACCAGAGACTCTGCAACTAGAAACTCCGCAGCCTGAAACTCCACAAATAGAAGCTCCGAAACTAGAAACTCCGCAGCTAGAAACTACAGAACTAGAGACTCCACAACTAGAAACTCCACAACTTGAAACCTCACAACCTTAAGTTTCGCAACTAGAAAATTCACAGCTAGAGATTCCGCAACTAGAATCTTCACAACTAGAAACTCCACAACTCAAAACTTCACAACTAGAAACTCCAAAACTAGAACTTCCAACACTCGAAAGTCCACAACTGGAAACTCCAACACTAGACACTCCACAACTAAAAACTCTTCAACTAGAAACTCCTAAACTAGAGACTCCACAACTAGAGAATCTACAACTAGAGACTTCAAACTAGAAACTCAACAACTAGAAACTCCACGACTAAAAACTCAACAACTAGAAACTCCACAGCTTGAGACTCCACAACTTGAAACTCCACAATTAGAAACTCCGCAACTAGAAACTCCACAACTAGAAACTCCACAACTTGAGACACTGCCACTAGAAACTCCACAACTTGAAAATCCACAACTAGAAACTCCACAACCAGAAACTCCACAACTAGAAACTCCACAACTAGAAACTCCACAACTAGAAACTACGCAACTAGAGACTCCACAACTAGAAACTCCACAACTTGAAACTCCACAACTAGAAACTCCACAACTAGAAACTCCACAACTAGAAACTCCACAACTAGAAACTCCGCCACTAGAGACTCCACAATTAGAAACTCCACAACTACAAACTCCACAACTACAAACTCCACAAATAGAGACTCAGCAACTAGAAATTCCATATCTAGAAACTGCACAACTAGAAACTCTGCAACTAGAGACTCCACAACTAGAAACTCCACAACTAGAAACTCCACAACTACAAACTCCACAAATAGAGACTCGGAAACTAGAAATTCCATATCTAGAAACTCCACAACTAGAAACTGCAAAACTAGAGACTTCACAACTAGAAACTCAACAACTAGAAACTCCACAACTAAAAACTCCATAACTGGAAACTCCACAACTTGAGACTCCGCAACTTGAAACTCCACAACTAGAAACTCCGCTGTTAAAAACTCCGCAAATAGAAACTCCGCAACTAGAAACTCCACAACTTTAAACTCCACAACTAGATACTCCACAACTGGAAACTCCACAACTAGATACCTCACAACTGGGAACTCCACAACTAGATACTCCATATCTGGAAACTCCACAACTAGAGACTCAACAACTCGCAACTCCACAACTAGAAACTCAACAATTAGAAACTCCACAACCAGACACTCCGCAGTTCCACAACTGGAAACTCCACAACTGGAAACTCCACAACTAGATACTCTGCAACTAGAAACTCCACAACTAGAGACTCCACAACTTGAAACTCCACAACTAGAAACTCCAAAACAAGAAACTCTGCAACTAGAGACTCCACAACTAGAAACTCCACAACTAGAAACTCCACAACTACAAACTCCACAAATAGAGACTCGGCTACAAGAAATTTCATGTCTAGAAAGTCCAGAACTAAAAACTCCACAACTGGAAACTCCACAACTAGAAACTCCACAACTAGAGATTCCGCAACTAGATACTCCACAACCAGAGACTCTGCAACTAGAAACTCCGCAGCTAGAAACTCCACAATAAAAGCTCCGCAACTAGAAACTCCGCAGCTAGAAACTACAGAACTAGACACTCCACAACTAGAAACTCCACAACTAGAAACTCCACAACTTGAAACCTCACATCCTTAAGTTACGCAACTAGAAAATCCACAGCTAGAGAATCCGCAACTAGAAACTCCACAACTCAAAACTCCAACTAGAAACTCCAAAACTCGAACTTCCACAACTCGAAACTCCACAACTGGAAACTCAACAACTAGACACTCTTCAACTAGAAACTCCTAAACTAGAGACTCCACAACTAGAGAATCTACAACTAGAGACTTCAAACTAGAAACTCAACAACTAGAAACTCCACAACTAAAAACTCAACAACTAGAAACGCCACAGCTTGAGACTCCGCAACTTGAAACTCCACAACTAGAAACTCCGCAACTAGAAACTCCACAACTAGGGACTCCGCAACTAGAAACTCCACAACTAGAAACTCCACAACTGGAAACTCCACTACTAGATACTCCACAACTGGAAACTCGACAACTGGAAACTCCACATCTAGAGACTCCACAACTTGAAACTCCACAACTAGAGACTCTGCAACTAGAAACTCCACAACTAGAGACTCCGCAACTCCACAACTAGAAACTCTACAACTGGAAAATCCAATCTAGATACTCCACAACTAGAAAATCCACAACTAGAAACTCCACAATAATAAACTCCACAACTTGAAACTCCACAAGCTTAAACTGCACAACTTGAGACTCCACAACTAGAAACTCCACAACTAGAAACTCCACAACTAGAAACTCCGCAACTAGAAACTCCACAACTAGAAACTCCACAACTAGAAACTCCACAACTAGAAACTCCACAACTAGAAACTCCGCCACTAGAGACTCCACAATTAGAAACTCCACAACTACAAACTCCACAACTACAAACTCCACAAATAGAGACTCGGCAACTAGAAATTCCATATCTAGAAACTGCACAACTAGAAACTCCGCAACTAGAGACTACACAACTAGAAACTCCACAACTAGAAACTCGACAACTAGAAACTCCACAACTTGAGACTCCGCAACTAGAAACTCCACAACTTGAAACTCCACAACTAGAAGCTCCACAACTAGAAACTCCACAACTTGACACTCCGCAACTTCAAACTCCACAACTAGAAACTCCGCTGTTAAAAACTCCGCAACTAGAAACTCCACAACTAGAAACTCCACAACTTGAAACTCCACAACTAGATACTCCACAACTGGAAACTCCACAACTAGATACTTCACAACTGGGAACTCCACAACTAGATACTCCATATCTGGAAACTCCACAACTAGAAACTCCACAACTAGAGACTCAACAACTAGAGACTCCACAACTAGAAACTCCACAACTACGAACTCCACAAAAAGAGACTCGGCTACAAGAAATTTCATGTCTAGAAAGTCCAGAACTAAAAACTCCACAACTGGAAACTCCACAACTAAAAACTCCACAACTAGAGATTCTGCAACTAGATACTCCACAACCAGAGACTCTGCAACTAGAAACTCCGCAGCTAGAAACTCCACAAAAAAAAGCTCCGCAACTAGATACTCCGCAGCTAGAAACTACAGAACTAGACACTCCACAACTAGAAACTCCACAACTAGAAACTCCACAACTGGAAACTCTGCAACTAGAGACTCCACAATTAGAAACTCCACAACTAGAAACTTCACAACTACAAACTCCACAAACAGAGACTCGGCAACTAGAAATTCCATATCTAGTAACTCCACAACTACAAACTCCACAAATAGAGACTCGGCAACTAGAAATTCCATATCTAGAAACTCCACAACTAGAAACTGCAAAACTAGAGACTTCACAACTAGAAACTCAACAACTAGAAACTCCACAACTAAAAACTCCACAACTGGAAACTCCACAACTTGAAACTCCACAACTAGATACTCCACAACTGGAAACTCCAAAACTAGATAATCCATATCTGGAAACTCCACAACTACAAACTCCACAACTTGAAACTCCACAACTAGATACTCCACAACTGGAAACTCCAAAACTAGATAATCCATATCTGGAAACTCCACAACTAGAAACTCCACAACTAGATATTCAACAACTAGAAATTCCAACACTTGAAACTCCACAACTCAAAACTCCACAACTTGAAACTACAAAACTAGAAACTCCACAACTTGAGACTCCGCCACTAGAAACTCCACAACTTGAAACTCCACAACTAGAAGTTCCACAACTAGAAACTGCAAAACTAGAGACTTCACAACTAGAAACTCAACAACTAGAAACTCCACAACAAGAAACTCCACAACTAGAAACTCCACAACTAGAAACTTCACAACTGGAAACTCCGCAACTAGAGACTCCACAACTAGAAACTTCACAACTTGAAACTCCACAACCAGAAACTCCACAACTAGAAACTACACAACTAGAAACTTCACAACTAGAAACTCCGCAACTAGAGACTCCACAACTAGAAACTCCACAACTTGAAACTCCACAACTAGAAACTCCACAACCAGAAACTCCACAACTAGAAACTCCACAACTAGAAACTGCACAACTGGAAACTCCGCAACTAGAGACTCCACAACTAGAAACTCCACAACTAGAAACTCCACTACTACAAACTCCAGAAATAGAGACTCGGCAACTAGAAATTCCGTATCTAGAAACTCCACAACTAGATACTGCAAAACTAGAGACTTCACAACTAGAAACTCAACAACTAGAAACTCCACAACTAAAAACTCCACAACTGGAAACTCCACAACTTGAGACTTCGCAACTTGAAACTCCACAACTAGAAACTCCGCTGTTAAAAACTCCGCAACTAGAAACTCCGCAACTAGAAACTCCACAACTTGAAACTCCACAACTAGATACTCCACAACTGGAAACTCTACAACTAGATACTTCACAACTGGGAACTCCACAACTAGATACTCCATATCTGGAAACTCCACAACCAGAAACTCCACAACTAGAGACTCAACAACTCGAAACTCCACAACTAGAAACTCAACAATTAGAATCTCCACAACCCGACACTCCGCAATTCCACAACTGGAAACTCCACAACTAGAAACTCCACAACTAGATACTCCGCAACTAGAAACTCCACAACTAGAAACTTCACAACTAGAAACTCCGCAACTAGAAACTCCACAACTAGAAACTCTGCAACTAGAGACTCCACAACTAAAAACTCCACAACTAGAAATTCCACAACTACAAACTCCACAAATAGAGAATCGGCAACTAGAAATTCCATGTCTAGAAAGTCCACAACTAAAAACTCCACAACTGGAAACTCCACAACTAGAAACTCCACAACTAGAAACTCTACAACTAGAGACTCCGCTACTAGAAACTCCACAACCAGAGACTCTGCAACTAGAAACACCGCAGCTAGAAACTCCACAAATATAAACTCCAAAACTAGAAACTCCACAGCTAGAAACTCCACAACTAGAAACTCTGCAACTAGAGACTCCACAACTAGAAACTCCACAACTAGAAACTCCACAACTAGACACTCCACAACTAAAAACTCTTCAACTAGAAACTCCTAAACTAGAGACTTCACAACTAGAGAATCTACAACTAGAGACTTCAAACTAGAAACTCAACAACTAGAAACTCCACAACTAAAAACTCAACAACTAGAAACTCCACAGCTTGAGGCTCCGCAACTAGAAACTCCACAACTAGGGACTCCGCAACTAGAAACTCGACAACTATAAACTCCACAACTTGAAACTCCACTTCTAGATACTCCACAACTTGAAACTCCGCAACTAGAGACTCTGCAACTAGAAACTCCACAACTAGAGAGTCCGCAACTCCACAACTAGAAGCTTCACAACTGGAAAATCCATAACTAGATACTCCACAACTAGAAAATCCACAACTAGAAACTCCACAGCTATAGACCCCACAACTTGAAACTCCACAAGTTTAAACTCCACAACTTGAGGCACGACAACTAGAAACTCCACAACTAGAAACTCCCCAACCAGAAACTCCACAACTAGAGACTCTGCAACTATAGAACTCCGCAACTAGAAACTCCGCGTTTAAAAACTCCGCAACAAGAAATTCCACGGCTAGAAACACCACAACTAGACACTCCGCAACTAGAAACTCTACAACTAGAGACTCCTCAACTAGAGAATTCGCAACTAGAAACTCCAAAACTAGCGACTCTGCAACTAGAAACTCCGCAGCTAGAAACTCCACAACTCGAAACTCCACAACTAGAAACTCCACAACTTGAGACTCCGCAACTAGAAACTCCACAACTTGAAACTCCACAACTAGAAACTCCACAACCAGAAACTTCACTACTAGAAACTCCCCAACTAAAAAATCGCAACCAGAGACTCCACAACTAGAAACTCCACAACTTGAAACTCCAGAACTAGAAACTCCACAACCAGAAACTTCACAACTAGAATCTCTGCAACTAGAAACTCCACAACTAGAAACTCCACAACTAGAAACTCCACTACTAGATACTCCACAACTGGAAACTCGACAACTAGGAACTCCACATCTAGAGACTCCACAACTTGAAACTCCACAACTAGAGACTCTGCAACTAGAAACTCCACAACTAGAGACTCCGCAACTCCACAACTAGAAACTCCACAACTAGAAACTCCACTACTAGAAACTCCAAAACTAGAAACTCCACAAGTAGAAACTCCACAACTAAAAACTTCACAATTCGAAACTTTACTAGAAACTCCAAAACTTGAGACTCCACAACTAGGCACTCCACAACTAGAAACTCCACAATTAGAGACTCTGCAACTATAGAACTCCGCAACTAGAAACTCCGCATTTAAAAACTCCGCAACAAGAAACTCCACGGCTAGAAACACCACAACTAGACACTCCGCAACTAGAAACTCTACAACTAGAGACTCCTCAACTAGAGAATTCGCAACTAGAAACTCCAAAACTAGATACTCTGCAACTATAAACTCCGCAGCTAGAAACTCCACAACTAGAAACTCCACAACTCGAAACTTCACAACTAGAAACTCCGCAACTAGAGACTCCACAACTAGAAACTCCACAACTTGAAACTCCACATTTCGAAACTCCACAACCAGAAACTTCACAAGTAGAACCTCCACAACTAGAAACTCCACAACTAGAAACTCCGCAACTAGAGACTCCACAACTAGAAACTCCACAACTAGAAACTCCACAACTACAATCTCCAAAAATAGAGACTCGGCAACTAGAAATTCCATATCTAGAAACTCCACAACTAAAAACTCCACAACTAGAAACTGCAAAACTAGAGACTTCACAACTAGAAACTCCACAACTGGAAACTCCACAACTAGACACTCCGCAACTAGCAACTCCACAACTCGAGACTCCACAACTTGAAACTCCACAACTTTAAACTCCACAACTTGAGACTCAGCAACTAGAAACTCCACAACATGAAACTCCACAACTAGAAACTCCACAACCAGAAACTCCACAACCATAAACTCCACAACTAGAAACTCCACAACTAGAAACTCTTCAACTAGAGACTCCACAACTAGAAACTCCACAACTACAAACTCCACAACTACAAACTCCACAATTAGAGACTCGGCTACAAGAAATTTCATGTCTAGAAAGTCCACAACTAAAAACTCCACAACTGGAAACTCCACAACTTGAGACTCCACAACTAGAAACTCCACAACTAGAAACTCCACAACTAGAAACTCCGCAACTGGAGACTCCACAACTAGAAACTCCACAACTTGAAACTCCACAACTAGAAACTCCACAACTTGAAACTCCACAACTAGAAACTCCACAACCAGAAACTTCACAAGTAGAAACTCCACAACTAGAAACTCCACAACCAGACACTCCGCAGTTCCACAACTGGAAACTCCACAACTGGAAACTCCACAACTAGATACTCTGCAACTAGAAACTCCACAACTAGAGACTCCACAACTTGAAACTCCACAACTAGAAACTCCAAAACAAGAAACTCTGCAACTAGAGACTCCACAACTAGAAACTCCACAACTAGAAACTCCACAACTACAAACTCCACAAATAGAGACTCGGCTACAAGAAATTTCATGTCTAGAAAGTCCAGAACTAAAAACTCCACAACTGGAAACTCCACAACTAGAAACTCCACAACTAGAGATTCCGCAACTAGATACTCCACAACCAGAGACTCTGCAACTAGAAACTCCGCAGCTAGAAACTCCACAATAAAAGCTCCGCAACTAGAAACTCCGCAGCTAGAAACTACAGAACTAGACACTCCACAACTAGAAACTCCACAACTAGAAACTCCACAACTTGAAACCTCACATCCTTAAGTTACGCAACTAGAAAATCCACAGCTAGAGAATCCGCAACTAGAAACTCCACAACTCAAAACTCCAACTAGAAACTCCAAAACTCGAACTTCCACAACTCGAAACTCCACAACTGGAAACTCAACAACTAGACACTCTTCAACTAGAAACTCCTAAACTAGAGACTCCACAACTAGAGAATCTACAACTAGAGATTTCAAACTAGAAACTCAACAACTAGAAACTCCACAACTAAAAACTCAACAACTAGAAACGCCACAGCTTGAGACTCCGCAACTTGAAACTCCACAACTAGAAACTCCGCAACTAGAAACTCCACAACTAGGGACTCCGCAACTAGAAACTCCACAACTAGAAACTCCACAACTGGAAACTCCACTACTAGATACTCCACAACTGGAAACTCGACAACTGGAAACTCCACATCTAGAGACTCCACAACTAGAAACTCCACAACTAGAGACTCCGCAACTCCACAACTAGAAACTCTACAACTGGAAAATCCAATCTAGATACTCCACAACTAAAAAATCCACAACTAGAAACTCCACAATAATAAACTCCACAACTTGAAACTCCACAAGCTTAAACTGGACAACTTGAGACTCCACAACTAGAAACTCCACAACTAGAAACTCCACAACTAGAAACTCCGCAACTAGAAACTCCACAACTAGAAACTCCACAACTAGAAACTCCACAACTAGAAACTCCGCCACTAGAGACTCCACAATTAGAAACTCCACAACTACAAACTCCACAACTACAAACTCCACAAATAGAGACTCGGCAACTAGAAATTCCATATCTAGAAACTGCACAACTAGAAACTCCGCAACTAGAGACTCCACAACTAGAAACTCCACAACTAGAAACTGCACAACTACAAACTCCACAAATAGAGACTCGGCAACTAGAAATTCCATATCTAGAAACTCCACAACTAGAAACTGCAAAACTAGAGACTTCACAGCTAGAAACTCAACAACTAGAAACTCCACAACTAAAAACTCCACAACTGGAAACTCCACAACTTGAGACTCCGCAAGTTCAAACTCCACAACTAGAAACTCCACTGTTAAAAACTCCGCAACTAGAAACTCCACAACTAGAAACTCCACAACTTGAAACTCCACAACTAGATACTCCACAACTGGAAACTCAACAACTAGATACTTCACAACTGGGAACTCCACAACTAGATACTCCATATCTGGAAACTCCACAACTAGAAACTCCACAACTAGAGACTCAACAACTCGAAACTCCACAACTAGAAACTCAACAATTAGAAACTCCACAACCAGACACTCCGCAATTCCACAACTGGAAACTCCACAACTGGAAACTCCACAACTAGAAACTCCGCAACTAGAAACTCCACAACAGGAGACTCCACAACTTGAAACTCCACAACTAGAAACTCCACAACTAGAAACTCTGCAACTAGAGACTCCACAACTAGAAACTCCACAACTAGAAACTCCACAACTACGAACTCCACAAAAAGAGACTCGGCTACAAGAAATTTCATGTCTAGAAAGTCCAGAACTAAAAACTCCACAACTGGAAACTCCACAACTAAAAACTCCACAACTAGAGATTCTGCAACTAGATACTCCACAACCAGAGACTCTGCAACTAGAAACTCCGCAGCTAGAAACTCCACAAAAAAAGCTCCGCAACTAGATACTCCGCAGCTAGAAACTACAGAACTAGACACTCCACAACTAGAAACTCCACAACTAGAAACTCCACAACTAGAAACTCCACAACTGGAAACTCTGCAACTAGAGACTCCACAATTAGAAACTCCACAACTAGAAACTTCACAACTACAAAATCCACAAATAGAGACTCGGCAACTAGAAATTCCATATCTAGTAACTCCACAACTACAAACTCCACAAATAGAGACTCGGCAACTAGAAATTCCATATCTAGAAACTCCACAACTAGAAACTGCAAAACTAGAGACTTCACAACTAGAAACTCAACAACTAGAAACTCCACAACTAAAAACTCCACAACTGGAAACTCCACAACTTGAAACTCCACAACTAGATACTCCACAACTGGAAACTCCAAAACTAGATAATCCATATCTGGAAACTCCACAACTACAAACTCCACAACTTGAAACTCCACAACTAGATACTCCACAACTGGAAACTCCAAAACTAGATAATCCATATCTGGAAACTCCACAACTAGAAACTCCACAACTAGATATTCAACAACTAGAAATTCCAACACTTGAAACTCCACAACTCAAAACTCCACAACTTGAAACTACAAAACTAGAAACTCCACAACTTGAGACTCCGCCACTAGAAACTCCACAACTTGAAACTCCACAACTAGAAGTTCCACAACTAGAAACTGCAAAACTAGAGACTTCACAACTAGAAACTCAACAACTAGAAACTCCACAACAAGAAACTCCACAACTAGAAACTCCACAACTAGAAACTTCACAACTGGAAACTCCGCAACTAGAGACTCCACAACTAGAAACTTCACAACTAGAAACTCCACAACCAGAAACTCCACAACTAGAAACTACACAACTAGAAACTTCACAACTAGAAACTCCGCAACTAGAGACTCCACAACTAGAAACTCCACAACTTGAAACTCCACAACTAGAAACTCCACAACCAGAAACTCCACAACTAGAAACTCCACAACTAGAAACTGCACAACTGGAAACTCCGCAACTAGAGACTCCACAACTAGAAACTCCACAACTAGAAACTCCACTACTACAAACTCCAGAAATACAGACTCGGCAACTAGAAATTCCGTATCTAGAAACTCCACAACTAGATACTGCAAAACTAGAGACTTCACAACTAGAAACTCAACAACTAGAAACTCCACAACTAAATACTCCACAACTGGAAACTCCACAACTTGAGACTTCGCAACTTGAAACTCCACAACTAGAAACTCCGCTGTTAAAAACTCCGCAACTAGAAACTCCGCAACTAGAAACTCCACAATTTGAAACTCCACAACTAGATACTCCACAACTGGAAACTCCACAACTAGATACTTCACAACTGGGAACTCCACAACTAGATACTCCATATCTGGAAACTCCACAACCAGAAACTCCACAACTAGAGACTCAACAACTCGAAACTCCACAACTAGAAACTCAACAATTAGAATCTCCACAACCCGACACTCCGCAATTCCACAACTGGAAACTCCACAACTAGAAACTCCACAACTAGATACTCCGCAACTAGAAACTCCACAACTAGAAACTTCACAACTAGAAACTCCGCAACTAGAAACTCCACAACTAGAAACTCTGCAACTAGAGACTCCACAACTAAAAACTCCACAACTAGAAATTCCACAACTACAAACTCCACAAATAGAGAATCGGCAACTAGAAATTCCATGTCTAGAAAGTCCACAACTAAAAACTCCACAACTGGAAACTCCACAACTAGAAACTCCACAACTAGAAACTCTACAACTAGAGACTCCGCTACTAGAAACTCCACAACCAGAGACTCTGCAACTAGAAACACCGCAGCTAGAAACTCCACAAATATAAACTCCAAAACTAGAAACTCCACAGCTAGAAACTCCACAACTAGAAACTCTGCAACTAGAGACTCCACAACTAGAAACTCCACAACTAGAAACTCCACAACTAGACACTCCACAACTAAAAACTCTTCAACTAGAAACTCCTAAACTAGAGACTTCACAACTAGAGAATCTACAACTAGAGACTTCAAACTAGAAACTCAACAACTAGAAACTCCACAACTAAAAACTCAACAACTAGAAACTCCACAGCTTGAGGCTCCGCAACTAGAAACTCCACAACTAGGGACTCCGCAACTAGAAACTCGACAACTATAAACTCCACAACTTGAAACTCCACTTCTAGATACTCCACAACTTGAAACTCCGCAACTAGAGACTCTGCAACTAGAAACTCCACAACTAGAGAGTCCGCAACTCCACAACTAGAAGCTTCACAACTGGAAAATCCATAACTAGATACTCCACAACTAGAAAATCCACAACTAGAAACTCCACAGCTATAGACCCCACAACTTGAAACTCCACAAGTTTAAACTCCACAACTTGAGGCACGACAACTAGAAACTCCACAACTAGAAACTCCCCAACCAGAAACTCCACAACTAGAGACTCTGCAACTATAGAACTCCGCAACTAGAAACTCCGCGTTTAAAAACTCCGCAACAAGAAATTCCACGGCTAGAAACACCACAACTAGACACTCCGCAACTAGAAACTCTACAACTAGAGACTCCTCAACTAGAGAATTCGCAACTAGAAACTCCAAAACTAGCGACTCTGCAACTAGAAACTCCGCAGCTAGAAACTCCACAACTCGAAACTCCACAACTAGAAACTCCACAACTTGAGACTCCGCAACTAGAAACTCCACAACTTGAAACTCCACAACTAGAAACTCCACAACCAGAAACTTCACTACTAGAAACTCCCCAACTAAAAAATCGCAACCAGAGACTCCACAACTAGAAACTCCACAACTTGAAACTCCAGGACTAGAAACTCCACAACCAGAAACTTCACAACTAGAATCTCTGCAACTAGAAACTCCACAACTAGAAACTCCACAACTAGAAACTCCACTACTAGATACTCCACAACTGGAAACTCGACAACTAGGAACTCCACATCTAGAGACTCCACAACTTGAAACTCCACAACTAGAGACTCTGCAACTAGAAACTCCACAACTAGAGACTCCGCAACTCCACAACTAGAAACTCCACAACTAGAAAATCCACAACTAGAAACTCCACAACTATAGACTCCACAACTAGAAACTCCACTACTAGAAACTCCAAAACTAGAAACTCCACAAGTAGAAACTCCACAACTAAAAACTTCACAATTCGAAACTTTACTAGAAACTCCAAAACTTGAGACTCCACAACTAGGCACTCCACAACTAGAAACTCCACAATTAGAGACTCTGCAACTATAGAACTCCGCAACTAGAAACTCCGCATTTAAAAACTCCGCAACAAGAAACTCCACGGCTAGAAACACCACAACTAGACACTCCGCAACTAGAAACTCTACAACTAGAGACTCCTCAACTAGAGAATTCGCAACTAGAAACTCCAAAACTAGATACTCTGCAACTATAAACTCCGCAGCTAGAAACTCCACAACTAGAAACTCCACAACTCGAAACTTCACAACTAGAAACTCCGCAACTAGAGACTCCACAACTAGAAACTCCACAACTTGAAACTCCACATTTCGAAACTCCACAACCAGAAACTTCACAAGTAGAACCTCCACAACTAGAAACTCCACAACTAGAAACTCCGCAACTAGAGACTCCACAACTAGAAACTCCACAACTAGAAACTCCACAACTACAATCTCCAAAAATAGAGACTCGGCAACTAGAAATTCCATATCTAGAAACTCCACAACTAAAAACTCCACAACTAGAAACTGCAAAACTAGAGACTTCACAACTAGAAACTCCACAACTGGAAACTCCACAACTAGACACTCCGCAACTAGCAACTCCACAACTCGAGACTCCACAACTTGAAACTCCACAACTTTAAACTCCACAACTTGAGACTCAGCAACTAGAAACTCCACAACATGAAACTCCACAACTAGAAACTCCACAACCATAAACTCCACAACTAGAAACTCCACAACTAGAAACTCTTCAACTAGAGACTCCACAACTAGAAACTCCACAACTACAAACTCCACAACTACAAACTCCACAATTAGAGACTCGGCTACAAGAAATTTCATGTCTAGAAAGTCCACAACTAAAAACTCCACAACTGGAAACTCCACAACTTGAGACTCCACAACTAGAAACTCCACAACTAGAAACTCCACAACTAGAAACTCCGCAACTGGAGACTCCACAACTAGAAACTCCACAACTTGAAACTCCACAACTAGAAACTCCACAACTTGAAACTCCACAACTAGAAACTCCACAACCAGAAACTTCACAAGTAGAAACTCCACAACTAGAAACTCCACAACCAGACACTCCGCAGTTCCACAACTGGAAACTCCACAACTGGAAACTCCACAACTAGATACTCTGCAACTAGAAACTCCACAACTAGAGACTCCACAACTTGAAACTCCACAACTAGAAACTCCAAAACAAGAAACTCTGCAACTAGAGACTCCACAACTAGAAACTCCACAACTAGAAACTCCACAACTACAAACTCCACAAATAGAGACTCGGCTACAAGAAATTTCATGTCTAGAAAGTCCAGAACTAAAAACTCCACAACTGGAAACTCCACAACTAGAAACTCCACAACTAGAGATTCCGCAACTAGATACTCCACAACCAGAGACTCTGCAACTAGAAACTCCGCAGCTAGAAACTCCACAATAAAAGCTCCGCAACTAGAAACTCCGCAGCTAGAAACTACAGAACTAGACACTCCACAACTAGAAACTCCACAACTAGAAACTCCACAACTTGAAACCTCACATCCTTAAGTTACGCAACTAGAAAATCCACAGCTAGAGAATCCGCAACTAGAAACTCCACAACTCAAAACTCCAACTAGAAACTCCAAAACTCGAACTTCCACAACTCGAAACTCCACAACTGGAAACTCAACAACTAGACACTCTTCAACTAGAAACTCCTAAACTAGAGACTCCACAACTAGAGAATCTACAACTAGAGACTTCAAACTAGAAACTCAACAACTAGAAACTCCACAACTAAAAACTCAACAACTAGAAACGCCACAGCTTGAGACTCCGCAACTTGAAACTCCACAACTAGAAACTCCGCAACTAGAAACTCCACAACTAGGGACTCCGCAACTAGAAACTCCACAACTAGAAACTCCACAACTGGAAACTCCACTACTAGATACTCCACAACTGGAAACTCGACAACTGGAAGCTCCACATCTAGAGACTCCACAACTTGAAACTCCACAACTAGAGACTCTGCAACTAGAAACTCCACAACTAGAGACTCCGCAACTCCACAACTAGAAACTCTACAACTGGAAAATCCAATCTAGATACTCCACAACTAAAAAATCCACAACTAGAAACTCCACAATAATAAACTCCACAACTTGAAACTCCACAAGCTTAAACTGGACAACTTGAGACTCCACAACTAGAAACTCCACAACTAGAAACTCCACAACTAGAAACTCCGCAACTAGAAACTCCACAACTAGAAACTCCACAACTAGAAACTCCACAACTAGAAACTCCGCCACTAGAGACTCCACAATTAGAAACTCCACAACTACAAACTCCACAACTACAAACTCCACAAATAGAGACTCGGCAACTAGAAATTCCATATCTAGAAACTGCACAACTAGAAACTCCGCAACTAGAGACTCCACAACTAGAAACTCCACAACTAGAAACTCCACAACTACAAACTCCACAAATAGAGACTCGGCAACTAGAAATTCCATATCTAGAAACTCCACAACTAGAAACTGCAAAACTAGAGACTTCACAGCTAGAAACTCAACAACTAGAAACTCCACAACTAAAAACTCCACAACTGGAAACTCCACAACTTGAGACTCCGCAAGTTCAAACTCCACAACTAGAAACTCCGCTGTTAAAAACTCCGCAACTAGAAACTCCACAACTAGAAACTCCACAACTTGAAACTCCACAACTAGATACTCCACAACTGGAAACTCAACAACTAGATACTTCACAACTGGGAACTCCACAACTAGATACTCCATATCTGGAAACTCCACAACTAGAAACTCCACAACTAGAGACTCAACAACTCGAAACTCCACAACTAGAAACTCAACAATTAGAAACTCCACAACCAGACACTCCGCAATTCCACAACTGGAAACTCCACAACTGGAAACTCCACAACTAGAAACTCCGCAACTAGAAACTCCACAACAGGAGACTCCACAACTTGAAACTCCACAACTAGAAACTCCACAACTAGAAACTCTGCAACTAGAGACTCCACAACTAGAAACTCCACAACTAGAAACTCCACAACTACGAACTCCACAAAAAGAGACTCGGCTACAAGAAATTTCATGTCTAGAAAGTCCAGAACTAAAAACTCCACAACTGGAAACTCCACAACTAAAAACTCCACAACTAGAGATTCTGCAACTAGATACTCCACAACCAGAGACTCTGCAACTAGAAACTCCGCAGCTAGAAACTCCACAAAAAAAAGCTCCGCAACTAGATACTCCGCAGCTAGAAACTACAGAACTAGACACTCCACAACTAGAAACTCCACAACTAGAAACTCCACAACTAGAAACTCCACAACTGGAAACTCTGCAACTAGAGACTCCACAATTAGAAACTCCACAACTAGAAACTTCACAACTACAAAATCCACAAATAGAGACTCGGCAACTAGAAATTCCATATCTAGTAACTCCACAACTACAAACTCCACAAATAGAGACTCGGCAACTAGAAATTCCATATCTAGAAACTCCACAACTAGAAACTGCAAAACTAGAGACTTCACAACTAGAAACTCAACAACTAGAAACTCCACAACTAAAAACTCCACAACTGGAAACTCCACAACTTGAAACTCCACAACTAGATACTCCACAACTGGAAACTCCAAAACTAGATAATCCATATCTGGAAACTCCACAACTACAAACTCCACAACTTGAAACTCCACAACTAGATACTCCACAACTGGAAACTCCAAAACTAGATAATCCATATCTGGAAACTCCACAACTAGAAACTCCACAACTAGATATTCAACAACTAGAAATTCCAACACTTGAAACTCCACAACTCAAAACTCCACAACTTGAAACTACAAAACTAGAAACTCCACAACTTGAGACTCCGCCACTAGAAACTCCACAACTTGAAACTCCACAACTAGAAGTTCCACAACTAGAAACTGCAAAACTAGAGACTTCACAACTAGAAACTCAACAACTAGAAACTCCACAACAAGAAACTCCACAACTAGAAACTCCACAACTAGAAACTTCACAACTGGAAACTCCGCAACTAGAGACTCCACAACTAGAAACTTCACAACTAGAAACTCCACAACCAGAAACTCCACAACTAGAAACTACACAACTAGAAACTTCACAACTAGAAACTCCGCAACTAGAGACTCCACAACTAGAAACTCCACAACTTGAAACTCCACAACTAGAAACTCCACAACCAGAAACTCCACAACTAGAAACTCCACAACTAGAAACTGCACAACTGGAAACTCCGCAACTAGAGACTCCACAACTAGAAACTCCACAACTAGAAACTCCACTACTACAAACTCCAGAAATAGAGACTCGGCAACTAGAAATTCCGTATCTAGAAACTCCACAACTAGATACTGCAAAACTAGAGACTTCACAACTAGAAACTCAACAACTAGAAACTCCACAACTAAATACTCCACAACTGGAAACTCCACAACTTGAGACTTCGCAACTTGAAACTCCACAACTAGAAACTCCGCTGTTAAAAACTCCGCAACTAGAAACTCCGCAACTAGAAACTCCACAACTTGAAACTCCACAACTAGATACTCCACAACTGGAAACTCCACAACTAGATACTTCACAACTGGGAACTCCACAACTAGATACTCCATATCTGGAAACTCCACAACCAGAAACTCCACAACTAGAGACTCAACAACTCGAAACTCCACAACTAGAAACTCAACAATTAGAATCTCCACAACCCGACACTCTGCAATTCCACAACTGGAAACTCCACAACTAGAAACTCCACAACTAGATACTCCGCAACTAGAAACTCCACAACTAGAAACTTCACAACTAGAAACTCCGCAACTAGAAACTCCACAACTAGAAACTCTGCAACTAGAGACTCCACAACTAAAAACTCCACAACTAGAAATTCCACAACTACAAACTCCACAAATAGAGAATCGGCAACTAGAAATTCCATGTCTAGAAAGTCCACAACTAAAAACTCCACAACTGGAAACTCCACAACTAGAAACTCCACAACTAGAAACTCTACAACTAGAGACTCCGCTACTAGAAACTCCACAACCAGAGACTCTGCAACTAGAAACACCGCAGCTAGAAACTCCACAAATAGAAACTCCAAAACTAGAAACTCCGCAGCTAGAAACTCCACAACTAGAAACTCTGCAACTAGAGACTCCACAACTAGAAACTCCACAACTAGAAACTCCACAACTAGACACTCCACAACTAAAAACTCTTCAACTAGAAACTCCTAAACTAGAGACTTCACAACTAGAGAATCTACAACTAGAGACTTCAAACTAGAAACTCAACAACTAGAAACTCCACAACTAAAAACTCAACAACTAGAAACTCCACAGCTTGAGGCTCCGCAACTAGAAACTCCACAACTAGGGACTCCACAACTAGAAACTCGACAACTATAAACTCCACAACTTGAAACTCCACTTCTAGATACTCCACAACTTGAAACTCCGCAACTAGAGACTCTGCAACTAGAAACTCCACAACTAGAGAGTCCGCAACTCCACAACTAGAAGCTTCTCAACTGGAAAATCCATAACTAGATACTCCACAACTAGAAAATCCACAACTAGAAACTCCACAGCTATAGACCCCACAACTTGAAACTCCACAAGTTTAAACTCCACAACTTGAGGCTCGACAACTAGAAACTCCACAACTAGAAACTCCCCAACCAGAAACTCCACAACTAGAGACTCTGCAACTATAGAACTCCGCAACTAGAAACTCCGCGTTTAAAAACTCCGCAACAAGAAATTCCACGGCTAGAAACACCACAACTAGACACTCCGCAACTAGAAACTCTACAACTAGAGACTCCGCAACTAGAGAATTCGCAACTAGAAACTTCAAAACTAGCGACTCTGCAACTAGAAACTCCGCAGCTAGAAACTCCACAACTCGAAACTCCACAACTAGAAACTCCACAACTTGAGACTCCGCAACTAGAAACTCCACAACTTGAAACTCCACAACTAGAAACTCCACAACCAGAAACTTCACTACTAGAAACTCCCCAACTAAAAATCGCAACCAGAGACTCCACAACTAGAAACTCCACAACTTGAAACTCCAGAACTGGAAACTCCACAACCAGAAACTTCACAACTAGAAACTCTGCAACTAGAAACTCCACAACTAGAAACTCCACAACTAGAAACTCCACTACTAGATACTCCACAACTGGAAACTCGACAACTAGGAACTCCACATCTAGAGACTCCACAACTTGAAACTCCACAACTAGAGACTCTGCAACTAGAAACTCCACAACTAGAGACTCCGCAACTCCACAACTAGAAACTCCACAACTAGAAAATCCACAACTAGAAACTCCACAACTATAGACTCCACAACTAGAAACTCCACTACTAGAAACTCCAAAACTAGAAACTCCACAAGTAGAAACTCCACAACTAAAAACTTCACAATTCGAAACTTTACTAGAAACTCCAAAACTTGAGACTCCACAACTAGGCACTCCACAACTAGAAACTCCACAATTAGAGACTCTGCAACTATAGAACTCCGCAACTAGAAACTCCGCATTTAAAAACTCCGCAACAAGAAACTCCACGGCTAGAAACACCACAACTAGACACTCCGCTACTAGAAACTCTACAACTAGAGACTCCTCAACTAGAGAATTCGCAACTAGAAACTCCAAAACTAGATACTCTGCAACTATAAACTCCGCAGCTAGAAACTCCACAACTAGAAACTCCACAACTCGAAACTTCACAACTAGAAACTCCGCAACTAGAGACTCCACAACTAGAAACTCCACAACTTGAAACTCCACATTTCGAAACTCCACAACCAGAAACTTCACAAGTAGAAACTCCACAACTAGAAACTCCACAACTAGAAACTCCGCAACTAGAGACTCCACAACTAGAAACTCCACAACTAGAAACTCCACAACTACAATCTCCAAAAATAGAGACTCGGCAACTAGAAATTCCATATCTAGAAACTCCACAACTAAAAACTCCACAACTAGAAACTGCAAAACTAGAGACTTCACAACTAGAAACTCCACAACTGGAAACTCCACAACTAGACACTCCGCAACTACCAACTCCACAACTCGAGACTCCACAACTTGAAACTCCACAACTTTAAACTCCACAACTTGAGACTCAGCAACTAGAAACTCCACAACATGAAACTCCACAACTAGAAACTCCACAACCAGAAACTCCACAACCATAAACTCCACAACTAGAAACTCCACAACTAGAAACTCTTCAACTAGAGACTCCACAACTAGAAACTCCACAACTACAAACTCCACAACTACAAACTCCACAATTAGAGACACGGCTACAAGAAATTTCATGTCTAGAAAGTCCACAACTAAAAACTCCACAACTGGAAACTCCACAACTTGAGACTCCACAACTAGAAACTCCACAACTAGAAACTCCACAACTAGAAACTCCACAACTAGAAACTCCGCAACTGGAGACTCCACAACTAGAAACTCCACAACTTGAAACTCCACAACTAGAAACTCCACAACTTGAAACTCCACAACTAGAAACTCCACAACCAGAAACTTCACAAGTAGAAACTCCACAACTAGAAACTCCACAACTAGAAACTCCGCAACTAGAGACTCCACAACTAGAAACTCCACAACTAGAAACTCCACAACTACAATCTCCACAAATAGAGACTCGGCAACTAGAAATTCCACAACTAGAAACTGCAAAACTAGAGACTTCACAACTAGAAACTCCACAACTGGAAACTCCACAACTAGACACTCCGCAACTAGCAACTCCACAACTTGAGACTCAACCACTAGAAACTCCACAACATGAAACTCCACAACTAGAAACTCCACAACCAGAAACTCCACAACCATAAACTCCACAACTAGAAACTCCACAACTAGAAACTCTTCAACTAGATACTCCACAACTAGAAACTCCACAACTACAAACTCCACAACTACAAACTCCCAAATTAGAGACTCGGCTACAAGAAATTTCATGTCTAGAAAGTCCACAACTGAAAACTCCACAACTAGAAACTCCACAACTAGAAACTCCGCCACTAGAGACTCCACAATTAGAAACTCCACAACTACAAACTCCACAACTACAAACTCCACAACTACAAACTCCACAACTACAAACTCCACAAATAGAGACTCGGCAACTAGAAATTCCACAACTAGAAACTGCAAAACTAGAGACTTCACAACTAGAAACTCCACAACTGGAAACTCCACAACTAGACACTCCGCAACAAGCAACTCCACAACTTGAGACTCAACCACTAGAAACTCCACAACATGAAACTCCACAACTAGAAACTCCACAACCAGAAACTCCACAACCATAAACTCCACAACTAGAAACTCCACAACTAGAAACTCTTCAACTAGATACTCCACAACTAGAAACTCCACAACTACAAACTCCACAACTACAAACTCCCAAATTAGAGACTCGGCTACAAGAAATTTCATGTCTAGAAAGTCCACAACTGAAAACTCCACAACTAGAAACTCCACAACTAGAAACTCCGCCACTAGAGACTCCACAATTAGAAACTCCACAACTACAAACTCCACAACTACAAACTCCACAACTACAAACTCCACAAATAGAGACTCGGCAACTAGAAATTCCATATCTAGAAACTGCACAACTAGAAACTCCGCAACTAGAGACTCCACAACTAGAAACTCCACAACTAGAAACTCCACAACTACAAACTCCACAAATAGAGACTCCGCAACTAGAAGTTCCATATCTAGAAACTCCACAACTTGAAACTGCAAAACTAGAGACTTCACAGCTAGAAACTCAACAACTAGAAACTCCACAGCTAAAAACTCCACAACTGGAAACTCCACAACTTGAGACTCCGCAACTTCAAACTCCACAACTAGAAACTCCGCTGTTAAAAACTCCGCAACTAGAAACTCCACAACTAGAAACTCCACAACTTGAAACTCCACAACTAGATACTCCACAACTGGAAACTCCACAACTAGATACTTCACAACTGGGAACTCCACAACTAGATACTCCATATCTGGAAACTCCACAACTAGAAACTCCACAACTAGAGACTCAACAACTCGAAACTCCACAACTAGAAACTCAACAATTAGAAACTCCACAACCAGACACTCCGCAATTCCACAACTGGAAACTCCACAACTGGAAACTCCACAACTAGAAACTCCGCAACTAGAAACTCCACAACTAGAAACTCCACAACTAGAAACTCTGCAACTAGAGACTCCACAACTAGAAACTCCACAACTAGAAACTCCACAACTACGAACTCCACAAAAAGAGACTCGGCTACAAGAAATTTCATGTCTAGAAAGTCCAGAACTAAAAACTCCACAACTGGAAACTCCACAACTAAAAACTCCACAACTAGAGATTCTGCAACTAGATACTCCACAACCAGAGACTCTGCAACTAGACACTCCGCAGCTAGAAACTCCACAAAAAAAAGCTCCGCAACTAGATACTCCGCAGCTAGAAACTACAGAACTAGACACTCCACAACTAGAAACTCCACAACTAGAAACTCCACAACTAGAAACTCCACAACTGGAACCTCTGCAACTAGAGACTCCACAATTAGAAACTCCACAACTAGAAACTTCACAACTACAAACTCCACAAATAGAGACTCGGCAACTAGAAATTCCATATCTAGTAACTCCACAACTACAAACTCCACAAATAGAGACTCGGCAACTAGAAATTCCATATCTAGAAACTCCACAACTAGAAACTGCAAAACTAGAGACTTCACAACTAGAAACTCAACAAACTAGAAACTCCACAACTAAAAACTCCACAACTGGAAACTCCACAACTTGAAACTCCACAACTAGATACTCCACAACTGGAAACTCCAAAACTAGATAATCCATATCTGGAAACTCCACAACTACAAACTCCACAACTTGAAACTCCACAACTAGATACTCCACAACTGGAAACTCCAAAACTAGATAATCCATATCTGGAAACTCCACAACTAGAAACTCCACAACTAGATATTCAACAACTAGAAATTCCAACACTTGAAACTCCACAACTCAAAACTCCACAACTTGAAACTACAAAACTAGAAACTCCACAACTTGAGACTCCGCCACTAGAAACTCCACAACTTGAAACTCCACAACTAGAAGTTCCACAACTAGAAACTGCAAAACTAGAGACTTCACAACTAGAAACTCAACAACTAGAAACTCCACAACAAGAAACTCCACAACTAGAAACTCCACAACTAGAAACTTCACAACTGGAAACTCCGCAACTAGAGACTCCACAACTAGAAACTTCACAACTAGAAACTCCACAACCAGAAACTCCACAACTAGAAACTACACAACTAGAAACTTCACAACTAGAAACTCCGCAACTAGAGACTCCACAACTAGAAACTCCACAACTTGAAACTCCACAACTAGAAACTCCACAACCAGAAACTCCACAACTGGAAACTCCACAACTAGAAACTGCACAACTGGAAACTCCGCAACTAGAGACTCCACAACTAGAAACTCCACTACTACAAACTCCAGAAATAGAGACTCGGCAACTAGAAATTCCGTATCTAGAAACTCCACAACTAGATACTGCAAAACTAGAGACTTCACAACTAGAAACTCAACAACTAGAAACTCCACAACTAAAAACTCCACAACTGGAAACTCCACAACTTGAGACTTCGCAACTTGAAACTCCACAACTAGAAACTCCGCTGTTAAAAACTCCGCAACTAGAAACTCCGCAACTAGAAACTCCACAACTTGAAACTCCACAACTAGATACTCCACAACTGGAAACTCCACAACTAGATACTTCACAACTGGGAACTCCACAACTAGATACTCCATATCTGGAAACTCCACAACCAGAAACTCCACAACTAGAGACTCAACAACTCGAAACTCCACAACTAGAAACTCAACAATTAGAATCTCCACAACCCGACACTCCGCAATTCCACAACTGGAAACTCCACAACTAGAAACTCCACAACTAGATACTCCGCAACTAGAAACTCCACAACTAGAAACTTCACAACTAGAAACTCCGCAACTAGAAACTCCACAACTAGAAACTCTGCAACTAGAGACTCCACAACTAAAAACTCCACAACTAGAAATTCCACAACTACAAACTCCACAAATAGAGAATCGGCAACTAGAAATTCCATGTCTAGAAAGTCCACAACTAAAAACTCCACAACTGGAAACTCCACAACTAGAAACTCCACAACTAGAAACTCTACAACTAGAGACTCCGCTACTAGAAACTCCACAACCAGAGACTCTGCAACTAGAAACACCGCAGCTAGAAACTCCACAAATAGAAACTCCAAAACTAGAAACTCCGCAGCTAGAAACTCCACAACTAGAAACTCTGCAACTAGAGACTCCACAACTAGAAACTCCACAACAATAAACTCCACAACTAGACACTCCACAACTAGAAACTCTTCAACTAGAAACTCCTAAACTAGAGACTTCACAACTAGAGAATCTACAACTAGAGACTTCAAACTAGAAACTCAACAACTAGAAACTCCACAACTAAAAACTCAACAACTAGAAACTCCACAGCTTGAGGCTCCGCAACTAGAAACTCCACAACTAGGGACTCCGCAACTAGAAACTCGACAACTATAAACTCCACAACTTGAAACTCCACTTCTAGATACTCCACAACTTGAAACTCCGCAACTAGAGACTCCACAACTAGAGACTCCACAACTTGAAACTCCACAACTAGAGACTCTGCAACTAGAAACTCCACAACTCGAAACTCCACAACTGGAAACTCCACAACTAGAAACTCCACAGCTTGAGACTCCGCAACTTGAAACTCCACAACTTGAAACTCCACAACTAGAAACTCCACAACCAGAAACTTCACTACTAGAAACTCCCCAACTAAAAAATCGCAACCAGAGACTCCACAACTAGAAACTCCACAACTTGAAACTCCAGAACTGGAAACTCCACAACCAGAAACTTCACAACTAGAAACTCTGCAACTAGAAACTCCACAACTAGAAACTCCACAACTAGAAACTCCACTACTAGATACTCCACAACTGGAAACTCGACAACTAGGAACTCCACATCTAGAGACTCCACAACTTGAAACTCCACAACTAGAGACTCTGCAACTAGAAACTCCACAACTAGAGACTCCGCAACTCCACAACTAGAAACTCCACAACTAGAAAATCCACAACTAGAAACTCCACAACTATAGACTCCACAACTAGAAACTCCACTACTAGAAACTCCAAAACTAGAAACTCCACAAGTAGAAACTCCACAACTAAAAACTTCACAATTCGAAACTTTACTAGAAACTCCAAAACTTGAGACTCCACAACTAGGCACTCCACAACTAGAAACTCCACAATTAGAGACTCTGCAACTATAGAACTCCGCAACTAGAAACTCCGCATTTAAAAACTCCGCAACAAGAAACTCCACGGCTAGAAACACCACAACTAGACACTCCGCTACTAGAAACTCTACAACTAGAGACTCCTCAACTAGAGAATTCGCAACTAGAAACTCCAAAACTAGATACTCTGCAACTATAAACTCCGCAGCTAGAAACTCCACAACTAGAAACTCCACAACTCGAAACTTCACAACTAGAAACTCCGCAACTAGAGACTCCACAACTAGAAACTCCACAACTTGAAACTCCACATTTCGAAACTCCACAACCAGAAACTTCACAAGTAGAAACTCCACAACTAGAAACTCCACAACTAGAAACTCCGCAACTAGAGACTCCACAACTAGAAACTCCACAACTAGAAACTCCACAACTACAATCTCCAAAAATAGAGACTCGGCAACTAGAAATTCCAGATCTAGAAACTCCACAACTAAAAACTCCACAACTAGAAACTGCAAAACTAGAGACTTCACAACTAGAAACTCCACAACTGGAAACTCCACAACTAGACACTCCGCAACTACCAACTCCACAACTCGAGACTCCACAACTTGAAACTCCACAACTTTAAACTCCACAACTTGAGACTCAGCAACTAGAAACTCCACAACATGAAACTCCACAACTAGAAACTCCACAACCAGAAACTCCACAACCATAAACTCCACAACTAGAAACTCCACAACTAGAAACTCTTCAACTAGAGACTCCACAACTAGAAACTCCACAACTACAAACTCCACAACTACAAACTCCACAATTAGAGACACGGCTACAAGAAATTTCATGTCTAGAAAGTCCACAACTAAAAACTCCACAACTGGAAACTCCACAACTTGAGACTCCACAACTAGAAACTCCACAACTAGAAACTCCACAACTAGAAACTCCACAACTAGAAACTCCGCAACTGGAGACTCCACAACTAGAAACTCCACAACTTGAAACTCCACAACTAGAAACTCCACAACTTGAAACTCCACAACTAGAAACTCCACAACCAGAAACTTCACAAGTAGAAACTCCACAACTAGAAACTCCACAACTAGAAACTCCGCAACTAGAGACTCCACAGCTAGAAACTCCACAACTAGAAACTCCACAACTACAATCTCCACAAATAGAGACTCGGCAACTAGAAATTCCACAACTAGAAACTGCAAAACTAGAGACTTCACAACTAGAAACTCCACAACTGGAAACTCCACAACTAGACACTCCGCAACTAGCAACTCCACAACTTGAGACTCAACCACTAGAAACTCCACAACATGAAACTCCACAACTAGAAACTCCACAACCAGAAACTCCACAACCATAAACTCCACAACTAGAAACTCCACAACTAGAAACTCTTCAACTAGATACTCCACAACTAGAAACTCCACAACTACAAACTCCACAACTACAAACTCCCAAATTAGAGACTCGGCTACAAGAAATTTCATGTCTAGAAAGTCCACAACTGAAAACTCCACAACTAGAAACTCCACAACTAGAAACTCCGCCACTAGAGACTCCACAATTAGAAACTCCACAACTACAAACTCCACAACTGGAAACTCCACAACTTGAGACTCCGCAACTTCAAACTCCACAACTAGAAACTCCGCTGTTAAAAACTCCGCAACTAGAAACTCCACAACTAGAAACTCCACAACTTGAAACTCCACAACTAGATACTCCACAACTGGAAACTCCACAACTAGATACTTCACAACTGGGAACTCCACAACTAGATACTCCATATCTGGAAACTCCACAACTAGAAACTCCACAACTAGAGACTCAACAACTCGAAACTCCACAACTAGAAACTCAACAATTAGAAACTCCACAACCAGACACTCCGCAATTCCACAACTGGAAACTCCACAACTGGAAACTCCACAACTAGAAACTCCGCAACTAGAAACTCCACAACTAGAAACTCCACAACTAGAAACTCTGCAACTAGAGACTCCACAACTAGAAACTCCACAACTAGAAACTCCACAACTACGAACTCCACAAAAAGAGACTCGGCTACAAGAAATTTCATGTCTAGAAAGTCCAGAACTAAAAACTCCACAACTGGAAACTCCACAACTAAAAACTCCACAACTAGAGATTCTGCAACTAGATACTCCACAACCAGAGACTCTGCAACTAGAAACTCCGCAGCTAGAAACTCCACAAAAAAAAGCTCCGCAACTAGATACTCCGCAGCTAGAAACTACAGAACTAGACACTCCACTAGAAACTCCACAACTAGAAACTCCACAACTAGAAACTCCACAACTGGAAACTCTGCAACTAGAGACTCCACAATTAGAAACTCCACAACTAGAAACTTCACAACTACAAACTCCACAAATAGAGACTCGGCAACTAGAAATTCCATATCTAGTAACTCCACAACTACAAACTCCACAAATAGAGACTCGGCAACTAGAAATTCCATATCTAGAAACTCCACAACTAGAAACTGCAAAACTAGAGACTTCACAACTAGAAACTCAACAAACTAGAAACTCCACAACTAAAAACTCCACAACTGGAAACTCCACAACTTGAAACTCCACAACTAGATACTCCACAACTGGAAACTCCAAAACTAGATAATCCATATCTGGAAACTCCACAACTACAAACTCCACAACTTGAAACTCCACAACTAGATACTCCACAACTGGAAACTCCAAAACTAGATAATCCATATCTGGAAACTCCACAACTAGAAACTCCACAACTAGATATTCAACAACTAGAAATTCCAACACTTGAAACTCCACAACTCAAAACTCCACAACTTGAAACTACAAAACTAGAAACTCCACAACTTGAGACTCCGCCACTAGAAACTCCACAACTTGAAACTCCACAACTAGAAGTTCCACAACTAGAAACTGCAAAACTAGAGACTTCACAACTAGAAACTCAACAACTAGAAACTCCACAACAAGAAACTCCACAACTAGAAACTCCACAACTAGAAACTTCACAACTGGAAACTCCGCAACTAGAGACTCCACAACTAGAAACTTCACAACTAGAAACTCCACAACCAGAAACTCCACAACTAGAAACTACACAACTAGAAACTTCACAACTAGAAACTCCGCAACTAGAGACTCCACAACTAGAAACTCCACAACTTGAAACTCCACAACTAGAAACTCCACAACCAGAAACTCCACAACTAGAAACTCCACAACTAGAAACTGCACAACTGGAAACTCCGCAACTAGAGACTCCACAACTAGAAACTCCACAACTAGAAACTCCACTACTACAAACTCCAGAAATAGAGACTCGGCAACTAGAAATTCCGTATCTAGAAACTCCACAACTAGATACTGCAAAACTAGAGACTTCACAACTAGAAACTCAACAACTAGAAACTCCACAACTAAAAACTCCACAACTGGAAACTCCACAACTTGAGACTTCGCAACTTGAAACTCCACAACTAGAAACTCCGCTGTTAAAAACTCCGCAACTAGAAACTCCGCAACTAGAAACTCCACAACTTGAAACTCCACAACTAGATACTCCACAACTGGAAACTCCACAACTAGATACTTCACAACTGGGAACTCCACAACTAGATACTCCATATCTGGAAACTCCACAACCAGAAACTCCACAACTAGAGACTCAACAACTCGAAACTCCACAACTAGAAACTCAACAATTAGAATCTCCACAACCCGACACTCCGCAATTCCACAACTGGAAACTCCACAACTAGAAACTCCACAACTAGATACTCCGCAACTAGAAACTCCACAACTAGAAACTTCACAACTAGAAACTCCGCAACTAGAAACTCCACAACTAGAAACTCTGCAACTAGAGACTCCACAACTAAAAACTCCACAACTAGAAATTCCACAACTACAAACTCCACAAATAGAGAATCGGCAACTAGAAATTCCATGTCTAGAAAGTCCACAACTAAAAACTCCACAACTGGAAACTCCACAACTAGAAACTCCACAACTAGAAACTCTACAACTAGAGACTCCGCTACTAGAAACTCCACAACCAGAGACTCTGCAACTAGAAACACCGCAGCTAGAAACTCCACAAATAGAAACTCCAAAACTAGAAACTCCGCAGCTAGAAACTCCACAACTAGAAACTCTGCAACTAGAGACTCCACAACTAGAAACTCCACAACTAGAAACTCCACAACTAGACACTCCACAACTAAAAACTCTTCAACTAGAAACTCCTAAACTAGAGACTTCACAACTAGAGAATCTACAACTAGAGACTTCAAACTAGAAACTCAACAACTAGAAACTCCACAACTAAAAACTCAACAACTAGAAACTCCACAGCTTGAGGCTCCGCAACTAGAAACTCCACAACTAGGGACTCCGCAACTAGAAACTCGACAACTATAAACTCCACAACTTGAAACTCCACTTCTAGATACTCCACAACTTGAAACTCCGCAACTAGAGACTCCACAACTAGAGACTCCACAACTTGAAACTCCACAACTAGAGACTCTGCAACTAGAAACTCCACAACTCGAAACTCCACAACTGGAAACTCCACAACTAGAAACTCCACAGCTTGAGACTCCGCAACTTGAAACTCCACAACTTGAAACTCCACAACTAGAAACTCCACAACCAGAAACTTCACTACTAGAAACTCCCCAACTAAAAAATCGCAACCAGAGACTCCACAACTAGAAACTCCACAACTTGAAACT
Source organism: Rhipicephalus microplus (assembly GCF_043290135.1). Lineage (NCBI taxonomy): Eukaryota > Metazoa > Arthropoda > Arachnida > Ixodida > Ixodidae > Rhipicephalus > Rhipicephalus microplus. Next base: position 1,868,478 of record NW_027464631.1, read on the forward strand.
CCAGAACTGGAAACTCCACAACCAGAAACTTCAAACTAGAAACTCTGCAACTAGAAACTCCACAACTAGAAACTCCACAACTAGAAACTCCACTACTAGATACTCCACAACTGGAAACTCGACAACTAGGAACTCCACATCTAGAGACTCCACAACTTGAAACTCCACAACTAGAGACTCTGCAACTAGAAACTCCACAACTAGAGACTCCGCAACTCCACAACTAGAAACTCCACAACTAGAAAATCCACAACTAGAAACTCCACAACTATAGACTCCACAACTAGAAACTCCACTACTAGAAACTCCAAAACTAGAAACTCCACAAGTAGAAACTCCACAACTAAAAACTTCACAATTCGAAACTTTACTAGAAACTCCAAAACTTGAGACTCCACAACTAGGCACTCCACAACTAGAAACTCCACAATTAGAGACTCTGCAACTATAGAACTCCGCAACTAGAAACTCCGCATTTAAAAACTCCGCAACAAGAAACTCCACGGCTAGAAACACCACAACTAGACACTCCGCTACTAGAAACTCTACAACTAGAGACTCCTCAACTAGAGAATTCGCAACTAGAAACTCCAAAACTAGATACTCTGCAACTATAAACTCCGCAGCTAGAAACTCCACAACTAGAAACTCCACAACTCGAAACTTCACAACTAGAAACTCCGCAACTAGAGACTCCACAACTAGAAACTCCACAACTTGAAACTCCACATTTCGAAACTCCACAACCAGAAACTTCACAAGTAGAAACTCCACAACTAGAAACTCCACAACTAGAAACTCCGCAACTAGAGACTCCACAACTAGAAACTCCACAACTAGAAACTCCACAACTACAATCTCCAAAAATAGAGACTCGGCAACTAGAAATTCCATATCTAGAAACTCCACAACTAAAAACTCCACAACTAGAAACTGCAAAACTAGAGACTTCACAACTAGAAACTCCACAACTGGAAACTCCACAACTAGACACTCCGCAACTACCAACTCCACAACTCGAGACTCCACAACTTGAAACTCCACAACTTTAAACTCCACAACTTGAGACTCAGCAACTAGAAACTCCACAACATGAAACTCCACAACTAGAAACTCCACAACCAGAAACTCCACAACCATAAACTCCACAACTAGAAACTCCACAACTAGAAACTCTTCAACTAGAGACTCCACAACTACAAACTCCACAACTACAAACTCCACAATTAGAGACACGGCTACAAGAAATTTCATGTCTAGAAAGTCCACAACTAAAAACTCCACAACTGGAAACTCCACAACTTGAGACTCCACAACTAGAAACTCCACAACTAGAAACTCCACAACTAGAAACTCCAACTAGAAACTCCGCAACTGGAGACTCCACAACTAGAAACTCCACAACTTGAAACTCCACAACTAGAAACTCCACAACTTGAAACTCCACAACTAGAAACTCCACAACCAGAAACTTCACAAGTAGAAACTCCACAACTAGAAACTCCACAACTAGAAACTCCGCAACTAGAGACTCCACAACTAGAAACTCCACAACTAGAAACTCCACAACTACAATCTCCACAAATAGAGACTCGGCAACTAGAAATTCCACAACTAGAAACTGCAAAACTAGAGACTTCACAACTAGAAACTCCACAACTGGAAACTCCACAACTAGACACTCCGCAACTAGCAACTCCACAACTTGAGACTCAACCACTAGAAACTCCACAACATGAAACTCCACAACTAGAAACTCCACAACCAGAAACTCCACAACCATAAACTCCACAACTAGAAACTCCACAACTAGAAACTCTTCAACTAGATACTCCACAACTAGAAACTCCACAACTACAAACTCCACAACTACAAACTCCCAAATTAGAGACTCGGCTACAAGAAATTTCATGTCTAGAAAGTCCACAACTGAAAACTCCACAACTAGAAACTCCACAACTAGAAACTCCGCCACTAGAGACTCCACAATTAGAAACTCCACAACTACAAACTCCACAACTACAAACTCCACAACTACAAACTCCACAAATAGAGACTCGGCAACTAGAAATTCCATATCTAGAAACTGCACAACTAGAAACTCCGCAACTAGAGACTCCACAACTAGAAACTCCACAACTAGAAACTCCACAACTACAAACTCCACAAATAGAGACTCGGCAACTAGAAGTTCCATATCTAGAAACTCCACAACTTGAAACTGCAAAACTAGAGACTTCACAGCTAGAAACTCAACAACTAGAAACTCCACAACTAAAAACTCCACAACTGGAAACTCCACAACTTGAGACTCCGCAACTTCAAACTCCACAACTAGAAACTCCGCTGTTAAAAACTCCGCAACTAGAAACTCCACAACTAGAAACTCCACAACTTGAAACTCCACAACTAGATACTCCACAACTGGAAACTCCACAACTAGATACTTCACAACTGGGAACTCCACAACTAGATACTCCATATCTGGAAACTCCACAACTAGAAACTCCACAACTAGAGACTCAACAACTCGAAACTCCACAACTAGAAACTCAACAATTAGAAACTCCACAACCAGACACTCCGCAATTCCACAACTGGAAACTCCACAACTGGAAACTCCACAACTAGAAACTCCGCAACTAGAAACTCCACAACTAGAAACTCCACAACAAGAAACTCTGCAACTAGAGACTCCACAACTAGAAACTCCACAACTAGAAACTCCACAACTACGAACTCCACAAAAAGAGACTCGGCTACAAGAAATTTCATGTCTAGAAAGTCCAGAACTAAAAACTCCACAACTGGAAACTCCACAACTAAAAACTCCACAACTAGAGATTCTGCAACTAGATACTCCACAACCAGAGACTCTGCAACTAGAAACTCCGCAGCTAGAAACTCCACAAAAAAAAGCTCCGCAACTAGATACTCCGCAGCTAGAAACTACAGAACTAGACACTCCACAACTAGAAACTCCACAACTAGAAACTCCACAACTAGAAACTCCACAACTGGAAACTCTGCAACTAGAGACTCCACAATTAAAAACTCCACAACTAGAAACTTCACAACTGGAAACTCCGCAACTAGAGACTCCACAACTAGAAACTTCACAACTAGAAACTCCACAACCAGAAACTCCACAACTAGAAACTACACAACTAGAAACTTCACAACTAGAAACTCCGCAACTAGAGACTCCACAACTAGAAACTCCACAACTTGAAACTCCACAACTAGAAACTCCACAACCAGAAACTCCACAACTAGAAACTCCACAACTAGAAACTGCACAACTGGAAACTCCGCAACTAGAGACTCCACAACTAGAAACTCCACAACTAGAAACTCCACTACTACAAACTCCAGAAATAGAGACTCGGCAACTAGAAATTCCGTATCTAGAAACTCCACAACTAGATACTGCAAAACTAGAGACTTCACAACTAGAAACTCAACAACTAGAAACTCCACAACTAAAAACTCCACAACTGGAAACTCCACAACTTGAGACTTCGCAACTTGAAACTCCACAACTAGAAACTCCGCTGTTAAAAACTCCGCAACTAGAAACTCCGCAACTAGAAACTCCACAACTTGAAACTCCACAACTAGATACTCCACAACTGGAAACTCCACAACTAGATACTTCACAACTGGGAACTCCACAACTAGATACTCCATATCTGGAAACTCCACAACCAGAAACTCCACAACTAGAGACTCAACAACTCGAAACTCCACAACTAGAAACTCAACAATTAGAATCTCCACAACCCGACACTCCGCAATTCCACAACTGGAAACTCCACAACTAGAAACTCCACAACTAGATACTCCGCAACTAGAAACTCCACAACTAGAAACTTCACAACTAGAAACTCCGCAACTAGAAACTCCACAACTAGAAACTCTGCAACTAGAGACTCCACAACTAAAAACTCCACAACTAGAAATTCCACAACTACAAACTCCACAAATAGAGAATCGGCAACTAGAAATTCCATGTCTAGAAAGTCCACAACTAAAAACTCCACAACTGGAAACTCCACAACTAGAAACTCCACAACTAGAAACTCTACAACTAGAGACTCCGCTACTAGAAACTCCACAACCAGAGACTCTGCAACTAGAAACACCGCAGCTAGAAACTCCACAAATAGAAACTCCAAAACTAGAAACTCCGCAGCTAGAAACTCCACAACTAGAAACTCTGCAACTAGAGACTCCACAACTAGAAACTCCACAACTAGAAACTCCACAACTAGACACTCCACAACTAAAAACTCTTCAACTAGAAACTCCTAAACTAGAGACTTCACAACTAGAGAATCTACAACTAGAGACTTCAAACTAGAAACTCAACAACTAGAAACTCCACAACTAAAAACTCAACAACTAGAAACTCCACAGCTTGAGGCTCCGCAACTAGAAACTCCACAACTAGGGACTCCGCAACTAGAAACTCGACAACTATAAACTCCACAACTTGAAACTCCACTTCTAGATACTCCACAACTTGAAACTCCGCAACTAGAGACTCTGCAACTAGAAACTCCACAACTACAGAGTCCGCAACTACACAACTAGAAGCTTCACAACTGGAAAATCCATAACTAGATACTCCACAACTAGAAAATCCACAACTAGAAACTCCACAGCTATAGACCCCACAACTTGAAACTCCACAAGTTTAAACTCCACAACTTGAGGCTCGACAACTAGAAACTCCACAACTAGAAACTCCCCAACCAGAAACTCCACAACTAGAGACTCTGCAACTATAGAACTCCGCAACTAGAAACTCCGCGTTTAAAAACTCCGCAACAAGAAATTCCACGGCTAGAAACACCACAACTAGACACTCCGCAACTAGAAACTCTACAACTAGAGACTCCTCAACTAGAGAATTCGCAACTAGAAACTCCAAAACTAGCGACTCTGCAACTAGAAACTCCGCAGCTAGAAACTCCACAACTCGAAACTCCACAACTAGAAACTCCACAACTTGAGACTCCGCAACTAGAAACTCCACAACTTGAAACTCCACAACTAGAAACTCCACAACCAGAAACTTCACTACTAGAAACTCCCCAACTAAAAAATCGCAACCAGAGACTCCACAACTAGAAACTCCACAACTTGAAACTCCAGAACTAGAAACTCCACAACCAGAAACTTCACAACTAGAAACTCTGCAACTAGAAACTCCACAACTAGAAACTCCACAACTAGAAACTCCACTACTAGATACTCCACAACTGGAAACTCGACAACTAGGAACTCCACAACTAGAGACTCCACAACTTGAAACTCCAAACCTAGAGACTCTGCAACTAGAAACTCCACAACTAGAGACTCCGCAACTCCACAACTAGAAACTCCACAACTAGAAAATCCACAACTAGAAACTCCACAACTATAGACTCCACAACTAGAAACTCCACTACTAGAAACTCCAAAACTAGAAACTCCACAAGTAGAAACTCCACAACTAAAAACTTCACAATTCGAAACTTTACTAGAAACTCCAAAACTTGAGACTCCACAACTAGGCACTCCACAACTAGAAACTCCACAATTAGAGACTCTGCAACTATAGAACTCCGCAACTAGAAACTCCGCATTTAAAAACTCCGCAACAAGAAACTCCACGGCTAGAAACACCACAACTAGACACTCCGCAACTAGAAACTCTACAACTAGAGACTCCTCAACTATTGAATTCGCAACTAGAAACTCCAAAACTAGATACTCTGCAACTATAAACTCCGCAGCTAGAAACTCCACAACTAGAAACTCCACAACTCGAAACTTCACAACTAGAAACTCCGCAACTAGAGACTCCACAACTAGAAACTCCACAACTTGAAACTCCACATTTCGAAACTCCACAACCAGAAACTTCACAAGTAGAAACTCCACAACTAGAAACTCCACAACTAGAAACTCCGCAACTAGAGACTCCACAACTAGAAACTCCACAACTAGAAACTCCACAACTACAATCTCCAAAAATAGAGACTCGGCAACTAGAAATTCCATATCTACAAACTCCACAACTAAAAACTCCACAACTAGAAACTGCAAAACTAGAGACTTCACAACTAGAAACTCCACAACTGGAAACTCCACAACTAGACACTCCGCAACTAGCAACTCCACAACTCGAGACTCCACAACTTGAAACTCCACAACTTTAAACTCCACAACTTGAGACTCAGCAACTAGAAACTCCACAACATGAAACTCCACAACTAGAAACTCCACAACCAGAAACTCCACAACCATAAACTCCACAACTAGAAACTCCACAACTAGAAACTCCACAACTATAGACTCCACAACTAGAAACTCCACTACTAGAAACTCCAAAACTAGAAACTCCACAAGTAGAAACTCCACAACTAAAAACTTCACAATTCGAAACTTTACTAGAAACTCCAAAACTTGAGACTCCACAACTAGGCACTCCACAACTAGAAACTCCACAATTAGAGACTCTGCAACTATAGAACTCCGCAACTAGAAACTCCGCATTTAAAAACTCCGCAACAAGAAACTCCACGGCTAGAAACACCACAACTAGACACTCCGCTACTAGAAACTCTACAACTAGAGACTCCTCAACTAGAGAATTCGCAACTAGAAACTCCAAAACTAGATACTCTGCAACTATAAACTCCGCAGCTAGAAACTCCACAACTAGAAACTCCACAACTCGAAACTTCACAACTAGAAACTCCGCAACTAGAGACTCCACAACTAGAAACTCCACAACTTGAAACTCCACATTTCGAAACTCCACAACCAGAAACTTCACAAGTAGAAACTCCACAACTAGAAACTCCACAACTAGAAACTCCGCAACTAGAGACTCCACAACTAGAAACTCCACAACTAGAAACTCCACAACTACAATCTCCAAAAATAGAGACTCGGCAACTAGAAATTCCATATCTAGAAACTCCACAACTAAAAACTCCACAACTAGAAACTGCAAAACTAGAGACTTCACAACTAGAAACTCCACAACTGGAAACTCCACAACTAGACACTCCGCAACTACCAACTCCACAACTCGAGACTCCACAACTTGAAACTCCACAACTTTAAACTCCACAACTTGAGACTCAGCAACTAGAAACTCCACAACATGAAACTCCACAACTAGAAACTCCACAACCAGAAACTCCACAACCATAAACTCCACAACTAGAAACTCCACAACTAGAAACTCTTCAACTAGAGACTCCACAACTACAAACTCCACAACTACAAACTCCACAATTAGAGACACGGCTACAAGAAATTTCATGTCTAGAAAGTCCACAACTAAAAACTCCACAACTGGAAACTCCACAACTTGAGACTCCACAACTAGAAACTCCACAACTAGAAACTCCACAACTAGAAACTCCAACTAGAAACTCCGCAACTGGAGACTCCACAACTAGAAACTCCACAACTTGAAACTCCACAACTAGAAACTCCACAACTTGAAACTCCACAACTAGAAACTCCACAACCAGAAACTTCACAAGTAGAAACTCCACAACTAGAAACTCCACAACTAGAAACTCCGCAACTAGAGACTCCACAACTAGAAACTCCACAACTAGAAACTCCACAACTACAATCTCCACAAATAGAGACTCGGCAACTAGAAATTCCACAACTAGAAACTGCAAAACTAGAGACTTCACAACTAGAAACTCCACAACTGGAAACTCCACAACTAGACACTCCGCAACTAGCAACTCCACAACTTGAGACTCAACCACTAGAAACTCCACAACATGAAACTCCACAACTAGAAACTCCACAACCAGAAACTCCACAACCATAAACTCCACAACTAGAAACTCCACAACTAGAAACTCTTCAACTAGATACTCCACAACTAGAAACTCCACAACTACAAACTCCACAACTACAAACTCCCAAATTAGAGACTCGGCTACAAGAAATTTCATGTCTAGAAAGTCCACAACTGAAAACTCCACAACTAGAAACTCCACAACTAGAAACTCCGCCACTAGAGACTCCACAATTAGAAACTCCACAACTACAAACTCCACAACTACAAACTCCACAACTACAAACTCCACAAATAGAGACTCGGCAACTAGAAATTCCATATCTAGAAACTGCACAACTAGAAACTCCGCAACTAGAGACTCCACAACTAGAAACTCCACAACTAGAAACTCCACAACTACAAACTCCACAAATAGAGACTCGGCAACTAGAAGTTCCATATCTAGAAACTCCACAACTTGAAACTGCAAAACTAGAGACTTCACAGCTAGAAACTCAACAACTAGAAACTCCACAACTAAAAACTCCACAACTGGAAACTCCACAACTTGAGACTCCGCAACTTCAAACTCCACAACTAGAAACTCCGCTGTTAAAAACTCCGCAACTAGAAACTCCACAACTAGAAACTCCACAACTTGAAACTCCACAACTAGATACTCCACAACTGGAAACTCCACAACTAGATACTTCACAACTGGGAACTCCACAACTAGATACTCCATATCTGGAAACTCCACAACTAGAAACTCCACAACTAGAGACTCAACAACTCGAAACTCCACAACTAGAAACTCAACAATTAGAAACTCCACAACCAGACACTCCGCAATTCCACAACTGGAAACTCCACAACTGGAAACTCCACAACTAGAAACTCCGCAACTAGAAACTCCACAACTAGAAACTCCACAACAAGAAACTCTGCAACTAGAGACTCCACAACTAGAAACTCCACAACTAGAAACTCCACAACTACGAACTCCACAAAAAGAGACTCGGCTACAAGAAATTTCATGTCTAGAAAGTCCAGAACTAAAAACTCCACAACTGGAAACTCCACAACTAAAAACTCCACAACTAGAGATTCTGCAACTAGATACTCCACAACCAGAGACTCTGCAACTAGAAACTCCGCAGCTAGAAACTCCACAAAAAAAAGCTCCGCAACTAGATACTCCGCAGCTAGAAACTACAGAACTAGACACTCCACAACTAGAAACTCCACAACTAGAAACTCCACAACTAGAAACTCCACAACTGGAAACTCTGCAACTAGAGACTCCACAATTAAAAACTCCACAACTAGAAACTTCACAACTGGAAACTCCGCAACTAGAGACTCCACAACTAGAAACTTCACAACTAGAAACTCCACAACCAGAAACTCCACAACTAGAAACTACACAACTAGAAACTTCACAACTAGAAACTCCGCAACTAGAGACTCCACAACTAGAAACTCCACAACTTGAAACTCCACAACTAGAAACTCCACAACCAGAAACTCCACAACTAGAAACTCCACAACTAGAAACTGCACAACTGGAAACTCCGCAACTAGAGACTCCACAACTAGAAACTCCACAACTAGAAACTCCACTACTACAAACTCCAGAAATAGAGACTCGGCAACTAGAAATTCCGTATCTAGAAACTCCACAACTAGATACTGCAAAACTAGAGACTTCACAACTAGAAACTCAACAACTAGAAACTCCACAACTAAAAACTCCACAACTGGAAACTCCACAACTTGAGACTTCGCAACTTGAAACTCCACAACTAGAAACTCCGCTGTTAAAAACTCCGCAACTAGAAACTCCGCAACTAGAAACTCCACAACTTGAAACTCCACAACTAGATACTCCACAACTGGAAACTCCACAACTAGATACTTCACAACTGGGAACTCCACAACTAGATACTCCATATCTGGAAACTCCACAACCAGAAACTCCACAACTAGAGACTCAACAACTCGAAACTCCACAACTAGAAACTCAACAATTAGAATCTCCACAACCCGACACTCCGCAATTCCACAACTGGAAACTCCACAACTAGAAACTCCACAACTAGATACTCCGCAACTAGAAACTCCACAACTAGAAACTTCACAACTAGAAACTCCGCAACTAGAAACTCCACAACTAGAAACTCTGCAACTAGAGACTCCACAACTAAAAACTCCACAACTAGAAATTCCACAACTACAAACTCCACAAATAGAGAATCGGCAACTAGAAATTCCATGTCTAGAAAGTCCACAACTAAAAACTCCACAACTGGAAACTCCACAACTAGAAACTCCACAACTAGAAACTCTACAACTAGAGACTCCGCTACTAGAAACTCCACAACCAGAGACTCTGCAACTAGAAACACCGCAGCTAGAAACTCCACAAATAGAAACTCCAAAACTAGAAACTCCGCAGCTAGAAACTCCACAACTAGAAACTCTGCAACTAGAGACTCCACAACTAGAAACTCCACAACTAGAAACTCCACAACTAGACACTCCACAACTAAAAACTCTTCAACTAGAAACTCCTAAACTAGAGACTTCACAACTAGAGAATCTACAACTAGAGACTTCAAACTAGAAACTCAACAACTAGAAACTCCACAACTAAAAACTCAACAACTAGAAACTCCACAGCTTGAGGCTCCGCAACTAGAAACTCCACAACTAGGGACTCCGCAACTAGAAACTCGACAACTATAAACTCCACAACTTGAAACTCCACTTCTAGATACTCCACAACTTGAAACTCCGCAACTAGAGACTCTGCAACTAGAAACTCCACAACTACAGAGTCCGCAACTACACAACTAGAAGCTTCACAACTGGAAAATCCATAACTAGATACTCCACAACTAGAAAATCCACAACTAGAAACTCCACAGCTATAGACCCCACAACTTGAAACTCCACAAGTTTAAACTCCACAACTTGAGGCTCGACAACTAGAAACTCCACAACTAGAAACTCCCCAACCAGAAACTCCACAACTAGAGACTCTGCAACTATAGAACTCCGCAACTAGAAACTCCGCGTTTAAAAACTCCGCAACAAGAAATTCCACGGCTAGAAACACCACAACTAGACACTCCGCAACTAGAAACTCTACAACTAGAGACTCCTCAACTAGAGAATTCGCAACTAGAAACTCCAAAACTAGCGACTCTGCAACTAGAAACTCCGCAGCTAGAAACTCCACAACTCGAAACTCCACAACTAGAAACTCCACAACTTGAGACTCCGCAACTAGAAACTCCACAACTTGAAACTCCACAACTAGAAACTCCACAACCAGAAACTTCACTACTAGAAACTCCCCAACTAAAAAATCGCAACCAGAGACTCCACAACTAGAAACTCCACAACTTGAAACTCCAGAACTAGAAACTCCACAACCAGAAACTTCACAACTAGAAACTCTGCAACTAGAAACTCCACAACTAGAAACTCCACAACTAGAAACTCCACTACTAGATACTCCACAACTGGAAACTCGACAACTAGGAACTCCACAACTAGAGACTCCACAACTTGAAACTCCAAACCTAGAGACTCTGCAACTAGAAACTCCACAACTAGAGACTCCGCAACTCCACAACTAGAAACTCCACAACTAGAAAATCCACAACTAGAAACTCCACAACTATAGACTCCACAACTAGAAACTCCACTACTAGAAACTCCAAAACTAGAAACTCCACAAGTAGAAACTCCACAACTAAAAACTTCACAATTCGAAACTTTACTAGAAACTCCAAAACTTGAGACTCCACAACTAGGCACTCCACAACTAGAAACTCCACAATTAGAGACTCTGCAACTATAGAACTCCGCAACTAGAAACTCCGCATTTAAAAACTCCGCAACAAGAAACTCCACGGCTAGAAACACCACAACTAGACACTCCGCAACTAGAAACTCTACAACTAGAGACTCCTCAACTATTGAATTCGCAACTAGAAACTCCAAAACTAGATACTCTGCAACTATAAACTCCGCAGCTAGAAACTCCACAACTAGAAACTCCACAACTCGAAACTTCACAACTAGAAACTCCGCAACTAGAGACTCCACAACTAGAAACTCCACAACTTGAAACTCCACATTTCGAAACTCCACAACCAGAAACTTCACAAGTAGAAACTCCACAACTAGAAACTCCACAACTAGAAACTCCGCAACTAGAGACTCCACAACTAGAAACTCCACAACTAGAAACTCCACAACTACAATCTCCAAAAATAGAGACTCGGCAACTAGAAATTCCATATCTACAAACTCCACAACTAAAAACTCCACAACTAGAAACTGCAAAACTAGAGACTTCACAACTAGAAACTCCACAACTGGAAACTCCACAACTAGACACTCCGCAACTAGCAACTCCACAACTCGAGACTCCACAACTTGAAACTCCACAACTTTAAACTCCACAACTTGAGACTCAGCAACTAGAAACTCCACAACATGAAACTCCACAACTAGAAACTCCACAACCAGAAACTCCACAACCATAAACTCCACAACTAGAAACTCCACAACTAGAAACTCTTCAACTAGAGACTCCACAACTAGAAACTCCACAACTACAAACTCCACAACTACAAACTCCACAATTAGAGACTCGGCTACAAGAAATTTCATGTCTAGAAAGTCCACAACTAAAAACTCCACAACTGGAAACTCCACAACTTGAGACTCCACAACCAGAAACTCCACAACTAGAAACTCCACAACTAGAAACTCCACAACTAGAAACTCCGCAACTGGAGACTCCACAACTAGAAACTCCACAACTTGAAACTCCACAACTAGAAACTCCACAACTTGAAACTCCACAACTAGAAACTCCACAACCAGAAACTTCACAAGTAGAAACTCCACAACTAGAAACTCCACAACTAGAAACTCCGCAACTAGAGACTCCACAACTAGAAACTCCACAACTAGAAACTCCACAACTACAATCTCCACAAAAGGAGACTCGGCAACTAGAAATTCCACAACTAGAAACTGCAAAACTAGAGACTTCACAACTAGAAACTCCACAACTGGAAACTCCACAACTAGACACTCCGCAACTAGCAACTCCACAACTTGAGACTCAACCACTAGAAACTCCACAACATGAAACTCCACAACTAGAAACTCCACAACCAGAAACTCCACAACCATAAACTCCACAACTAGAAACTCCACAACTAGAAACTCTTCAACTAGATACTCCACAACTAGAAACTCCACAACTACAAACTCCACAACTACAAACTCCCAAATTAGAGACTCGGCTACAAGAAATTTCATGTCTAGAAAGTCCACAACTGAAAACTCCACAACTGGAAACTCCACAAGTTGAGACTCCACAACTAGAAACTTCACAACTAGAAACTCCACAACTAGAAACTCCACAACCAGAAACTCCACAACTTGAAACTCCACAACTAGAAACTCCACAACTAAAAACTGAGACTCCTCAACTAGAGAATTCGCAACTAGAGACTCTGCACCTAGAAACTCCGCAGCTAGAAACTCCACAACTCGAAACTCCACAACTATAAACTCCACAACTAGAAACTCCACAACTTGAAACTCCACAACTCAAAGTTCCAGAACTTGAAACAACACAACTAGACACTCCACAACTTGAGACTCCGCAACTAGAAACTCCACAACTAGAAACTCCACAACTAGAAACTCCGCCACTAGAGACTCCACAACTAGAAACTCCACAACTTTAAACTCCACAACTAGAAACTCCACAACTAGAAACTCCACAACTAGAAACCCCGCAACTAGAGACTCCACAATTAGAAACTCCACAACTAGAAACTCCACAACTACAAACTCCACAAATAGAGACTCGGCAACTAGAAATTCCATATCTAGAAACTCGACAACTAGAAACTGCAAAACTAGAGACTTCACAACTAGAAACTCAACAACTAGAAACTCCACAACTAAAAACTCCACAACTGGAAACTCCACAACTTGAAACTCCACAACTAGATACTCCACAACTGGAAACTCCAAAACTAGATAATCAATATCTGGAAACTCCACAACTAGAAACTCCACAACTTGAAACTCCACAACTAGATACTCCACAACTAAAAACTCCAAAACTAGATAATCCATATCTGGAAACTCCACAACTAGAAACTCCACAACTAGAGACTCAACAACTAGAAACTCCACAACTAAAAACTCTACAACTAGAGGCTCCTCAACTAGAGAATTCGCAACTAGAGACTCTGCACCTAGAAACTCCGCAGCTAGAAACTCCACAACTCGAAACTCCACAACTATAAACTCCACAACTAGAAACTCCACAACTTGAAACTCCACAACTCAAAGTTCCAGAACTTGAAACAACACAACTAGACACTCCACAACTTGAGACTCCGCAACTAGAAACTCCACAACTAGAAACTCCACAACTAGAAACTCCGCAACTAGAGACTCCACAACTAGAAACTCCACAACTTTAAACTCCACAACTAGAAACTCCACAACTAGAAACTCCACAACTAGAAACTCCGCAACTAGAGACTCCACAATTAGAAACTCCACAACTAGAAACTCCACAACTACAAACTCCACAAATAGAGACTCGGCAACTAGAAATTCCGTATCTAGAAACTTCACAACTAGAAACTCAACAACTAGAAACTCCACAACTAGAAACTCAACAACTAGAAACTCCACAACTAAAAACTCCACAACTGGAAACTCCACAACTTGAAACTCCACAACTAGATACTCCACAACTGGAAACTCCAAAACTAGAAAATCAATATCTGGAAACTCCACAACTAGAAACTCCACAACTTGAAACTCCACAACTAGATACTCCACAACTAAAAACTCCAAAACTAGATAATCCATATCTGGAAACTCCACAACTAGAAACTCCACAACTAGAGACTCAACAACTAGAAACTCCAACACTTGAAACTCCACAACTCAAAACTCCACAACTTGAAACTCCACAACTAAAACCTCCACAACTGGAAACTCCACAACTTGAGACACTGCAACTAGAAACTCCACAACTTGAAACTCCACAACTAGAAACTCCACAACTAAAAACTCTACAACTAGAGACTCCTCAACTAGAGAATTCGCAACTAGAAACTCCAAAAGTAGAGACTCTACACCTAGAAACTCCACAACTAGAAACTCCACAACTAGAAACTCCACAACTTGAAACTCCACAACTAGAAACTCCACAACTTGAGACTCCGCAACTAGAAACTCCACAACTTGAAACTCCACAACTAGAAACTCCACAACCAGAAACTCCACAACTAGAAACTCCACAACTAGAAACTCCACAACTAGAAACTCCACAACTAGAAACTCCGCAACTAGAGACTCCACAACTAGAAACTCCACAACTTGAAACTCCACAACTAGAAACTCCAACACTAGAAACTCCACCACTCGAAACTCCACAACTAGAAACTCCACAAGTAGAAACTCTGCAACTAGAGACTCCACAACAAGAAACTCCACAACTAGAAACTCCACAACTACAAACTCCACAAATAGAGACTCGGCTACAAGAACTTTCATTTCTAGAAAGTCCACAACTAAAAACTCCACAACTGGAAACTCCACAACTAGAAACTCTACAACTAGAGACTCCGCTACTAGAAACTCCACAACCAGAGACTCTGCAACTAGAAACACCGCCGCTTGAAACTCCACAAATAGAAACTCCGCAACTAGAAACTCCGCAGCTAGAAACTCCACAACTAGAAACTTTGCAACTAGAGACTCCACAACTAGAAACTCCACAACTAGGCACTCCAACCCTAATAACTCTTCAACTAGAAACTCCTAAACTAGAGACTTCACAACTAGAGAATCTACAACTAGGGACTCCGCAACTAGAAACTCCACAACTATAAACTCCACAACTGGAAACTCAACTACTAGATACTCCACAACTTGAAACTCCACAACTAGAGACTCTGCAACTAGAAACTCCACAACTAGAGAGTCCGCAACTCGACAACTAGAAACTTCACAACTGGAAAATCCATAACTTGATACTCCACAACTAGAAACTCCACAACTTGAGACTCTGCCACTAGAAACTCCACAACTTGAAACTCAACAACTAGAAACTCCACAACTAGAAACTCCGCAACTACAAACTCCACAAATAGAGACTCGGCAACTAGAAGTTCCATATCTAGAAACTCCACAACTGAAAACTCCACAACTAGAAACTGCAAAACTAAAGACTTCACAACTAGAAACTCCACAACTAGGAACTCCACAACTAGAAACTCCACTACTAGAGATTCCGCAACTAGAAACTCCACAACCAGAGACTCTGCAACTAGAAACTCCGCAGCTAGAAACTACACAAATAGAAGCTCCGAAACTAGAAACTCCGCAGCTAGAAACTACAGAACTAGAGACTCCACAACTAGAAACTCCACAACTTGAAACTCCACAACTTGAAACCTCACAACCTTAAGTTTCGCAACTAGAAAATCCACAGCTAGAGATTCCGCAACTAGAATCTTCACAACTAGAAACTCCACAACTCAAAACTCCACAATTAGAAACTCCAAAACTAGAACTTCCAACACTCGAAAGTCCACAACTGGAAACTCCACAACTAGACACTCCACAACTAAAAACTCTTCAACTAGAAACTCCTAAACAAGAGACTCCACAACTAGAGAATCTACAACTAGAGACTTCAAACTAGAAACTCAACAACTAGAAACTCCACAGCTTGAGACTGCGCAACTTTAAACTCCACAATTAGAAACTCCGCAACTAAAAACTCCACAACTAGAAACGCCACAACTGGAAACTCCACTACTAGATACTCCACAACTGGAAACTCGACAACTAGGAACTCCACATCTAGAGACTCCACAACTTGAAACTCCACAACTAGAGACTCTGCAACTAGAAACTCCACAACTAGAGACTCCGCAACTCCACAACTAGAAACTCCACAACTAGAAAATCCACAACTAGAAACTCCACAACTATAGACTCCACAACTTGAAACTCCAAAAGTTTAAACTCCACAACTTGAGACTCCACAACTAGAAACTCCCCAACCAGAAACTCCGCAACTAGAAACTCCGCAACAGGAGACTCTACAACTAGAAACTCCACAACTAGAAACTCCAAAACTAGAAACTCCACAACTAGAAACTTCACAATTCGAAACTTTACTAGAAACTCCAAAACTTGAGACTCCACAACTAGGCACTCCACAACTAGAAACTCCACAATTAGAGACTCTGCAACACTAGAACTCCGCAACTAGAAACTCCGCATTTAAAAACTCCGCAACAAGAAATTCCACGGCTAGAAACACCACAACTAGACACTCCGCAACTAGAAACTCTACAACTAGAGACTCCTCAACTAGAGAATTCGCAACTAGAAACTCCAAAACTAGATACTCTGCAACTATAAACTCCGCAGCTAGAAACTCCACAACTAGAAACTCCACAACCAGAAACTTCACAAGTAGAAACTCCATAACTAGAAACTCCACAACTAGAAACTCCGCAACTAGAGACTCCACAACTAGAAACTCCACAACTAGAAACTCCACACCTACAAACTCCACAAATAGAGACTCGGCAACTAGAAATTCCAAATCTAGACACTCCACAACTAAAAACTCCACAACTATAAACTGCAAAAGTAGAGACTTCACAACTAGAAACTCCACAACTAGAAACTCCACAACTGGAAACTCCACAACTTTAAACTCCACAACTTTAAACTCCACAACTTGAGACTCCACAACTAGAAACTCCACATCTTGAAACTCCAAAACTAGAAACTCCACTACCAGAAACTCCACAACTAGAAACTCCACAACTAGAAACTCCACAACTAGAAACTCTGCAACTAGAGACTCCACAACTAGAAACTCCACAACTACAAACTCCACAAATAGAGACTCAGCTACAAGAAATTTCATGTCTAGAAAGTCCAACACTAAAAACTCCACAACTAGAAACTCCACAACTAGAAACTCTACAACTAGAGACTCCGCTACTAGAAACTCCACAACCAGAGACTCTGCAACTAGAAACACCGCCGCTTGAAACTCCACAAATAGAAACTCCGCAACTAGAAACTCCGCAGCTAGAAACTCCACAACTAGAAACTTTGCAACTAGAGACTCCACAACTAGAAACTCCACAACTAGAAACTCCACAACTAGGCACTCCAACCCTAATAACTCTTCAACTAGAAACTCCTAAACTAGAGACTTCACAACTAGAGAATCTACAACTAGGGACTCCGCAACTAGAAACTCCACAACTATAAACTCCACAACTGGAAACTCCACTACTAGATACTCCACAACTTGAAACTCCACAACTAGAGACTCTGCAACTAGAAACTCCACAACTAGAGAGTCCGCAACTCCACAACTAGAAACTTCACAACTGGAAAATCCATAACTTGATACTCCACAACTAGAAACTCCACAACTTGAGACTCTGCCACTAGAAACTCCACAACTTGAAAATCCACAACTAGAAACTCCACAACCAGAAACTCCACAACTAGAAACTCTGCAACTAGAGACTCCACAACTTGAAACTCCACAACTTTAAACTCCACAACTTGAGACTCAACAACTAGAAACTCCACAACATGAAACTCCACAACTAGAAACTCCACAACCAGAAACTCCACAACCATAAACTCCACAACTAGAAACTCCACAACTAGAGACTCTGCAACTATAGAACTCCGCAAGTAGAAACTCCGCGTTTAAAAACTCCGCAACAAGAAATTCCACGGCTATAAACACCACAACTAGACACTCCGCAACTAGAAACTCTACAACTACAGACTCCTCAACTAGAGAATTCGCAACTAGAAACTCCAAAACTAGAGACTCTGCAACTAGAAAGCCGCAGCTAGAAACTCCACAACTCGAAACTCCACAACTCGAAACTCCACAACTAGAAACTCCACAACTTGAGACTCCGCAACTAGAAACTCCACAACTTGAAACTCAACAACTAGAAACTCTACAACCAGAAACTTCACTACTAGAAACTCCACAACTAGAAAATCGCAAACAGAGACTCCACAACTAGAAACTCCACAACTTGAAACTCCAGAACTAGAAACTCCACAACCAGAAACTTCACAACTAGAAACTCCACAACTAGAAACTCCACAACTAGAAACTCCGCAGCTAGAGACTCCACAACTAGAAACTCCACAACTAGAAACTCCACAACTACAAACTCCACAAATAGAGACTCGGCAACTAGAAATTCCATATCTAGAAACTCCACAACTAAAAACTCCACAACTAGAAACTGCAAAACTAGAGACTTCACAACTAGAAACTCCACAACTGGAAACTCCACAACTACATACTCCGCAACTAGAAACTCCACAACTTGAGACTCCACAACTAGAAACTCCACAACATGAAACTCCACTACTAGAAACTCCAAAACCAGAAACTCCACAATCATAAACTCCGCAACTAGAAACTCCACAACTAGAAACTCTGTAACTAGAGACTCCACAAATAGAAACTCCACAACTAGAAACTCCACAACTACAAACTCCACAAATAGAGACTCGGCTACAAGAAATTTTATGTCTAGAAAGTCCACAACTAAAAACTCCACAACTGGAAACTCCACAACGTGAGACTCCACAACTTGAGACGCTGCAACTAGAAACTCCACAACTTGAAACTTCACAACTAGAAACTCCACAACTAAAAACTCTACAACTAGAGACTCCTCAACTAGAGAATTCGCAACTAGAAACTCCAAAAGTAGAGACTCTGCACCTAGAAACTCCGCAGCTAGAAACTCCACAACTAGAAACTCCACAACTCGAAACTCCACAACTAGAAACTCCACAACTTGAAACTCCACAACTCAAAACTCCACAACTTGAAACTCCACAACTAGAAACTCCACAACTTGAGACTCTGCCACTAGAAACTCCACAACTTGAAAATCCACAACTAGAAACTCCACAACCAGAAACTCCACAACTAGAAACTCCACAACTAGAAACTCCACAACTAGAAACTACGCAACTAGAGACTCCACAACTTGAAACTCCACAACTTGAAACTCCACAACTAGAAACTCCACAACTAGAAACTCCACAACTAGAAACTCAACAACTAGAAACTCCGCCACTAGAAACTCCACAACTACAAACTCCACAACTACAAACTCCACAAATAGAGACTCGGCAACTAGAAATTCCATATCTAGAAACTCCACAACTAGAAACTGCAAACCTAGAGACTTCACAACTAGAAACTCAACAACTATAAACTCCACAACTAAAAACTCACAACTGGAAACTCCACAACTTGAGACTCCGCAACTTGAAACTCCACAACTAGAAACTCCGCTGTTAAAAACTCCGCAACTAGAAACTCCGCAACTAGAAACTCCACAACCCTAAACTCCACAACTAGATACTCCACAACTGGAAACTCCACAACAAGATACTTCACAACTGGGAACTCCACAACTAGATACTCCATATCTGGAAACTCCACAACTAGAAACTCCACAGCTAGAGACTCAACAACTCGAAACTCCACAACTAGAAACTCAACAATTAGGAACTCCACAACCAGACACTCCGCAGTTCCACAACTGGAAACTCCACAACTGGAAACTCCACAACTAGATACTCCGCAACTAGAAACTCCACAACTAGAGACTCCACAACTTGAAATTCCACAACTAGAAAC
The DNA here is from genome assembly GCF_043290135.1 of Rhipicephalus microplus. Classification (NCBI taxonomy): domain Eukaryota; kingdom Metazoa; phylum Arthropoda; class Arachnida; order Ixodida; family Ixodidae; genus Rhipicephalus; species Rhipicephalus microplus. The sequence goes on from NW_027464631.1 coordinate 1,889,087, forward strand.
TCCACAACAAGAAACTCAGCAACTAGAGACTCCACAACTAGAAACTCCACAACTAGAAACTCCACAACTATGAACTCCACAAATGGAGAGTCGGCTACAAGAAATTTCATGTCTAGAAAGTCCAGAACTAAAAACTCCACAACTGGAAACTCCACAACTAGAAACTCAACAACTAGAGATTCCGCAACTAGATACTCCCCAACCTGAGACTCTGCAACTAGAAACTCCGCAGCTAGAAACTGCACAATTAAAAGCTCCGCAACTAGAAACTCCGCAGCTAGAAACTACAGAACTAAACACTCCACAACTAGAACCTCCACAACTAGAAACTCCACAGCTTGAAACTCCACAACTCAAAACTCCAACTAGAAACTCCAAAACTCGAACTTTCACAACGCGAAACACCACAACTGGAAACTCCACAACTAGACAGTCTTCAACTAGAAACTCCTCAACTAGAGACTCCACAACTAGAGAATCTACAACTAGAGACTTCAAACTAGAAACTCAACAACTAGAAACTCCACAACTAAAAACTCAACAACTAGAAACGCCACAGCTTGAGACTCCGCAACTTGAAACTCCACAACTAGAAACTCCGCAACTAGAAACTCCACAACTAGGGACTCCGCAACTAGAAACTCCGCAACGAGAAACTCCACAACTGGAAACTCCACTACTAGATACTCCACAACTGGAAACTCGACAACTAGAAACTCCACATATAGAGACTCCACAACTTCAAACTCCACAATTAGAGACTCTGCAACTAGAAACTCCACAACTAGAGACTCCGCAACTCCACAACTAGAAACTCTACAACTGGAAAATCCAATCTAGATACTCCACAACTAGAAAATCCACAACTAGAAACTCCACAACTTGAAACTCCACAAGCTTAAACTGCACAACTTGAGACTCCACAACTAGAAATTCCACAACTAGAAACTCCACAACTAGAAACTACCCAACTAGAAAATCGCAACCAGAGACTCCACAACTAGAAACTCCACAACTTGAAACTCCAGAACTAGAAACTCCACAACCAGAAACTTCACAACTAGAAACTCCACAACTAGAAACTCCACAACTAGAAACTCCGCAACTAGAGACTCCACAACTAGAAACTCCACAACTAGAAACTCCACAACTACAAACTCCACAAATAGAGACTCGGCAACTAGAAATTCCATATCTAGAAACTCCACAACTAAAAACTCCACAACTAGAAACTGCAAAACTAGAGACTTCACAACTAGAAACTCCACAACTGGAAACTCCACAACTACATACTCCGCAACTAGAAACTCCACAACTTGAGACTCCACAACTAGAAACTCCACAACATGAAACTCCACTACTAGAAACTCCAAAACCAGAAACTCCACAATCATAAACTCCGCAACTAGAAACTCCACAACTAGAAACTCTGTAACTAGAGACTCCACAAATAGAAACTCCACAACTAGAAACTCCACAACTACAAACTCCACAAATAGAGACTCGGCTACAAGAAATTTTATGTCTAGAAAGTCCACAACTAAAAACTCCACAACTGGAAACTCCACAACGTGAGACTCCAAAACTTGAGACGCTGCAACTAGAAACTCCACAACTTGAAACTTCACAACTAGAAACTCCACAACTAAAAACTCTACAACTAGAGACTCCTCAACTAGAGAATTCGCAACTAGAAACTCCAAAAGTAGAGACTCTGCACCTAGAAACTCCGCAGCTAGAAACTCCACAACTAGAAACTCCACAACTAGAAACTCCACAACTAGAAACTCCACAACTTGAAACTCCACAACTCAAAACTCCACAACTTGAAACTCCACAACTAGAAACTCCACAACTTGAGACTCTGCCACTAGAAACTCCACAACTTGAAAATCCACAACTAGAAACTCCACAACCAGAAACTCCACAACTAGAAACTCCACAACTAGAAACTCCACAACTAGAAACTACGCAACTAGAGACTCCACAACTTGAAACTCCACAACTTGAAACTCCACAACTAGAAACTCCACAACTAGAAACTCCACAACTAGAAACTCAACAACTAGAAACTCCGCCACTAGAAACTCCACAACTACAAACTCCACAACTAGAAACTCCACAAATAGAGACTCGGCAACTAGAAATTCCATATCTAGAAACTCCACAACTAGAAACTGCAAACCTAGAGACTTCACAACTAGAAACTCAACAACTATAAACTCCACAACTAAAAACTCACAACTGGAAACTCCACAACTTGAGACTCCGCAACTTGAAACTCCACAACTAGAAACTCCGCTGTTAAAAACTCCGCAACTAGAAACTCCGCAACTAGAAACTCCACAACCCTAAACTCCACAACTAGATACTCCACAACTGGAAACTCCACAACAAGATACTTCACAACTGGGAACTCCACAACTAGATACTCCATATCTGGAAACTCCACAACTAGAAACTCCACAGCTAGAGACTCAACAACTCGAAACTCCACAACTAGAAACTCAACAATTAGGAACTCCACAACCAGACACTCCGCAGTTCCACAACTGGAAACTCCACAACTGGAAACTCCACAACTAGATACTCCGCAACTAGAAACTCCACAACTAGAGACTCCACAACTTGAAACTCCACAACTAGAAACTCCACAACAAGAAACTCAGCAACTAGAGACTCCACAACTAGAAACTCCACAACTAGAAACTCCACAACTATGAACTCCACAAATGGAGACTCGGCTACAAGAAATTTCATGTCTAGAAAGTCCAGAACTAAAAACTCCACAACTGGAAACTCCACAACTAGAAACTCAACAACTAGAGATTGCGCAACTAGATACTCCCCAACCTGAGACTCTGCAACTAGAAACTCCGCAGCTAGAAACTGCACAATTAAAAGCTCCGCAACTAGAAACTCCGCAGCTAGAAACTACAGAACTAAACACTCCACAACTAGAAACTCCACAACTAGAAACTCCACAGCTTGAAACTCCACAACTCAAAACTCCAACTAGAAACTCCAAAACTCGAACTTTCACAACTGGAAACACCACAACTGGAAACTCCACAACTAGACAGTCTTCAACTAGAAACTCCTCAACTAGAGACTCCACAACTAGAGAATCTACAACTAGAGACTTCAAACTAGAAACTCAACAACTAGAAACTCCACAACTAAAAACTCAACAACTAGAAACGCCACAGCTTGAGACTCCGCAACTTGAAACTCCACAACTAGAAACTCCGCAACTAGAAACTCCACAACTAGGGACTCCGCAACTAGAAACTCCGCAACGAGAAACTCCACAACTGGAAACTCCACTACTAGATACTCCACAACTGGAAACTCGACAACTAGAAACTCCACATGTAGAGACTCCACAACTTCAAACTCCACAATTAGAGACTCTGCAACTAGAAACTCCACAACTAGAGACTCCGCAACTCCACAACTAGAAACTCTACAACTGGAAAATCCAATCTAGATACTCCACAACTAGAAAATCCACAACTAGAAACTCCACAACTTGAAACTCCACAAGCTTAAACTGCACAACTTGAGACTCCACAACTAGAAATTCCACAACTAGAAACTCCACAACTAGAAACTACCCAACTAGAAAATCGCAACCAGAGACTCCACAACTAGAAACTCCACAACTTGAAACTCCAGAACTAGAAACTCCACAACCAGAAACTTCACAACTAGAAACTCCACAACTAGAAACTCCACAACTAGAAACTCCGCAACTAGAGACTCCACAACTAGAAACTCCACAACTAGAAACTCCACAACTACAAACTCCAAAAATAGAGACTCGGCAACTGGAAATTCCATATCTAGAAACTCCACAACTAAAAACTCCACAACTAGAAACTGCAAAACTAGAGACTTCACAACTAGAAACTCCACAACTGGAAACTCCACAACTACATACTCCGCAACTAGAAACTCCACAACTAGAGACTCCACAACTTGAAACTCGACAACTTTAAACTCCACAACTTGAGACTCCACAACTAGAAACTCCACAACATGAAACTCCACAACTAGAAACTCCAAAACCAGAAACTCCGCAACCATAAACTCCCCAACTAGAAACTCCACAACTAGAAACTCTTCAACTAGAGACTCCACAACTAGAAACTCCACAACTACAAACTCCACAACTACAAACTCCACAACTACAAACTCCCAAATTAGAGACTCGGCTACAAGAAATTTCATGTCTAGAAAGTCCACAACTGAAAACTCCACAACTGGAAACTCCACAAGTTGAGACTCCACAACTTGAGACGCCGTAACTAGAAACTCCACAACTTGAAACTTCACAACTAGAAACTCCACAACTTGAAACTCCACAACTAGAAACTCCACAACTCAAAGTTCCAGAACTTGAAACAACACAACCAGACACTCCACAACTTGAGACTCCGCAACTAGAAACTCCACAACTAGAAACTCCACAACTAGAAACTCCGCAACTAGAGACTCCAACACTAGAAACTCCACAACTTTAAACTCCACAACTAGAAACTCCACAACTAGAAACTCCACAACTAGAAACCCCGCAACTAGAGACTCCACAATTAGAAACTCCACAACTAGAAACTCCACAACTACAAACTCCACAAATAGAGACTCGGCAACTAGAAATTCCATATCTAGAAACTCCACAACTAGAAACTGCAAAACTAGAGACTTCACAACTAGAAACTCAACAACTAGAAACTCCACAACTAAAAACTCCACAACTGGAAACTCCACAACTTCAAACTCCACAACTAGATACTCCACAACTGGAAACTCCAAAACTAGATAATCAATATCTGGAAACTCCACAACTAGAAACTCCACAACTTGAAACTCCACAACTAGATACTCCACAAGTAAAAACTCCAAAACTAGATAATCCATATCTGGAAACTCCACAACTAGAAACTCCACAACTAGAGACTCAACAACTAGAAACTCCACAACTAAAAACTCTACAACTAGAGGCTCCTCAACTGGAGAATTCGCAACTAGAGACTCTGCACCTAGAAACTCCGCAGCTAGAAACTCCACAACTCGAAACTCCACAACTATAAACTCCACAACTAGAAACTCCACAACTTGAAACTCCACAACTCAAAGTTCCAGAACTTGAAACAACACAACTAGACACTCCACAACTTGAGACTCCGCAACTAGAAACTCCACAACTAGAAACTCAACAAATAGAAACTCCGCAACTAGAGACCCCACAACTAGAAACTCCACAACTTTAAACTCCACAACTAGAAACTCCACAACTAGAAACTCCGCAACTAGAGACTCCACAATTAGAAACTCCACAACTAGAAACTCCACAACTACAAACTCCACAAATAGAGACTCGGCAACTAGAAATTCCATATCTAGAAACTTCACAACTAGAAACTCAACAACTAGAAACTCCACAACTAGAAACTCAACAACTAGAAACTCCACAACTTGAAACTCCACAACTCAAAGTTCCAGAACTTGAAACAACACAACTAGACACTCCACAACTTGAGACTCCGCAACTAGAAACTCCACAACTAGAAACTCCACAAATAGAAACTCCGCAACTAGAGACTCCACAACTAGAAACTCCACAACTTTAAACTCCACAACTAGAAACTCCACAACTGGAAACTCCACAACTTGAAACTCCACAACTAGATACTCCACAACTGGAAACTCCAAAACTAGAAAATCAATATCTGGAAACTCCACAACTAGAAACTCCACAACTTGAAACTCCACAACTAGATACTCCACAACTAAAAACTCCAAAACTAGATAATTCATATCTGGAAACTCCACAACTAGAAACTCCATCACTAGAGACTCAACAACTAGAAACTCCAACACTTGAAACTCCACAACTCAAAACTCCACAACTTGAAACTCCACAACTAAATCCTCCACAACTGGAAACTCCACAACTTGAGACGCTGCTACTAGAAACTCCACAACTTGAAACTCCACAACTAGAAACTCCACAACTAAAAACTCTACAACTAGAGACTCCTCAACTAGAGAATTCGCAACTAGAAACTCCAAAAGTAGGGACTCTACACCTAGAAACTCCACAACTAGAAACTCCACAACTAGAAACTCCACAACTTGAAACTCCACAACTAGAAACTCCACAACTTGAGACTCCGCAACTAGAAACTCCACAACTTGAAACTCCACAACTAGAAACTCCACAACCAGAAACTCCACAACTAGAAACTCCACAACTAGAAACTCCACAACTAGAAACTCCGCAACTAGAGACTCCACATCTAGAAACTCCACAACTTGAAACTCCACAACTAGAAACTCCAACACTAGAAACTCCACCACTCGAAACTCCACAACTAGAAACTCCACAACTAGAAACTCTGCAACTAGAGACTCCACAACAAGAAACTCCACAACTAGAAACTCCACAACTACAAACTCCACAAATAGAGACTCGGCTACAAGAACTTTCATTTCTAGAAAGTCCACAACTAAAAACTCCACAACTGGAAACTCCACAACTAGAAACTCCACAACTAGAAACTCCACAACCAGAGACTCTGCAACTAGAAACTCCGCAGCTAGAAACTCCACAAATAGATACTCCGCAACTAGAAACTGCAAAACTAGAGACTTCACAACTAGATACTTCACAACTGAAAACTCCACAACTAGATACTCCACAACTTGAAACTCCACAACTAGAAACTCCACAACTAGAGACTCCACAACTCGAAACTCCACAACTAGAAACTCCACAACTAGAAACTCCACAACCAGAGACTCCGCAACTCCAAAACTGGAAACTCCACAACTGGAAACTCCACAACTGGAAACTCCACAACTAGATACTCCGCAACTAGAAACTGCACAACTGGAAACTCCACAACTAGATACTCCGCAACTAGAAACTCCACAACTAGAGACTCCACAACTTGAAACTCCACAACTTTAAACTCCACAACTTGAGACTCCACAAATAGAAACTCCACATCTTGAAACTCCAAAACTAGAAACTCCACTACCAGAAACTCCACAACTAGAAACTCCACAACTAGAAACTCCACAACTAGAAACTCTGCAACTAGAGACTCCACAACTAGAAACTCCACAACTACAAACTCCACAAATAGAGACTCGGCTACAAGAAATTTCATGTCTAGAAAGTCCAACACTAAAAACTCCACAACTAGAAACTCCACAACTAGAAACTCTACAACTAGAGACTCCGCTACTAGAAACTCCACAACCAGAGACTCTGCAACTAGAAACACCGCCGCTTGAAACTCCACAAATAGAAACTCCGCAACTAGAAACTCCGCAGCTAGAAACTCCACAACTAGAAACTTTGCAACTAGAGACTCCACAACTAGAAACTCCACAACTAGAAACTCCACAACTAGGCACTCCAACCCTAATAACTCTTCAACTAGAAACTCCTAAACTAGAGACTTCACAACTAGAGAATCTACAACTAGGGACTCCGCAACTAGAAACTCTACAACTATAAACTCCACAACTGGAAACTCCACTACTAGATACTCCACAACTTGAAACTCCACAACTAGAGACTCTGCAACTAGAAACTCCACAACTAGAGAGTCCGCAACTCCACAACTAGAAACTTCACAACTGGAAAATCCATAACTTGATACTCCACAACTAGAAACTCCACAACTTGAGACTCTGCCACTAGAAACTCCACAACTTGAAAATCCACAACTAGAAACTCCACAACCAGAAACTCCACAACTAGAAACTCTGCAACTAGAGACTCCACAACTAGAAACTCCACAACTTGAAACTCCACAACTAGAAACTCCACAACTAGAAACTCCACAACTAGAAACTCCACAACTAGAAACTCCGCAACTAGAGACTCCACAATTAGAAACTCCACAACTACAAACTCCACAACTACAAACTCCACAAATAGAGACTCGGCAACTAGAAGTTCCATATCTAGAAACTCCACAACTGAAAACTCCACAACTAAAAACTGCAAAACTAAAGACTTCACAACTAGAAACTCCACAACTAGGAACTCCACAACTAGAAACTCCACAACTAGAGATTCCGCAACTAGAAACTCCACAACCAGAGACTCTGCAACTAGAAACTCCGCAGGTAGAAACTCCACAAATAGAAGCTCCGAAACTAGAAACTCCGCAGCTAGAAACTACAGAACTAGAGACTCCACAACTAGAAACTCTACAACTAGAAACTCCACAACTTGAAACCTCACAACCTTAAGTTTCGCAACTAGAAAATCCACAGCTAGAGATTCCGCAACTAGAATCTTCACAACTAGAAACTCCACAACTCAAAACTCCACAATTAGAAACTCCAAAACTAGAACTTCCAACACTCGAAAGTCCACAACTGGAAACTCCACAACTAGACACTCCACAACTAAAAACTCTTCAACTAGAAACTCCTAAACAAGAGACTCCACAACTAGAGAATCTACAACTAGAGACTTCAAACTAGAAACTCCACAACTAGAAACTCCACAACTAAAAACTCAACAACTAGAAACTCCACAGCTTGAGACTGCGCAACTTTAAACTCCACAATTAGAAACTCCGCAACTAAAAACTCCACAACTAGAAACTCCACAACTGGAAACTCCACTACTAGATACTCCACAACTGGAAACTCGACAACTAGGAACTCCACATCTAGAGACTCCACAACTTGAAACTCCACAACTAGAGACTCTGCAACTAGAAACTCCACAACTAGAGACTCCGCAACTCCACAACTAGAAACTCCACAACTAGAAAATCCACAACTAGAAACTCCACAACTATAGACTCCACAACTTGAAACTCCAAAAGTTTAAACTCCACAACTTGAGACTCCACAACTAGAAACTCCCCAACCAGAAATTCCGCAACTAGAAACTCCGCAACAGGAGACTCTACAACTAGAAACTCCACAACTAGAAACTCCAAAACTAGAAACTCCACAACTAGAAACTTCACAATTCGAAACTTTACTAGAAACTCCAAAATTTGAGACTCCACAACTAGGCACTTCACAACTAGAAACTCCACAATTAGAGACTCTGCAACACTAGAACTCCGCAACTAGAAACTCCGCATTTAAAAACTCCGCAACAAGAAATTCCACGGCTAGAAACACCACAACTAGACACTCCGCAACTAGAAACTCTACAACTAGAGACTCTTCAACTAGAGAATTCGCAACTAGAAACTCCAAAACTAGATACTCTGCAACTATAAACTCCGCAGCTAGAAACTCCACAACTAGAAACTCCACAACTCGAAACTCCACAACTAGAAACTCCGCAAATAGAGACTCCACAACTAGAAACTCCACAACTTGAAACTCCACAACTAGAAACTCCACAACCAGAAACTTCACAAGTAGAAACTCCACAACTAGAAACTCCACAACTAGAAACTCCGCAACTAGAGACTCCACAACTAGAAACTCCACAACTAGAAACTCCACACCTACAAACTCCACAAATACAGACTCGGCAACTAGAAATTCCATATCTAGAAACTCCACAACTAAAAACTCCACAACTAGAAACTGCAAAACTAGAGACTTCACAACTAGAAACTCCACAACTAGAAACTCCACAACTGGAAACTCCACAACTAGACACTCCGCAACTAGCAACTCCACATTTAGAGACTCCACAACTTGAAACTCCACAACTTTAAACTCCACAACTTGAGACTCAACAACTAGAAACTCCACAACATGAAACTCCACAACTAGAAACTCCACAACCAGAAACTCCACAACCATAAACTCCACAACTAGAAACTCCACAACTAGACACTCTACAACTAAAAACTTCACAATTCGAAACTGTACTAGAAACTCCACAACTTGAAACTCCACAACTAGACACTCCATAACTAGAAACTCCACAACTAGAGACTCTGCAACTATAGAACTCCGCAAGTAGAAACTGCGCGTTTAAAAACTCCGCAACAAGAAATTCCACGGCTATAAACACCACAACTAGACACTCCGCAACTAGAAACTCTACAACTACAGACTCCTCAACTAGAGAATTCGCAACTAGAAACTCCAAAACTAGAGACTCTGCAACTAGAAACTCCGCAGCTAGAAACTCCACAACTCGAAACTCCACAACTCGAAACTCCACAACTAGAAACTCCACAACTTGAGACTCCGCAACTAGAAACTCCACAACTTGAAACTCAACAACTAGAAACTCCACAACCAGAAACTTCACTACTAGAAACTCAACAACTAGAAAATCGCAAACAGAGACTCCACAACTAGAAACTCCACAACTTGAAACTCCAGAACTAGAAACTCCACAACCAGAAACTTCACAACTAGAAACTCCACAACTAGAAACTCCACAACTAGAAACTCCGCAGCTAGTGACTCCACAACTAGAAACTCCACAACTACAAACTCCACAAATAGAGACTCGGCAACTAGAATTTCTATATCTAGAAACTCCACAACTAAAAACTCCACAACTAGAAACTGCAAAACTAGAGACTTCACAACTAGAAACTCCACAACTGGAAACTCCACAACTACATACTCCGCAACTAGAAACTCCACAACTAGAGACTCCACAACTTGAAACTCGACAACTTTACACTCCACAACTTGAGACTCCACAACTAGAAACTCCACAACATGAAACTCCATTACTAGAAACTCCAAAACCAGAAACTCCACAATCATAAACTCCGCAACTAGAAACTCCACAACTAGAAACTCTGTAACTAGAGACTCCACAAATAGAAACTCCACAACTAGAAACTCCACAACTAGAAACTCCACAACTACAAACTCCACAAATAGAGACTCGGCTACAAGAAATTTTATGTCTAGAAAGTCCACAACTAAAAACTCCACAACTGGAAACTCCACAACGTGAGACTCCACAACTTGAGACGCTGCAACTAGAAACTCCACAACTTGAAACTTCACAACTAGAAACTCCACAACTAAAAACTCTACAACTAGAGACTCCTCAACTAGAGAATTCGCAACTAGAAACTCCAAAACTAGAGACTCTGCACCTAGAAACTCCGCAGCTAGAAACTCCACAACTAGAAACTCCACAACTCGAAACTCCACAACTAGAAACTCAACAACTAGAAACTCCGCCACTAGAAACTCCACAACTACAAACTCCACAACTACAAACTCCACAAATAGAGACTCGGCAACTAGAAATTCCATATCTAGAAACTCCACAACTAGAAACTGCAAACCTAGTGACTTAACAACTAGAAACTCAACAACTATAAACTCCACAACTAAAAACTCACAACTAGAAACTCCACAACTTGAAACTCCACAACTCAAAACTCCACAACTTGAAACTCCACAACTTGAGACTCTGCCACTAGAAACTCCACAACTTGAAAATCCACAACTAGAAACTCCACAACCAGAAACTCCACAACTAGAAACTCCACAACTAGAAACTCCACAACTAGAAACTACGCAACTAGAGACTCCACAACTTGAAACTCCACAACTAGAAACTCCACAACTAGAAACTCCACAACTAGAAACTCCACAACTAGAAACTCAACAACTAGAAACTCCGCCACTAGAAACTCCACAACTACAAACTCCACAACTACAAACTCCACAAATAGAGACTCGGCAACTAGAAATTCCATATCTAGAAACTCCACAACTAGAAACTGCAAACCTAGAGACTTAACAACTAGAAACTCAACAACTATAAACTCCACAACTAAAAACTCACAACTGGAAACTCCACAACTTGAGACTCCGCAACTTGAAACTCCACAACTAGAAACTCCGCTGTTAAAAACTCCGCAAATAGAAACTCCGCAACTAGAAACTCCACAACTAGAAACTCTACAACTAGAGACTCCGCTACTAGAAACTCCACAACCAGAGACTCTGCAACTAGAAACACCGCCGCTTGAAACTCCACAAATAGAAACTCCGCAACTAGAAACTCCGCAGCTAGAAACTCCACAACTAGAAACTTTGCAACTAGAGACTCCACAACTAGAAACTCCACAACTAGAAACTCCACAACTAGGCACTCCAACCCTAATAACTCTTCAACTAGAAAATCCTAAACTAGAGACTTCACAACTAGAGAATCTACAACTAGGGACTCCGCAACTAGAAACTCCACAACTATAAACTCCACAACTGGAAACTCCACTACTAGATACTCCACAACTTGAAACTCCACAACTAGAGACTCTGCAACTAGAAACTCCACAACTAGAGAGTCCGCAACTCCACAACTAGAAACTTCACAACTGGAAAATCCATAACTTGATACTCCACAACTAGAAACTCCACAACTTGAGACTCTGCCACTAGAAACTCCACAACTTGAAAATCCACAACTAGAAACTCCACAACCAGAAACTCCACAACTAGAAACTCTGCAACTAGAGACTCCACAACTAGAAACTCCACAACTTGAAACTCCGCAACTAGAAACTCCACAACTAGAAACTCCACAACTAGAAACTCCACAACTAGAAACTCCGCAACTAGAGACTCCACAATTAGAAACTCCACAACTACAAACTCCACAACTACAAACTCCACAAATAGAGACTCGGCAACTAGAAGTTCCATATCTAGAAACTCCACAACTGAAAACTCCACAACTAGAAACTGCAAAACTAAAGACTTCACAACTAGAAACTCCACAACTAGGAACTCCACAACTTGAAACTCCACAACTAGAGATTCCGCAACTAGAAACTCCACAACTAGAGACTCTGCAACTAGAAACTCCGCAGCTAGAAACTCCACAAATAGAAGCTCCGAAACTAGAAACTCCGCAGCTAGAAACTACAGAACTAGAGACTCCACAACTAGAAACTCCACAACTAGAAACTCCACAACTTGAAACCTCACAACCTTAAGTTTCGCAACTAGAAAATCCACAGCTAGAGATTCCGCAACTAGAATCTTCACAACTAGAAACTCCACAACTCAAAACTCCACAATTAGAAACTCCAAAACTAGAACTTCCAACACTCGAAAGTCCACAACTGGAAACTCCACAACTAGACACTCCACAACTAAAAACTCTTCAACTAGAAACTCCTAAACAAGAGACTCCACAACTAGAGAATCTACAACTAGAGACTTCAAACTAGAAACTCCACAACTAGAAACTCCACAACTAAAAACTCAACAACTAGAAACTCCACAGCTTGAGACTGCGCAACTTTAAACTCCACAATTAGAAACTCCGCAACTAAAAACTCCACAACTAGAAACTCCACAACTGGAAACTCCACTACTAGATACTCCACAACTGGAAACTCGACAACTAGGAACTCCACATCTAGAGACTCCACAACTTGAAACTCCACAACTAGAGACTCTGCAACTAGAAACTCCACAACTAGAGACTCCACAACTACAATCTCCACAAATAGAGACTCGGCAACTAGAAATTCCATATCTAGAGACTCCACAACTTGAAACTCGACAACTTTACACTCCACAACTTGAGACTCCACAACTAGAAACTCCACAACATGAAACTCCATTACTAGAAACTCCAAAACCAGAAACTCCACAATCATAAACTCCGCAACTAGAAACTCCACAACTAGAAACTCTGTAACTAGAGACTCCACAAATAGAAACTCCACAACTAGAAACTCCACAACTAGAAACTCCACAACTACAAACTCCACAAATAGAGACTCGGCTACAAGAAATTTTATGTCTAGAAAGTCCACAACTAAAAACTCCACAACTGGAAACTCCACAACGTGAGACTCCACAACTTGAGACGCTGCAACTAGAAACTCCACAACTTGAAACTTCACAACTAGAAACTCCACAACTAAAAACTCTACAACTAGAGACTCCTCAACTAGAGAATTCGCAACTAGAAACTCCAAAACTAGAGACTCTGCACCTAGAAACTCCGCAGCTAGAAACTCCACAACTAGAAACTCCACAACTCGAAACTCCACAACTAGAAACTCAACAACTAGAAACTCCGCCACTAGAAACTCCACAACTACAAACTCCACAACTACAAACTCCACAAATAGAGACTCGGCAACTAGAAATTCCATATCTAGAAACTCCACAACTAGAAACTGCAAACCTAGAGACTTAACAACTAGAAACTCAACAACTATAAACTCCACAACTAAAAACTCACAACTAGAAACTCCACAACTTGAAACTCCACAACTCAAAACTCCACAACTTGAAACTCCACAACTAGAAACTCCACAACTTGAGACTCTGCCACTAGAAACTCCACAACTTGAAAATCCACAACTAGAAACTCCACAACCAGAAACTCCACAACTAGAAACTCCACAACTAGAAACTCCACAACTAGAAACTACGCAACTAGAGACTCCACAACTTGAAACTCCACAACTAGAAACTCCACAACTAGAAACTCCACAACTAGAAACTCCACAACTAGAAACTCAACAACTAGAAACTCCGCCACTAGAAACTCCACAACTACAAACTCCACAACTACAAACTCCACAAATAGAGACTCGGCAACTAGAAATTCCATATCTAGAAACTCCACAACTAGAAACTGCAAACCTAGAGACTTAACAACTAGAAACTCAACAACTATAAACTCCACAACTAAAAACTCACAACTGGAAACTCCACAACTTGAGACTCCGCAACTTGAAACTCCACAACTAGAAACTCCGCTGTTAAAAACTCCGCAAATAGAAACTCCGCAACTAGAAACTCCACAACTAGAAACTCTACAACTAGAGACTCCGCTACTAGAAACTCCACAACCAGAGACTCTGCAACTAGAAACACCGCCGCTTGAAACTCCACAAATAGAAACTCCGCAACTAGAAACTCCGCAGCTAGAAACTCCACAACTAGAAACTTTGCAACTAGAGACTCCACAACTAGAAACTCCACAACTAGAAACTCCACAACTAGGCACTCCAACCCTAATAACTCTTCAACTAGAAACTCCTAAACTAGAGACTTCACAACTAGAGAATCTACAACTAGGGACTCCGCAACTAGAAACTCCACAACTATAAACTCCACAACTGGAAACTCCACTACTAGATACTCCACAACTTGAAACTCCACAACTAGAGACTCTGCAACTAGAAACTCCACAACTAGAGAGTCCGCAACTCCACAACTAGAAACTTCACAACTGGAAAATCCATAACTTGATACTCCACAACTAGAAACTCCACAACTTGAGACTCTGCCACTAGAAACTCCACAACTTGAAAATCCACAACTAGAAACTCCACAACCAGAAACTCCACAACTAGAAACTCTGCAACTAGAGACTCCACAACTAGAAACTCCACAACTTAAAACTCCACAACTAGAAACTCCACAACTAGAAACTCCACAACTAGAAACTCCACAACTAGAAACTCCGCAACTAGAGACTCCACAATTAGAAACTCCACAACTACAAACTCCACAACTACAAACTCCACAAATAGAGACTCGGCAACTAGAAGTTCCATATCTAGAAACTCCACAACTGAAAACTCCACAACTAGAAACTGCAAAACTAAAGACTTCACAACTAGAAACTCCACAACTAGGAACTCCACAACTTGAAACTCCACAACTAGAGATTCCGCAACTAGAAACTCCACAACTAGAGACTCTGCAACTAGAAACTCCGCAGCTAGAAACTCCACAAATAGAAGCTCCGAAACTAGAAACTCCGCAGCTAGAAACTACAGAACTAGAGACTCCACAACTAGAAACTCCACAACTAGAAACTCCACAACTTGAAACCTCACAACCTTAAGTTTCGCAACTAGAAAATCCACAGCTAGAGATTCCGCAACTAGAATCTTCACAACTAGAAACTCCACAACTCAAAACTCCACAATTAGAAACTCCAAAACTAGAACTTCCAACACTCGAAAGTCCACAACTGGAAACTCCACAACTAGACACTCCACAACTAAAAACTCTTCAACTAGAAACTCCTAAACAAGAGACTCCACAACTAGAGAATCTACAACTAGAGACTTCAAACTAGAAACTCCACAACTAGAAACTCCACAACTAAAAACTCAACAACTAGAAACTCCACAGCTTGAGACTGCGCAACTTTAAACTCCACAACTAGAAACTCCACAACTGGAAACTCCACTACTAGATACTCCACAACTGGAAACTCGACAACTAGGAACTCCACATCTAGAGACTCCACAACTTGAAACTCCACAACTAGAGACTCTGCAACTAGAAACTCCACAACTAGAGACTCCGCAACTCCACAACTAGAAACTCCACAACTAGAAAATCCACAACTAGAAACTCCACAACTATAGACTCCACAACTTGAAACTCCAAAAGTTTAAACTCCACAACTTGAGACTCCACAACTAGAAACTCCCCAACCAGAAACTCCGCAACTAGAAACTCCGCAACAGGAGACTCTACAACTAGGCACTCCACAACTAGAAACTCCACAATTAGAGACTCTGCAACACTAGAACTCCGCAACTAGAAACTCCGCATTTAAAAACTCCGCAACAAGAAATTCCACGGCTAGAAACACCACAACTAGACACTCCGCAACTAGAAACTCTACAACTAGAGACTCCTCAACTAGAGAATTCGCAACTAGAAACTCCAAAACTAGATACTCTGCAACTATAAACTCCGCAGCTAGAAACTCCACAACTAGAAACTCCACAACTCGAAACTCCACAACTAGAAACTCCGCAAATAGAGACTCCACAACTAGAAACTCCACAACTTGAAACTCCAGAACTAGAAACTCCACAACCAGAAACTTCACAACTCGAAACTCCACAACTAGAAACTCCACAACTAGAAACTCCGCAGCTAGAGACTCCACAACTAGAAACTCCACAACTAGAAACTCCACAACTACAAACTCCACAAATAGAGACTCGGCAACTAGAAATTCCATATCTAGAAACTCCACAACTAAAAACTCCACAACTAGAAACTGCAAAACTAGAGACTTCACAACTAGAAACTCCACAACTGGAAACTCCACAACTACATACTCCGCAACTAGAAACTCCACAACTAGAGACTCCACAACTTGAAACTCGACAACTTTACACTCCACAACTTGAGACTCCACAACTAGAAACTCCACAACATGAAACTCCATTACTAGAAACTCCAAAACCAGAAACTCCACAATCATAAACTCCGCAACTAGAAACTCCACAACTAGAAACTCTGTAACTAGAGACTCCACAAATAGAAACTCCACAACTAGAAACTCCACAACTACAAACTCCACAAATGGAGACTCGGCTACAAGAAATTTTATGTCTAGAAAGTCCACAACTAAAAACTCCACAACTGGAAACTCCACAACGTGAGACTCCACAACTTGAGACGCTGCAACTAGAAACTCCACAACTTGAAACTTCACAACTAGAAACTCCACAACTAAAAACTCTACAACTAGAGACTCCTCAACTAGAGAATTCGCAACTAGAAACTCCAAAAGTAGAGACTCTGCACCTAGAAACTCCGCAGCTAGAAACTCCACAACTAGAAACTCCACAACTCGAAACTCCACAACTAGAAACTCCACAACTTGAAACTCCACAACTCAAAACTCCACAACTTGAAACTCCACAACTAGAAACTCCACAACTTGAGAATCTGCCACTAGAAACTCCACAACTTGAAAATCCACAACTAGAAACTCCACAACCAGAAACTCCACAAATAGAAACTCCACAACTAGAAACTCCACAACTAGAAACTACGCAACTAGAGACTCCAGAACTTGAAACTCCACAACTTGAAACTCCACAACTAGAAACTCCACAACTAGAAACTCCACAACTAGAAACTCAACAACTAGAAACTCCGCCACTAGAAACTCCACAACTACAAACTCCACAACTACAATAAGGTATGTAACTGCGCAAAAAACTGACGGAAACAAGAAGGAGAGAAAAAGGACAGACAAGCGCAGACTATCAACTGACGCTTTATTGCAAGAACGAGGCAATATATATAATAGGCAGAAAAAAGCAAGAGGGGGCAAAGGGGGAGGAGAAAAAACACGAGGGACCAAATCACCAAACTTAGGCACATCAAGCATAGCACACCCGTCATACAAAACCAAGATAGCTTAACTCCTTATCATGTATGGCCACAGAGGGAACACTAACACAAGACACAGATTTCTTGTGAATATGCGCAGCCTCAATAAGTTCGCGCACTCTTTGGTTCTTATGCCGGAACAACACAGAAGTATCACCGAACAGCGGAGCGCAGCCGCATTTCTTACAGTGGGCTGCCAGATGAAGGCCGGAGTGGCCTTTTAAAGAATTAAAATGTTCTCGAAGTCTAACATTTAGACAGCGACCTGTTTGTCCCACGTACACACGACCGCATGACAAGGGTATGGAGTAGACAACACCGGTGATGCAAGATACATAATTATGAATATGACTAACATTGCATGTGTGTTGCTGGACATTTCGCTGATTCGCGACTCGTCTATCTACTTTGGCACATAAAGTGGATAACTTGTTCCTGGCAGAAATAACCACTTGGACATCATATCTTGATGCAACCTTTTTCAGGCGGTGGGTAAAACCATGAATATAAGGAAGAACAGCAAAATTTTTATGCTGCGCCTTCTCATCCAGGTCACAACCATTACCTGGACCTCCTTTATACTTCTTAATCAACTTCTCATTTCGCGAATCAGCGAAATGTCCAGCAACACACATGCAATGTTAGTCATATTCATAATTATGTATCTTGCATCACCGGTGTTGTCTACTCCATACCCTTGTCATGCGGTCGTGTGTACGTGGGACAAACAGGTCGCTGTCTAAATGTTAGACTTCGAGAACATTTTAATTCTTTAAAAGGCCACTCCGGCCTTCATCTGGCAGCCCACTGTAAGAAATGCGGCTGCGCTCCGCTGTTCGGTGATACTTCTGTGTTGTTCCGGCATAAGAACCAAAGAGTGCGCGAACTTATTGAGGCTGCGCATATTCACAAGAAATCTGTGTCTTGTGTTAGTGTTCCCTCTGTGGCCATACATGATAAGGAGTTAAGCTATCTTGGTTTTGTATGACGGGTGTGCTATGCTTGATGTGCCTAAGTTTGGTGATTTGGTCCCTCGTGTTTTTTCTCCTCCCCCTTTGCCCCCTCTTGCTTTTTTCTGCCTATTATATATATTGCCTCGTTCTTGCAATAAAGCGTCAGTTGATAGTCTGCGCTTGTCTGTCCTTTTTCTCTCCTTCTTGTTTCCGTCAGTTTTTTGCGCAGTTACATACCTTATGGATCAGTACCAACTAGCCCAACTTACCATTCTTCTGAAGTCCACAACTACAAACTCCACAAATAGAGACTCGGCAACTAGAAATTCCATATCTAGAAACTCCACAACTAGAAACTGCAAACCTAGAGACTTCACAACTAGAAACTCAACAACAATAAACTCCACAACTAAAAACTCACAACTGGAAACTCCACAACTTGAGACTCCGCAACTTGAAACTCCACAACTAGAAACTCCGCTGTTAAAAACTCCGCAACTAGAAACTCCGCAACTAGAAACTCCACAACCCTAAACTCCACAACTAGATACTCCACAACTGGAAACTCCACAACAAGATACTTCACAACTGGGAACTCCACAACTAGATACTCCATATCTGGAAACTCCACAACTAGAAACTCCACAGCTAGAGACTCAACAACTCGAAACTCCACAACTAGAAACTCAACAATTAGGAACTCCACAACCAGACACTCCGCAGTTCCACAACTGGAAACTCCACAACTGGAAACTCCACAACTAGATACTCCGCAACTAGAAACTCCACAACTAGAGACTCCACAACTTGAAACTCCACAACTAGAAACTCCACAACAAGAAACTCTGCAACTAGAGACTCCACAACTAGAAACTCCACAACTAGAAACTCCACAACTATGAACTCCACAAATGGAGACTTGGCTACAAGAAATTTCATGTCTAGAAAGTCCAGAACTAAAAACTCCACAACTGGAAACTCCACAACTAGAAACTCAACAACTAGAGATTCCGCAACTAGATACTCCCCAACCTGAGACTCTGCAACTAGAAACTCCGCAGCTAGAAACTCCACAATTAAAAGCTCCGCAACTAGAAACTCCGCAGCTAGAAACTACAGAACTAAACACTCCACAACTAGAAACTCCACAACTAGAAACTCCACAACTTGAAACTCCACAACTCAAAACTCCAACTAGAAACTCCAAAACTCGAACTTTCACAACTCGAAACACCACAACTGGAAACTCCACAACTAGACAGTCTTCAACTAGAAACTCCTAAACTAGAGACTCCACAACTAGAGAATCTACAACTAGAGACTTCAAACTAGAAACTCAACAACTAGAAACTCCACAACTAAAAACTCAACAACTAGAAACGCCACAGCTTGAGACTCCGCAACTTGAAACTCCACAACTAGAAACTCCGCAACTAGAAACTCCACAACTAGGGACTCCGCAACTAGAAACTCCGCAACGAGAAACTCCACAACTGGGAACTCCACTACTAGATACTCCACAACTGGAAACTCGACAACTAGAAACTCCACATCTAGAGACTCCACAACTTCAAACTCCACAATTAGAGACTCTGCAACTAGAAACTCCACAACTAGAGACTCCGCAACTCCACAACTAGAAACTCTACAACTGGAAAATCCAATCTAGATACTCCACAACTAGAAAATCCACAACTAGAAACTCCACAACTTGAAACTCCACAAGCTTAAACTGCACAACTTGAGACTCCACAACTAGAAATTCCACAACTAGAAACTCCACAACTAGAAACTACCCAACTAGAAACTCCACAACTAGAAACTCCGCAACTAGAAACTCCACAACTAGAAACTCCACAACAAAAAACTTCACAATTCGAAACTCTACAACTAGAAACTCCACAACTTGAAACTCCACAACTAAACACTACACAACTAGAAACTCCACAACTAGAGACTGCGCAACTAGAGAACTCCGCAACTAGAAACTACGCATTTAAAAACTCCACAACTTGAGACGCCGCAACTAGAAACTCCACAACTTGAAACTCCACAACTAAAAACTCTACAACTAGAGACTCCTCATCTAGAGAATTCGCAACTAGAAACTCCAAAACTAGATACTCTGCACCTAGAAACTCCGCAGCTAGAAACTCCACAACTAGAAACTCCACAACTAGAAACTCCACAACTAGAAACTCACCAACTTGAAACTCCACAACTAGAAACTCCACAACTTGAGACTCCGCAACTAGAAACTCCACAACTTGAAACTCCACAACTAGAAGCTCCACAACTAGAAACTCCACAACGAGAAACTCCACAACTAGAAACTCCACAACTAGAAACTCCGCCACTAGAGACTCCACAACTAGAAACTCCACAATTAGAAACTCCACAACTAGAAACTCAACAACTAGAAACTCCACAACTAAAAACTCCACAACTGGAAACTCCACAACTTGAGACGCTGCAACTAGAAACTCCACAACTTGAAACTCCACAACTAGAAACTCCACAACTAAAAACTCTACAACTAGAGACTCCTCAACTAGATAATTCGAGACTAGAAACTCCAAAAGTAGAGACTCTGCACCTAGAAACTCCGCAGCTAGAAACTCCACACCTAGAAACTCCACAACTCGAAACTCCACAACTTGAAACTCCAGAACTAGAAACTCCACAACCAGAAACTTCACAACTAGAAACTCCACAACTAGAAACTCCACAACTAGAAACTCCGCAACTAGAGACTCCACAACTAAAAACTCCACAACTAGAAACTCCACAACTACAAACTCCACAAATAGAGACTCGGCAACTGGAAATTCCATATCTAGAAACTCCACAACTAAAAACTCCACAACTAGAAACTGCAAAACTAGAGACTTCACAACGAGAAACTCCACAACTGGAAACTCCACAACTAGATACTCCGCAACTAGAAACTCCACAACTAGAGACTCCACAACTTGAAACTCGACAACTTTAAACTCCACAACTTGAGACTCCACAACTAGAAACTCCACAACATGAAACTCCACAACTAGAAACTCCAAAACCAGAAACTCCACAACCATAAACTCCGCAACTAGAAACTCCACAACTAGAAACTCTGCAACTAGAGACTCCACAAATAGAAATTCCACAACTAGAAACTCCACAACTACAAACTCCACAAATAGAGACTCGGCTACAAGAAATTTCATGTCTAGAAAGTCCACAACTAAAACTCCACAACTGGAAACTCCACAACTTGAGACTCCACAACTTGAGACGCCGCAACTAGAAACTCCACAACTTGAAACTTCACAATTAGAAACTCCACAACTAAAAACTCTACAACTAGAGACTCCTCAACTAGAGAATTCGCAACTAGAAACTCCAAAAGTAGAGACTCTGCACCTAAAAACTCCGCAGCTAGAAACTCCACAACTAGAAACTCCACAACTCGAAACCGCACAACTAGAAACTCCACAACTTGAAACTCCACAACTCAAAACTCCACAACTTGAAACTCCACAACTAGAAACTCCACAACTTGAGACTCTGCCACTAGAAACTCCACAACTTGAAAATCCACAACTAGAAACTCCACAACCAGAAACTCCACAACTAGAAACTCCACAACGAGTAACTACGCAACTAGAGACTCCACAACTAGAAACTCCACAACTTGAAACTCCACAACTAGAAACTCCACAACTAGAAACTCCACAACTAGAAACTCCGCCACTAGAGACTCCACAATTAGAAACTCCACAACTACAAACTCCACAACTACAAACTCCACAAATAGAGACTCAGCAACTAGAAATTCCATATCTAGAAACTGCACAACTAGAAACTCCGCAACTAGAGACTCCACAACTAGAAACTCCACAACTTGAAACTCCACAACTACAAACTCCACAAATAGAGACTCGGCAACTAGAAATTCCATATCTAGAAACTCCACAACTAGAAACTGCAAAACTAGAGGCTTCACAACTAGAAACTCAACAACTAGAAACTCCACAACTAAAAACTCCACAACTAGAAACTCCACAACTTGAGACTCCGCAACTTGAAACTCCACAACTGGAAACTCCAAAACTAGATAATCCATATCTGGAAACTCCACAACTAGAAACTCCACAACTTGAAACTCCACAACTAGATACTCCACAACTGGAAACTCCAAAACTAGATAATCCATATCTGGAAACTCCACAACTAGAAACTCCACAACTAGATATTCAACAACTAGAAATTCCAACACTTGAAACTCCACAACTCAAAACTCCACAACTAGAAACTCCACAACTTGAAACTCCACAACTAGAAGTTCCACAACTAGAAACTGCAAAACTAGAGACTTCACAACTAGAAACTCAACAACTAGAAACTCCACAACAAGAAACTCCACAACTAGAAACTCCACAACTAGAAACTTCACAACTGGAAACTCCGCAACTAGAGACTCCACAACTAGAAACTCCACAACTCAAAACTCCACAGCTTGAGACTCCACAACTTGAGACACTGCACCTAGAAACTCCGCACCTAGAAACTCCACAACTAGAAACTCCACAACTCAAAACTCCACAACTAGAAACTCCACAACTAGAAACTCCACAACTCAAAACTCCACAACTAGAAACTCCACAACTCAAAACTCCACAACTTGAACTCCAAAGCTAGAAACTCCACAACTTGAGACTCCGCAACTAGAAACTCCACAACTTGAAACTCCACAACTAGAAACTCCAGAACTAGAAACTGCAAAACTAGAGACTTCACAACTAGAAACTCCACAACCAGAAACTCCACAACTAGAGACTCCACAACTAGAAACTCCACAACTTGAAACTCCACAACTAGAAACTCCACAACCAGAAACTCCACAAATAGAAATCCACAACTAGAAACTGCACAACTGGAAACTCCGCAACTAGAGACTCCACAACTAGAAACTCCACAACTAGAAACTCCACTACTACAAACTCCAGAAATAGAGACTCGGCAACTAGAAATTCCGTATCTAGAAACTCCACAACTAGATACTGCAAAACTAGAGACTTCACAACTAGAAACTCAACAACTAGAAACTCCACAACTAAAAACTCCACAACTGGAAACTCCACAACTTGAGACTTCGCAACTTGAAACTCCACAACTAGAAACTCCGCTGTTAAAAACTCTGCAACTAGAAACTCCGCAACTAGAAACTCCACAACTTGAAACTCCACAACTAGATACTCCACAACTGGAAACTCCACAACTAGATACTTCACAACTGGGAACTCCACAACTAGATACTCCATATCTGGAAACTCCACAACCAGAAACTCCACAACTAGAGACTCAACAACTCGAAACTCCACAACTAGAAACTCAACAATTAGAATCTCCACAACCCGACACTCCGCAATTCCACAACTGTAAACTCCACAACTAGAAACTCCACAACTAGATACTCCGCAACTAGAAACTCCACAACTAGAAACTTCACAACTAGAAACTCCGCAACTAGAAACTCCACAACTAGAAACTCTGCAACTAGAGACTCCACAACTAAAAACTCCACAACTAGAAATTCCACAACTACAAACTCCACAAATAGAGACTCGGCAACTAGAAATTCCATGTCTAGAAAGTCCACAACTAAAAACTCCACAACTGGAAACTCCACAACTAGAAACTCCACAACTAGAAACTCTACAACTAGAGACTCCGCTACTAGAAACTCCACAACCAGAGTACCTGCAACTAGAAACACCGCAGCTAGAAACTCCACAAATAGAAACTCCAAAACTAGAAACTCCGCAGCTAGAAACTCCACAACTAGAAACTCTGCAACTGGAGAATCCACAACTAGAAACTCCACAACTAGAAACTCCACAACTAGACACTCCACAACTAAAAACTCTTCAACTAGAAACTCCTAAACTAGAGACTTCACAACTAGAGAATCTACAACTAGAGACTTCAAACTAGAAACTCAACAACTAGAAACTCCACAACTAAAAACTCAACAACTAGAAACTCCACAGCTTGAGGCTCCGCAACTAGAAACTCCACAACTAGGGACTCCGCAACTAGAAACTCGACAACTATAAACTCCACAACTTGAAACTCCACTTCTAGATACTCCACAACTTGAAACTCCGCAACTAGAGACTCTGCAACTAGAAACTCCACAACTAGAGAGTCCGCAACTCCACAACTAGAAGCTTCACAACTGGAAAATCCATAACTAGATACTCCAGAACTAGAAAATCCACAACTAGAAACTCCACAGCTATAGACCCCACAACTTGAAACTCCACAAGTTTAAACTCCACAACTTGAGGCTCGACAACTAGAAACTCCACAACTAGAGACTCCACAACTAGGAACTCCCCAACCAGAAACTCCACAACTAGAGACTCTGCAACTATAGAACTCCGCAACTAGAAACTCCGCGTTTAAAAACTCCGCAACAAGAAATTCCACGGCTAGAAACACCACAACTAGACACTCCGCAACTAGAAACTCTACAACTAGAGACTCCTCAACTAGAGAATTCACAACTAGAAACTCCAAAACTAGAGACTCTGCAACTAGAAACTCCGCAGCTAGAAACTCCACAACTCGAAACTCCACAACTAGAAACTCCACAACTTGAGACTCCGCAACTAGAAACTCCACAACTTGAAACTCCACAACTAGAAAATCGCAACCAGAGACTCCACATCTAGAAACTCCACAACTTGAAACTCCAGAACTAGAAACTCCACAACCAGAAACTTCACAACTAGAAACTCCGCAACTAGAAACTCCACAACTAGAAACTCCACAACTGGAAACTCCACTACTAGATACTCCACAACTGGAAACTCGACAACTAGGAACTCCACATCTAGAGACTCCACAACTTGAAACTCCACAACTAGAGACTCTGCAACTAGAAACTCCACAACTAGAGACTCCGCAACTCCACAACTAGAAACTCCACAACTAGAAAATCTACAACTAGAAACTTCACAACTATAGACTCCACAACTAGAAACTCCACAACTAGAAACTCCAAAACTAGAAACTCCACAACTAAAAACTCCACAACTAAAAACTTCACAATTCGAAACTTTACTAGAAACTCCAAAACTTGAGACTTCACAACTAGGCACTCGACAACTAGAAACTCCACAATTAGAGACTCTGCAACTATAGAACTCCGCAACTAGAAACTCCGCATTTAAAAACTCCGCAACAAGAAACTCCACGGCTAGAAACACCACAACTAGACACTCCACAACTAGAAACTCTACAACTAGAGACTCCTCAACTAGAGAATTCGCAACTAGAAACTCCAAAACTAGATACTCTGCAACTCTAAACTCCGCAGCTAGAAACTCCACAACTAGAAACTCCACAACTCGAAACTTCACAACTAGAAACTCCGCAACTAGAGACTCCACAACTAGACACTCCACAACTTGAAACTCCACAACTAGAAACTCCACAACCAGAAACTTCACAAGTAGAAACTCCACAACTAGAAACTCCACAACTAGAAACTCCACAACTACAATCTCCACAAATAGAGACTCGGCAACTAGAAATTCCATATCTAGAAACTCCACAACTAAAAACTCCACAACTAGAAACTGCAAAACTAGAGACTTCACAACTAGAAACTCCACAACTGGAAACTCCACAACTAGACACTCCGCAACTAGCAACTCCACAACTAGAGACTCCACAACTTGAAACTCCACAACTTTAAACTCCGCAACTTGAGACTCAACAACTAGAAACTCCACAACACGAAACTCCACAACTAGAAACTCCACAACCAGAAACTCCCCAACCATAAACTCCACAACTAGAAACTCTTCAACTAGAGACTCCACAACTAGAAACTCCACAACTACAAACTCCACAACTACAAACTCCACAATTAGAGACTCGGCTACAAGAAATTTCATGTCTAGAAAGTCCACAACTAAAAACTCCACAACTGGAAACTCCACAACTTGAGACTCCACAACTAGAAACTCCACAACTAGAAACTCCACAACTAGAAACTCCACAAGTAGAAACTCCGCAACTGGAGACTCCACAACTAGAAACTCCACAACTTGAAACTCCACAACTAGAAACTCCACAACTAGAAACTCCACAACTTGAAACTCCACAACTAGAAACTCCACAACCAGAAACTTCACAAGTAGAAACTCCACAACTAGAAACTCCACAACTAGAAACTCCACAACTAGAGACTCCACAACTGGAAACTCCACAACTAGAAACTCCACAACTAAAATCTCCACAAATAGAGACTCGGCAACTAGAAATTCCATATCTAGAAACTCCACAACTTGAAACTGCAAAACTAGAGACTTCACAACTAGAAACTCCACAACTAGAAACTCCACAACTGGAAACTCCACAACTAGACACTCCGCAACTAGCAACTCCACAACTAGAGACTCCACAACTTGAAATTCCACAACTTTAAACTCCACAACTTGAGACTCAACCACTAGAAACTCCACAACATGAAACTCCACAACTAGAAACTCCACAACCAGAAACTCCACAACCATAAACTCCACAACTAGAAACTCCACAACTAGAAACTCTTCAACTAGAGACTCCACAACTAGAAACTCCACAACTACAAACTCCACAACTACAAACTCCCAAATTAGTGACTCGGCTACAAGAAATTTCATGTCTAGAAAGTCCACAACTAAAAACTCCACAACTGGAAACTCCACAACTTGAGACTCCACAACTAGAAACTCCACAACTAGAAACTCCACAACTAGAAACTCCGCAACTGGAGACTCCACAACTAGAAACTCCACAACTTGAATCTCCACAACCAGAAACTCCACAACTAAAAACTCTACAACTAGAGGCTCCTCAACTAGAGAATTCGCAACTAGAGACTCTGCACCTAGAAACTCCGCAGCTAGAAACTCCACAACTCGAAACTCCACAACTATAAACTCCACAACTAGAAACTCCACAACTTGAAACTCCACAACTCAAAGTTCCAGAACTTGAAACAACACAACTAGACACTCCACAACTTGAGACTCCGCAACTAGAAACTCCACAACTAGAAACTTCACAACTAGAAACTCCGCAACTAGAGACTCCACAACTAGAAACTCCACAACTTTAAACTCCACAACTAGAAACTCCACAACTAGAAACTCCACAACTAGAAACTCCGCAACTAGAGACTCCACAATTAGAAACTCCACAACTAGAAACTCCACAACTAATAACTCCACAAATAGAGACTCGGCAACTAGAAATTCCATATCTAGAAACTCCACAACTACAAACTCCACAAATAGAGACTCGGCAACTAGAAATTTCATATCTAGAAACTCCACAACTAGAAACTCCAAAACTAGATAATCCATATCTGGAAACTCCACAACTAGAAACTCCAAAACTAGAGACTCAACAACTAGAAACTCCAACACTGGAAACTCCACAACTCAAAACTCCACAACTTGAAACTCCACAGCTAGAAACTCCACAACTTGAAACTCCACAACTAGAAACTCCACAACTAGAAACTGCAAAACTAGAGACTTCACAACTAGAAACTAAACAACTAGAGACTTCACAACCAGAAACTCCACAACTAGAAACTCCACAACTAGAAACTTCACAACTAGAAACTCCGCAACTAGAGACTCCACAAATAGAAACTCCACAACATGAAACTCCACAACTCATAACTCCACAACTTGAAACTCCACAACTTGATACTCTGCACCTCGAAACTCCGCAGCTAAAAACTCCGCAACTAGAAACTCCACAACTCAAAACTCCACAACTAGAAACTCCACAACTTGAAACTCCACAACTCAAAACTCCACAACTTGAAACTCCACAACTAGAAACTCCACAACTTGAGACTCCGCAACTAGAAACTCCACAACTTGAATCTCCACAACTAGAAACTCCAGAACTAGAAACTGCAAAACTAGAGACTTCACAACTAGAAACTCCACAACCAGAAACTCCACAACTAGAAACTACACAACTAGAAACTTCACAACTAGAAACTCCGCAACTAGAGACTCCACAACTAGAAACTCCAAAACTTGAAACTCCACAACTAGAAACTCCACAACCAGAAACTCCACAACTAAAAACTCCACAACTAGAAACTGCACAACTAGAAACTCCGCAACTAGAGACTCCACAACTAGAAACTCCACAACTAGAAACTCCACAACTACAAACTCCACAACTAGAGACTCGGCAACTAGAAATTCCATATCTAGAAACTCCACAACTAGAAACTGCAAAACTAGAGACTTCACAACTAGAAACTCAACAACTAGAAACTCCACAACTATAAACTCCACAACTGGAAACTCCACAACTTGAGACTCCGCAACTTGAAACTCCACAACTAGAAACTCCGCTGTTAAAAACTCCACAACTAGAAACTCCGCTGTTAAAAACTCCGCAACTAGAAACTCCACAACTTGAAACTCCACAACTAGATACTCCACAACTGGAAACTCCACAACTAGATACTTCACAACTGGGAACTCCACAACTAGATACTCCATATCTGGAAACTCCACAACTAGAAACTCCACAACTAGAGACTCAACAACTCGAAACTCCACAACTAGAAACTCAACAATTAGAATCTCCACAACCAGACACTCCGCAATTCCACAACTGGAAACTCCACAACTGGAAACTCCACAACTACATACTCCGCAACTAGAAACTCCACAGCTAGAGACTCCAGAACTTGAAACTCCACAACTAGAAACTCCACAACAAGAAACTCTGCAACTAGAGACTCCACAACTAGATACTCCATATCTGGAAACTCCACAACTAGAAACTCCACAGCTAGAGACTCAACAACTCGAAACTCCACAACTAGAAACTCAACAATTAGGAACTCCACAACCAGACACTCCGCAGTTCCACAACTGGAAACTCCACAACTATAGACTCCACAACTTGAAACTCCAAAAGTTTAAACTCCACAACTTGAGACTCCACAACTAGAAACTCCCCAACCAGAAACTCCGCAACTAGAAACTCCGCAACAGGAGACTCTACAACTAGGCACTCCACAACTAGAAACTCCACAATTAGAGACTCTGCAACACTAGAACTCCGCAACTAGAAACTCCGCATTTAAAAACTCCGCAACAAGAAATTCCACGGCTAGAAACACCACAACTAGACACTCCGCAACTAGAAACTCTACAACTAGAGACTCCTCAACTAGAGAATTCGCAACTAGAAACTCCAAAACTAGATACTCTGCAACTATAAACTCCGCAGCTAGAAACTCCACAACTAGAAACTCCACAACTCGAAACTCCACAACTAGAAACTCCGCAAATAGAGACTCCACAACTAGAAACTCCACAACTTGAAACTCCAGAACTAGAAACTCCACAACCAGAAACTTCACAACTAGAAACTCCACAACTAGAAACTCCACAACTAGAAACTCCGCAGCTAGAGACTCCACAACTAGAAACTCCACAACTAGAAACTCCACAACTACAAACTCCACAAATAGAGACTCGGCAACTAGAAATTCCATATCTAGAAACTCCACAACTAAAAACTCCACAACTAGAAACTGCAAAACTAGAGACTTCACAACTAGAAACTCCACAACTGGAAACTCCACAACTACATACTCCGCAACTAGAAACTCCACAACTAGAGACTCCACAACTTGAAACTCGACAACTTTACACTCCACAACTTGAGACTCCACAACTAGAAACTCCACAACATGAAACTCCATTACTAGAAACTCCAAAACCAGAAACTCCACAATCATAAACTCCGCAACTAGAAACTCCACAACTAGAAACTCTGTAACTAGAGACTCCACAAATAGAAACTCCACAACTAGAAACTCCACAACTACAAACTCCACAAATGGAGACTCGGCTACAAGAAATTTTATGTCTAGAAAGTCCACAACTAAAAACTCCACAACTGGAAACTCCACAACGTGAGACTCCACAACTTGAGACGCTGCAACTAGAAACTCCACAACTTGAAACTTCACAACTAGAAACTCCACAACTAAAAACTCTACAACTAGAGACTCCTCAACTAGAGAATTCGCAACTAGAAACTCCAAAAGTAGAGACTCTGCACCTAGAAACTCCGCAGCTAGAAACTCCACAACTAGAAACTCCACAACTCGAAACTCCACAACTAGAAACTCCACAACTTGAAACTCCACAACTCAAAACTCCACAACTTGAAACTCCACAACTAGAAACTCCACAACTTGAGAATCTGCCACTAGAAACTCCACAACTTGAAAATCCACAACTAGAAACTCCACAACCAGAAACTCCACAAATAGAAACTCCACAACTAGAAACTCCACAACTAGAAACTACGCAACTAGAGACTCCAGAACTTGAAACTCCACAACTTGAAACTCCACAACTAGAAACTCCACAACTAGAAACTCCACAACTAGAAACTCAACAACTAGAAACTCCGCCACTAGAAACTCCACAACTACAAACTCCACAACTACAAACTCCACAAATAGAGACTCGGCAACTAGAAATTCCATATCTAGAAACTCCACAACTAGAAACTGCAAACCTAGAGACTTCACAACTAGAAACTCAACAACAATAAACTCCACAACTAAAAACTCACAACTGGAAACTCCACAACTTGAGACTCCGCAACTTGAAACTCCACAACTAGAAACTCCGCTGTTAAAAACTCCGCAACTAGAAACTCCGCAACTAGAAACTCCACAACCCTAAACTCCACAACTAGATACTCCACAACTGGAAACTCCACAACAAGATACTTCACAACTGGGAACTCCACAACTAGATACTCCATATCTGGAAACTCCACAACTAGAAACTCCACAGCTAGAGACTCAACAACTCGAAACTCCACAACTAGAAACTCAACAATTAGGAACTCCACAACCAGACACTCCGCAGTTCCACAACTGGAAACTCCACAACTGGAAACTCCACAACTAGATACTCCGCAACTAGAAACTCCACAACTAGAGACTCCACAACTTGAAACTCCACAACTAGAAACTCCACAACAAGAAACTCTGCAACTAGAGACTCCACAACTAGAAACTCCACAACTAGAAACTCCACAACTATGAACTCCACAAATGGAGACTTGGCTACAAGAAATTTCATGTCTAGAAAGTCCAGAACTAAAAACTCCACAACTGGAAACTCCACAACTAGAAACTCAACAACTAGAGATTCCGCAACTAGATACTCCCCAACCTGAGACTCTGCAACTAGAAACTCCGCAGCTAGAAACTCCACAATTAAAAGCTCCGCAACTAGAAACTCCGCAGCTAGAAACTACAGAACTAAACACTCCACAACTAGAAACTCCACAACTAGAAACTCCACAACTTGAAACTCCACAACTCAAAACTCCAACTAGAAACTCCAAAACTCGAACTTTCACAACTCGAAACACCACAACTGGAAACTCCACAACTAGACAGTCTTCAACTAGAAACTCCTAAACTAGAGACTCCACAACTAGAGAATCTACAACTAGAGACTTCAAACTAGAAACTCAACAACTAGAAACTCCACAACTAAAAACTCAACAACTAGAAACGCCACAGCTTGAGACTCCGCAACTTGAATCTCCACAACTAGAAACTCCGCAACTAGAAACTCCACAACTAGGGACTCCGCAACTAGAAACTCCGCAACGAGAAACTCCACAACTGGGAACTCCACTACTAGATACTCCACAACTGGAAACTCGACAACTAGAAACTCCACATCTAGAGACTCCACAACTTCAAACTCCACAATTAGAGACTCTGCAACTAGAAACTCCACAACTAGAGACTCCGCAACTCCACAACTAGAAACTCTACAACTGGAAAATCCAATCTAGATACTCCACAACTAGAAAATCCACAACTAGAAACTCCACAACTTGAAACTCCACAAGCTTAAACTGCACAACTTGAGACTCCACAACTAGAAATTCCACAACTAGAAACTCCACAACTAGAAACTACCCAACTAGAAACTCCACAACTAGAAACTCCGCAACTAGAAACTCCACAACTAGAAACTCCACAACAAAAAACTTCACAATTCGAAACTCTACAACTAGAAACTCCACAACTTGAAACTCCACAACTAAACACTACACAACTAGAAACTCCACAACTAGAGACTGCGCAACTAGAGAACTCCGCAACTAGAAACTACGCATTTAAAAACTCCACAACTTGAGACGCCGCAACTAGAAACTCCACAACTTGAAACTCCACAACTAAAAACTCTACAACTAGAGACTCCTCATCTAGAGAATTCGCAACTAGAAACTCCAAAACTAGATACTCTGCACCTAGAAACTCCGCAGCTAGAAACTCCACAACTAGAAACTCCACAACTAGAAACTCCACAACTAGAAACTCACCAACTTGAAACTCCACAACTAGAAACTCCACAACTTGAGACTCCGCAACTAGAAACTCCACAACTTGAAACTCCACAACTAGAAGCTCCACAACTAGAAACTCCACAACGAGAAACTCCACAACTAGAAACTCCACAACTAGAAACTCCGCCACTAGAGACTCCACAACTAGAAACTCCACAATTAGAAACTCCACAACTAGAAACTCAACAACTAGAAACTCCACAACTAAAAACTCCACAACTGGAAACTCCACAACTTGAGACGCTGCAACTAGAAACTCCACAACTTGAAACTCCACAACTAGAAACTCCACAACTAAAAACTCTACAACTAGAGACTCCTCAACTAGATAATTCGAGACTAGAAACTCCAAAAGTAGAGACTCTGCACCTAGAAACTCCGCAGCTAGAAACTCCACACCTAGAAACTCCACAACTCGAAACTCCACAACTTGAAACTCCAGAACTAGAAACTCCACAACCAGAAACTTCACAACTAGAAACTCCACAACTAGAAACTCCACAACTAGAAACTCCGCAACTAGAGACTCCACAACTAAAAACTCCACAACTAGAAACTCCACAACTACAAACTCCACAAATAGAGACTCGGCAACTGGAAATTCCATATCTAGAAACTCCACAACTAAAAACTCCACAACTAGAAACTGCAAAACTAGAGACTTCACAACGAGAAACTCCACAACTGGAAACTCCACAACTAGATACTCCGCAACTAGAAACTCCACAACTAGAGACTCCACAACTTGAAACTCGACAACTTTAAACTCCACAACTTGAGACTCCACAACTAGAAACTCCACAACATGAAACTCCACAACTAGAAACTCCAAAACCAGAAACTCCACAACCATAAACTCCGCAACTAGAAACTCCACAACTAGAAACTCTGCAACTAGAGACTCCACAAATAGAAATTCCACAACTAGAAACTCCACAACTACAAACTCCACAAATAGAGACTCGGCTACAAGAAATTTCATGTCTAGAAAGTCCACAACTAAAACTCCACAACTGGAAACTCCACAACTTGAGACTCCACAACTTGAGACGCCGCAACTAGAAACTCCACAACTTGAAACTTCACAATTAGAAACTCCACAACTAAAAACTCTACAACTAGAGACTCCTCAACTAGAGAATTCGCAACTAGAAACTCCAAAAGTAGAGACTCTGCACCTAAAAACTCCGCAGCTAGAAACTCCACAACTAGAAACTCCACAACTCGAAACCGCACAACTAGAAACTCCACAACTTGAAACTCCACAACTCAAAACTCCACAACTTGAAACTCCACAACTAGAAACTCC
This sequence comes from Rhipicephalus microplus, assembly GCF_043290135.1. Lineage (NCBI taxonomy): Eukaryota > Metazoa > Arthropoda > Arachnida > Ixodida > Ixodidae > Rhipicephalus > Rhipicephalus microplus. Next base: position 1,923,959 of record NW_027464631.1, read on the forward strand.
ACAACTTGAGACTCTGCCACTAGAAACTCCACAACTTGAAAATCCACAACTAGAAACTCCACAACCAGAAACTCCACAACTAGAAACTCCACAACGAGAAACTACGCAACTAGAGACTCCACAACTAGAAACTCCACAACTTGAAACTCCACAACTAGAAACTCCACAACTAGAAACTCCACAACTAGAAACTCCGCCACTAGAGACTCCACAATTAGAAACTCCACAACTACAAACTCCACAACTACAAACTCCACAAATAGAGACTCAGCAACTAGAAATTCCATATCTAGAAACTGCACAACTAGAAACTCCGCAACTAGAGACTCCACAACTAGAAACTCCACAACTTGAAACTCCACAACTACAAACTCCACAAATAGAGACTCGGCAACTAGAAATTCCATATCTAGAAACTCCACAACTAGAAACTGCAAAACTAGAGGCTTCACAACTAGAAACTCAACAACTAGAAACTCCACAACTAAAAACTCCACAACTAGAAACTCCACAACTTGAGACTCCGCAACTTGAAACTCCACAACTGGAAACTCCAAAACTAGATAATCCATATCTGGAAACTCCACAACTAGAAACTCCACAACTTGAAACTCCACAACTAGATACTCCACAACTGGAAACTCCAAAACTAGATAATCCATATCTGGAAACTCCACAACTAGAAACTCCACAACTAGATATTCAACAACTAGAAATTCCAACACTTGAAACTCCACAACTCAAAACTCCACAACTAGAAACTCCACAACTTGAAACTCCACAACTAGAAGTTCCACAACTAGAAACTGCAAAACTAGAGACTTCACAACTAGAAACTCAACAACTAGAAACTCCACAACAAGAAACTCCACAACTAGAAACTCCACAACTAGAAACTTCACAACTGGAAACTCCGCAACTAGAGACTCCACAACTAGAAACTCCACAACTCAAAACTCCACAGCTTGAGACTCCACAACTTGAGACACTGCACCTAGAAACTCCGCACCTAGAAACTCCACAACTAGAAACTCCACAACTCAAAACTCCACAACTAGAAACTCCACAACTAGAAACTCCACAACTCAAAACTCCACAACTAGAAACTCCACAACTCAAAACTCCACAACTTGAACTCCAAAGCTAGAAACTCCACAACTTGAGACTCCGCAACTAGAAACTCCACAACTTGAAACTCCACAACTAGAAACTCCAGAACTAGAAACTGCAAAACTAGAGACTTCACAACTAGAAACTCCACAACCAGAAACTCCACAACTAGAGACTCCACAACTAGAAACTCCACAACTTGAAACTCCACAACTAGAAACTCCACAACCAGAAACTCCACAAATAGAAATCCACAACTAGAAACTGCACAACTGGAAACTCCGCAACTAGAGACTCCACAACTAGAAACTCCACAACTAGAAACTCCACTACTACAAACTCCAGAAATAGAGACTCGGCAACTAGAAATTCCGTATCTAGAAACTCCACAACTAGATACTGCAAAACTAGAGACTTCACAACTAGAAACTCAACAACTAGAAACTCCACAACTAAAAACTCCACAACTGGAAACTCCACAACTTGAGACTTCGCAACTTGAAACTCCACAACTAGAAACTCCGCTGTTAAAAACTCTGCAACTAGAAACTCCGCAACTAGAAACTCCACAACTTGAAACTCCACAACTAGATACTCCACAACTGGAAACTCCACAACTAGATACTTCACAACTGGGAACTCCACAACTAGATACTCCATATCTGGAAACTCCACAACCAGAAACTCCACAACTAGAGACTCAACAACTCGAAACTCCACAACTAGAAACTCAACAATTAGAATCTCCACAACCCGACACTCCGCAATTCCACAACTGTAAACTCCACAACTAGAAACTCCACAACTAGATACTCCGCAACTAGAAACTCCACAACTAGAAACTTCACAACTAGAAACTCCGCAACTAGAAACTCCACAACTAGAAACTCTGCAACTAGAGACTCCACAACTAAAAACTCCACAACTAGAAATTCCACAACTACAAACTCCACAAATAGAGACTCGGCAACTAGAAATTCCATGTCTAGAAAGTCCACAACTAAAAACTCCACAACTGGAAACTCCACAACTAGAAACTCCACAACTAGAAACTCTACAACTAGAGACTCCGCTACTAGAAACTCCACAACCAGAGTACCTGCAACTAGAAACACCGCAGCTAGAAACTCCACAAATAGAAACTCCAAAACTAGAAACTCCGCAGCTAGAAACTCCACAACTAGAAACTCTGCAACTAGAGAATCCACAACTAGAAACTCCACAACTAGAAACTCCACAACTAGACACTCCACAACTAAAAACTCTTCAACTAGAAACTCCTAAACTAGAGACTTCACAACTAGAGAATCTACAACTAGAGACTTCAAACTAGAAACTCAACAACTAGAAACTCCACAACTAAAAACTCAACAACTAGAAACTCCACAGCTTGAGGCTCCGCAACTAGAAACTCCACAACTAGGGACTCCGCAACTAGAAACTCGACAACTATAAACTCCACAACTTGAAACTCCACTTCTAGATACTCCACAACTTGAAACTCCGCAACTAGAGACTCTGCAACTAGAAACTCCACAACTAGAGAGTCCGCAACTCCACAACTAGAAGCTTCACAACTGGAAAATCCATAACTAGATACTCCAGAACTAGAAAATCCACAACTAGAAACTCCACAGCTATAGACCCCACAACTTGAAACTCCACAAGTTTAAACTCCACAACTTGAGGCTCGACAACTAGAAACTCCACAACTAGAGACTCCACAACTAGGAACTCCCCAACCAGAAACTCCACAACTAGAGACTCTGCAACTATAGAACTCCGCAACTAGAAACTCCGCGTTTAAAAACTCCGCAACAAGAAATTCCACGGCTAGAAACACCACAACTAGACACTCCGCAACTAGAAACTCTACAACTAGAGACTCCTCAACTAGAGAATTCACAACTAGAAACTCCAAAACTAGAGACTCTGCAACTAGAAACTCCGCAGCTAGAAACTCCACAACTCGAAACTCCACAACTAGAAACTCCACAACTTGAGACTCCGCAACTAGAAACTCCACAACTTGAAACTCCACAACTAGAAAATCGCAACCAGAGACTCCACATCTAGAAACTCCACAACTTGAAACTCCAGAACTAGAAACTCCACAACCAGAAACTTCACAACTAGAAACTCCGCAACTAGAAACTCCACAACTAGAAACTCCACAACTGGAAACTCCACTACTAGATACTCCACAACTGGAAACTCGACAACTAGGAACTCCACATCTAGAGACTCCACAACTTGAAACTCCACAACTAGAGACTCTGCAACTAGAAACTCCACAACTAGAGACTCCGCAACTCCACAACTAGAAACTCCACAACTAGAAAATCTACAACTAGAAACTTCACAACTATAGACTCCACAACTAGAAACTCCACAACTAGAAACTCCAAAACTAGAAACTCCACAACTAAAAACTCCACAACTAAAAACTTCACAATTCGAAACTTTACTAGAAACTCCAAAACTTGAGACTTCACAACTAGGCACTCGACAACTAGAAACTCCACAATTAGAGACTCTGCAACTATAGAACTCCGCAACTAGAAACTCCGCATTTAAAAACTCCGCAACAAGAAACTCCACGGCTAGAAACACCACAACTAGACACTCCACAACTAGAAACTCTACAACTAGAGACTCCTCAACTAGAGAATTCGCAACTAGAAACTCCAAAACTAGATACTCTGCAACTCTAAACTCCGCAGCTAGAAACTCCACAACTAGAAACTCCACAACTCGAAACTTCACAACTAGAAACTCCGCAACTAGAGACTCCACAACTAGACACTCCACAACTTGAAACTCCACAACTAGAAACTCCACAACCAGAAACTTCACAAGTAGAAACTCCACAACTAGAAACTCCACAACTAGAAACTCCACAACTACAATCTCCACAAATAGAGACTCGGCAACTAGAAATTCCATATCTAGAAACTCCACAACTAAAAACTCCACAACTAGAAACTGCAAAACTAGAGACTTCACAACTAGAAACTCCACAACTGGAAACTCCACAACTAGACACTCCGCAACTAGCAACTCCACAACTAGAGACTCCACAACTTGAAACTCCACAACTTTAAACTCCGCAACTTGAGACTCAACAACTAGAAACTCCACAACACGAAACTCCACAACTAGAAACTCCACAACCAGAAACTCCCCAACCATAAACTCCACAACTAGAAACTCTTCAACTAGAGACTCCACAACTAGAAACTCCACAACTACAAACTCCACAACTACAAACTCCACAATTAGAGACTCGGCTACAAGAAATTTCATGTCTAGAAAGTCCACAACTAAAAACTCCACAACTGGAAACTCCACAACTTGAGACTCCACAACTAGAAACTCCACAACTAGAAACTCCACAACTAGAAACTCCACAAGTAGAAACTCCGCAACTGGAGACTCCACAACTAGAAACTCCACAACTTGAAACTCCACAACTAGAAACTCCACAACTAGAAACTCCACAACTTGAAACTCCACAACTAGAAACTCCACAACCAGAAACTTCACAAGTAGAAACTCCACAACTAGAAACTCCACAACTAGAAACTCCACAACTAGAGACTCCACAACTGGAAACTCCACAACTAGAAACTCCACAACTAAAATCTCCACAAATAGAGACTCGGCAACTAGAAATTCCATATCTAGAAACTCCACAACTTGAAACTGCAAAACTAGAGACTTCACAACTAGAAACTCCACAACTAGAAACTCCACAACTGGAAACTCCACAACTAGACACTCCGCAACTAGCAACTCCACAACTAGAGACTCCACAACTTGAAATTCCACAACTTTAAACTCCACAACTTGAGACTCAACCACTAGAAACTCCACAACATGAAACTCCACAACTAGAAACTCCACAACCAGAAACTCCACAACCATAAACTCCACAACTAGAAACTCCACAACTAGAAACTCTTCAACTAGAGACTCCACAACTAGAAACTCCACAACTACAAACTCCACAACTACAAACTCCCAAATTAGTGACTCGGCTACAAGAAATTTCATGTCTAGAAAGTCCACAACTAAAAACTCCACAACTGGAAACTCCACAACTTGAGACTCCACAACTAGAAACTCCACAACTAGAAACTCCACAACTAGAAACTCCGCAACTGGAGACTCCACAACTAGAAACTCCACAACTTGAATCTCCACAACCAGAAACTCCACAACTAAAAACTCTACAACTAGAGGCTCCTCAACTAGAGAATTCGCAACTAGAGACTCTGCACCTAGAAACTCCGCAGCTAGAAACTCCACAACTCGAAACTCCACAACTATAAACTCCACAACTAGAAACTCCACAACTTGAAACTCCACAACTCAAAGTTCCAGAACTTGAAACAACACAACTAGACACTCCACAACTTGAGACTCCGCAACTAGAAACTCCACAACTAGAAACTTCACAACTAGAAACTCCGCAACTAGAGACTCCACAACTAGAAACTCCACAACTTTAAACTCCACAACTAGAAACTCCACAACTAGAAACTCCACAACTAGAAACTCCGCAACTAGAGACTCCACAATTAGAAACTCCACAACTAGAAACTCCACAACTAATAACTCCACAAATAGAGACTCGGCAACTAGAAATTCCATATCTAGAAACTCCACAACTACAAACTCCACAAATAGAGACTCGGCAACTAGAAATTTCATATCTAGAAACTCCACAACTAGAAACTCCAAAACTAGATAATCCATATCTGGAAACTCCACAACTAGAAACTCCAAAACTAGAGACTCAACAACTAGAAACTCCAACACTGGAAACTCCACAACTCAAAACTCCACAACTTGAAACTCCACAGCTAGAAACTCCACAACTTGAAACTCCACAACTAGAAACTCCACAACTAGAAACTGCAAAACTAGAGACTTCACAACTAGAAACTAAACAACTAGAGACTTCACAACCAGAAACTCCACAACTAGAAACTCCACAACTAGAAACTTCACAACTAGAAACTCCGCAACTAGAGACTCCACAAATAGAAACTCCACAACATGAAACTCCACAACTCAAAACTCCACAACTTGAAACTCCACAACTTGATACTCTGCACCTCGAAACTCCGCAGCTAAAAACTCCGCAACTAGAAACTCCACAACTCAAAACTCCACAACTAGAAACTCCACAACTTGAAACTCCACAACTCAAAACTCCACAACTTGAAACTCCACAACTAGAAACTCCACAACTTGAGACTCCGCAACTAGAAACTCCACAACTTGAATCTCCACAACTAGAAACTCCAGAACTAGAAACTGCAAAACTAGAGACTTCACAACTAGAAACTCCACAACCAGAAACTCCACAACTAGAAACTACACAACTAGAAACTTCACAACTAGAAACTCCGCAACTAGAGACTCCACAACTAGAAACTCCAAAACTTGAAACTCCACAACTAGAAACTCCACAACCAGAAACTCCACAACTAAAAACTCCACAACTAGAAACTGCACAACTAGAAACTCCGCAACTAGAGACTCCACAACTAGAAACTCCACAACTAGAAACTCCACAACTACAAACTCCACAACTAGAGACTCGGCAACTAGAAATTCCATATCTAGAAACTCCACAACTAGAAACTGCAAAACTAGAGACTTCACAACTAGAAACTCAACAACTAGAAACTCCACAACTATAAACTCCACAACTGGAAACTCCACAACTTGAGACTCCGCAACTTGAAACTCCACAACTAGAAACTCCGCTGTTAAAAACTCCACAACTAGAAACTCCGCTGTTAAAAACTCCGCAACTAGAAACTCCACAACTTGAAACTCCACAACTAGATACTCCACAACTGGAAACTCCACAACTAGATACTTCACAACTGGGAACTCCACAACTAGATACTCCATATCTGGAAACTCCACAACTAGAAACTCCACAACTAGAGACTCAACAACTCGAAACTCCACAACTAGAAACTCAACAATTAGAATCTCCACAACCAGACACTCCGCAATTCCACAACTGGAAACTCCACAACTGGAAACTCCACAACTACATACTCCGCAACTAGAAACTCCACAGCTAGAGACTCCAGAACTTGAAACTCCACAACTAGAAACTCCACAACAAGAAACTCTGCAACTAGAGACTCCACAACTAAAAACTCCACAACTAGAAATTCCACAACTACAAACTCCACAAATAGAGACTCGGCAACTAGAAATTCCATGTCTAGAAAGTCCACAACTAAAAACTCCACAACTGGAAACTCCACAACTAGAAACTCCACAACTAGAAACTCTACAACTAGAGACTCCGCTACTAGAAACTCCACAACCAGAGACTCTGCAACCAGAAACACCGCAGCTAGAAACTCCACAACTAGAAACTCTGCAACTAGAGACTCCACAACTAGAAACTCCACAACTAGAAACTCCACAACTAGACACTCCACAACTAAAAACTCTTCAACTAAAAGCTCCTAAACTAGAGACTTCACAACTAGAGAATCTACAACTAGAGACTTCAAACTAGAAACTCAACAACTAGAAACTCCACAACTAAAAACTCAACAACTAGAAACTCCACAGCTTGAGGCTCCGCAACTAGAAACTCCACAACTAGGGACTCCGCAAATAGAAACTCGACAACTATAAACTCCACAACTTGAAACTCCACTACTAGATACTCCACAACTTGAAACTCCGCAACTAGAGACTCTGCAACTAGAAACTCCACAACTAGAGAGTCCGCAACTCCACAACTAGAAGCTTCACAACTGGAAAATCCATAACTAGATACTCCACAACTAGAAAATCCACAACTAGAAACTCCACAGCTATAGACCCCACAACTTGAAACTCCACAAGTTTAAACTCCACAACTTGAGGCTCGACAACTAGAAACTCCACAACTAGAAACTCCCCAACCAGAAACTCCACAACTAGAGACTCTGCAACTATAGAACTCCGCAACTAGAAAATCCGCGTTTAAAAACTCCGCAACAAGAAATTCCACGGCTAGAAACACCACAACTAGACACTCCGCAACTAGAAACTCTACAACTAGAGACTCCTCAACTAGAGAATTTGCAACTAGAAACTCCAAAACTAGCGACTCTGCAACTAGAAACTCCGCAGCTAGAAACTCCACAACTCGAAACTCCACAACTAGAAACTCCACAACTTGAGACTCCGCAACTAGAAACTCCACAACCTGAAACTCCACAACTAGAAACTCCACAACCAGAAACTTCACTACTAGAAACTCCCCAACTAGAAAATCGCAACCAGAGACTCCACAACTACAAACTCCACAACTTGAAACTCCAGAACTAGAAACTCCACAACCAGAAACTTCACAACTAGAAACTCTGCAACTAGAAACTCCACAACTAGAAACTCCACAACTGGAAACTCCACTACTAGATACTCCACAACTGGAAACTCGACAACTAGGAACTCCACATCTAGAGACTCCACAACTTGAAACTCCACAACTAGAGACTCTGCAACTAGAAACTCCACAACTAGAGACTCCGCAACTCACAACTAGAAACTCCACAACTAGAAAATCCACAACTAGAAACTCCACAACTATAGACTCCACAACTAGAAACTCCACAACTAGAAACTCCAAAACTAGAAACTCCACAACTAGAAACTCCACAACTAAAAACTTCACAATTCGAAACTTTACTAGAAACTCCAAAACTTGAGACTCCACAACTAGGCACTCCACAACTAGAAACTCCACAATTAGAGACTCTGCAACTATAGAACTCCGCAACTAGAAACTCCGCATTTAAAAACTCCGCAACAAGAAACTCCACGGCTAGAAACACCACAACTAGACACTCCGCAACTAGAAACTCTACAACTAGAGACTCCTCAACTAGAGAATTCGCCACTAGAAACTCCAAAACTAGATACTCTGCAACTATAAACTCCGCAGCTAGAAACTCCACAACTAGAAACTCCACAACTCGAAACTTCACAACTGGAAACTCCGCAACTAGAGACTCCACAACTAGAAACTCCACAACTTGAAACTCCACATTTAGAAACTCCACAACCAGAAACTTCACAAGTAGAAACTCCACAACTAGAAACTCCACAACTAGAAACTCCGCAACTAGAGACTCCACAACTAGAAACTCCATAACTAGAAACTCCACAACTACAATCTCCAAAAATAGAGACTCGGCAACTAGAAATTCCATATCTAGAAACTCCACAACTAAAAACTCCACACCTAGAAACTGCAAAACTAGAGACTTCACAACTAGAAACTCCACAACTGGAAACTCCACAACTAGACACTCCGCAACTAGCAACTCCACAACTAGAGACTCCACAACTTGAAACTCCACAACTTTAAACTCCACAACTTGAGACTCAGCAACTAGAAACTCCACAACATGAAACTCCACAACTAGAAACTCCACAACCATAAACTCCACAACTAGAAACTCCACAACTACAAACTCCACAACTACAAACTCCACAATTAGAGACTCGGCTACAAGAAATTTCATGTCTAGAAAGTCCACAACTAAAAACTCCACAACTGGAAACTCCACAACTTGAGACTCCACAACTAGAAACTCCACAACTAGAAACTCCACAACTAGAAACTCCACAACTAGAAACTCCGCAACTGGAGACTCCACAACTAGAAACTCCACAACTTGAAACTCCACAACTAGAAACTCCACAACTTGAAACTCCACAACTAGAAACTCCACAACCAGAAACTTCACAAGTAGAGACTCCACAACTTGAAATTCCACAACTTTAAACTCCACAACTTGAGACTCAACCACTAGAAACTCCACAACATGAAACTCCACAACTAGAAACTCCACAACCAGAAACTCCACAACCATAAACTCCACAACTAGAAACTCCACAACTAGAAACTCTTCAACTAGAGACTCCACAACTAGAAACTCCACAACTACAAACTCCACAACTACAAACTCCCAAATTAGAGACTCGGCTACAAGAAATTTCATGTCTAGAAAGTCCACAACTAAAAACTCCACAACTGGAAACTCCACAACTTGAGACTCCACAACTAGAAACTCCACAACTAGAAACTCCACAACTAGAAACTCCGCAACTGGAGACTCCACAACTAGAAACTCCACAACTTGAAACTCCACAACTAGAAACTCCACAACTAAAAACTCTACAACTAGAGGCTCCTCAACTAGAGAATTCGCAACTAGAGACTCTGCACCTAGAAACTCCGCAGCTAGAAACTCCACAACTCGAAACTCCACAACTATAAACTCCACAACTAGAAACTCCACAACTTGAAACTCCACAACTCAAAGTTCCAGAACTTGAAACAACACAACTAGACACTCCACAACTTGAGACTCCGCAACTAGAAACTCCACAACTAGAAACTCCACAACTAGAAACTCCGCAACTAGAGACTCCACAACTAGAAACTCCACAACTTTAAACTCCACAACTAGAAACTCCACAACTAGAAACTCCACAACTAGAAACCCCGCAACTAGAGACTCCACAATTAGAAACTCCACAACTAGAAACTCCACAACTACAAACTCCACAAATAGAGACACGGAAACTAAAAATTCCATATCTAGAAACTCCACAACTAGAAACTGCAAAACTAGAGACTTCACAACTAGAAACTCCACAACTAGAAACTCCACAACTAAAAACTCCACAACTGGAAACTCCACAACTTGAAACTCCACAACTAGATACTCCACAACTAAAAACTCCAAAACTAGATAATCCATATCTGGAAACTCCACAACTAGAAACTCCACAACTAGAGACTCAACAACTAGAAACTCCACAACTAAAAACTCTACAACTAGAGGCTCCTCAACTAGAGAATTCGCAACTAGAGACTCTGCACCTAGAAACTCCGCAGCTAGAAACTCCACAACTCGAAACTCCACAACTATAAACTCCACAACTAGAAACTCCACAACTTGAAACTCCACAAGTCAAAGTTCCAGAACTTGAAACAACACAACTAGACACTCCACAACTTGAGACTCCGCAACTAGAGACTCCACAACTAGAAACTCCACAACTTTAAACTCCACAACTAGAAACTCCACAACTAGAAACTCCACAACTAGAAACTCCGCAACTAGAGACTCCACAATTAGAAACTCCACAACTAGAAACTCCACAACTACAAACTCCACAAATAGAGACTCGGCAACTAGAAATTCCATATCTAGAAACTTCACAACTAGAAACTCAACAACTAGAAACTCCACAACTAGAAACTCAACAACTAGAAACTCCACAACTAAAACTCCACAACTGGAAACTCCACAACTTGAAACTCCACAACTAGATACTCCACAACTGGAAACTCCAAAACTAGATAATCAATATCTCGAAACTCCACAACTAGAAACTCCACAACTTGAAACTCCACAACTAGATACTCCACAACTAAAAACTCCAAAACTAGATAATCCATATCTGGAAACTCCACAACTAGAAACTCCACAACTAGAGACTCAACAACTAGAAACTCCAACACTTGAAACTCCACAACTCAAAACTCCACAACTTGAAACTCCACAACTAGAAACTCCAACACTTGAGACTCCGCCACTAGAAACTCCACAACTTGAAACTCCACAATTAGAAACTCCACAACTAGAAACTGCAAAACTAGAGACTTCACAACTAGAAACTCAACAACTAGAAACTCCACAACCAGAAACTCCACAACTGGAAACTCCACAACTAGAAACTCCACAACATGAAACTCCACAACTCAAAACTCCACAACTTGAAACTCCACAACTTGAGACTCCGCACCTCGAAACTCCGCAGCTAAAAACTCCGCAACTAGAAACTCCACAACTCAAAACTCCAAAACTAGAAACTCCACAACTTGAAACTCCACAACTCAAAACTCCACAATTTGAACTCCAAAGCTAGAAACTCCACAACTTGAGACTCCGCAACTAGAAACTCCACAACTTGAATCTCCACAACTAGAAACTCCAGAACTAGAAACTGCAAAACTAGAGACTTCACAACTAGAAACTCCACAACCAGAAACTCCGCAACTAGAAACTACACAACTAGAAACTTCACAACTAGAAACTCCGCAACTAGAGACTCCACAACTAGAAAATCCACAACTAGAAACTCCACAACTAGAAACTCCAAAACTAGAAACTCCACAACTAGAAACTTTACTAGAAACTCCAAAACTTGAGACTCCACAACTAGGCACTCCACAACTAGAAACTCCACAATTAGAGACTCTGCAACTATAGAACTCCGCAACTAGAAACTCCGCATTTAAAAACTCCGCAACAAGAAACTCCACGGCTAGAAACACCACAACTAGACACTCCGCAACTAGAAACTCTACAACTAGAGACTCCTCAACTAGAGAATTCGCAACTAGAAACTCCAAAACTAGACACTCTGCAACTATAAACTCCGCAGCTAGAAACTCCACAACTAGAAACTCCACAACTCGAAACTCCACAACTAGAAACTCCGCAACAAGAGACTCCACAACTAGAAACTCCACAACTTGAAACTCCACAACTAGAAACTCCACAACCAGAAACTTCACAAGTAGAAACTCCACAACTAGAAACTCCACAACTAGAAACTCCGCAACTAGAGACTCCACAACTACAAACTCAACAAATAGAGACTCGGCAACTAGAAATTCCATATCTAGAAACTCCACAACTACAAACTCCACAAATAGAGACTCGGCAACTAGAAATTCCATATCTAGAAACTCCACAACTAGAAACTGCAAAACTAGAGACTTCACAACTAGAAACTCAACAACTAGAATCTCCACAACTAAAAACTCCACAACTGGAAACTCCACAACTTGAAACTCCACAACTAGATACTCCACAACTGGAAACTCCAAAACTAGATAATAAATATCTGGAAACTCCACAACTAGAAACTCCACAACTTGAAACTCCACAACTACATACTCCACAACTAGAAACTCCACAACTAGAGACTCAACAACTAGAAACTCCACAACTAAAAACTCTACAACTAGAGGCTCCTCAACTAGAGAATTCGCAACTAGAGACTCTGCACCTAGAAACTCCGCAGGTAGAAACGCCACAACTCGAAACTCCACAACTATAAACTCCACAACTAGAAACTCCACAACTTGAAACTCCACAACTCAAAGTTCCAGAACTTGAAACAACACAACTAGACACTCCACAACTTGAGACTCCGCAACTAGAAACTCCAAAACTAGAAACTCCACAACTAGAAACTCCGCAACTAGAGACTCCACAACTAGAAACTCCACAACATTAAACTCCACAACTAGAAACTCCACAACATTAAACTCCACAACTAGAAACTCCACAACTAGAAACTCCACAACTCGAAACTCCGCAACTAGAGACTCCACAACTACAAACTCCACAAATAGAGTCTCGGCAACTAGAAATTCTATATCTAGAAACTTCACAACTAGAAACTCAACAACTAGAAACTTCACAACTAGAAACTCCGCCTCTAGAGACTCCACAACTAGAAACTCCACAACATGAAACTCCACAACTCAAAACTCCACAACTTGAGACTCTGCACCTCGAAACTCCGCAGCTAAAAACTCCGCAACTAGAAACTCCACAACTCAAAACTCCAAAACTAGAAACTCCACAACTTGAAACTCCACAACTCAAAACTCCACAATTTGAACTCCAAAGCTAGAAACTCCACAACTTGAGACTCCGCAACTAGAAACTCCACAACTTGAATCTCCACAACTAGAAACTCCAGAACTAGAAACTGCAAAACTAGAGACTTCACAACTAGAAACTCCACAACCAGAAACTCCGCAACTAGAAACTACACAACTAGAAACTTCACAACTAGAAACTCCGCAACTAGAGACTCCACAACTAGAAAATCCACAACTAGAAACTCCACAACTAGAAACTCCAAAACTAGAAACTCCACAACTAGAAACTCCACAACTAAAAACTTCACAATTCGAAACTTTACTAGAAACTCCAAAACTTGAGACTCCACAACTAGGCACTCCACAACTAGAAACTCCACAATTAGAGACTCTGCAACTATAGAACTCCGCAACTAGAAACTCCGCATTTAAAAACTCCGCAACAAGAAACTCCACGGCTAGAAACACCACAACTAGACACTCCGCAACTAGAAACTCTACAACTAGAGACTCCTCAACTAGAGAATTCGCAACTAGAAACTCCAAAACTAGACACTCTGCAACTATAAACTCCGCAGCTAGAAACTCCACAACTAGAAACTCCACAACTCGAAACTCCACAACTAGAAACTCCGCAACTAGAGACTCCACAACTAGAAACTCCACAACTTGAAACTCCACAACTAGAAACTCCACAACCAGAAACTTCACAAGTAGAAACTCCACAACTAGAAACTCCACAACTAGAAACTCCGCAACTAGAGACTCCACAACTACAAACTCAACAAATAGAGACTCGGCAACTAGAAATTCCATATCTAGAAACTCCACAACTACAAACTCCACAAATAGAGACTCGGCAACTAGAAATTCCATATCTAGAAACTCCACAACTAGAAACTGCAAAACTAGAGACTTCACAACTAGAAACTCAACAAATAGAATCTCCACAACTAAAAACTCCACAACTGGAAACTCCACAACTTGAAACTCCACAACTAGAAACTCCACAACTGGAAACTCCAAAACTAGATAATCAATATCTGGAAACTCCACAACTAGAAACTCCACAACTTGAAACTCCACAACTACATACTCCACAACTAGAAACTCCAAAACTAGATAATCCATATCTGGAAACTCCACAACTAGAAACTCCACAACTAGAGACTCAACAACTAGAAACTCCAACACTTGAAACTCCACAACTCAAAACTCCGCAACTAGAGACTCCACAATTAGAAACTCCACAACTACAAACTCCACAACTACAAACTCCACAAATAGAGACTCCGCAACTCCACAACTAGAAACTCCACAACTAGAAAATCCACAACTAGAGACTCCACAACTATAGACTCCACAACTAGAAACTCCACAACTAGAAACTCCACAACTTGAGACTCCGCAACTAGAAACTCCACAACTTGAAACTCCACAACTAGAAGCTCCACAACTAGAAACTCCACAACGAGAAACTCCACAACTAGAAACTCCACAACTAGAAACTCCGCCACTAGAGACTCCACAACTAGAAACTCCACAATTAGAAACTCCACAACTAGAAACTCAACAACTAGAAACTCCACAACTAAAAACTCCACAACTGGAAACTCCACAACTTGAGACGCTGCAACTAGAAACTCCACAACTTGAAACTCCACAACTAGAAACTCCACAACTAAAAACTCTACAACTAGAGACTCCTCAACTAGATAATTCGAGACTAGAAACTCCAAAAGTAGAGACTCTGCACCTAGAAACTCCGCAGCTAGAAACTCCACACCTAGAAACTCCACAACTCGAAACTCCACAACTTGAAACTCCAGAACTAGAAACTCCACAACCAGAAACTTCACAACTAGAAACTCCACAACTAGAAACTCCACAACTAGAAACTCCGCAACTAGAGACTCCACAACTAAAAACTCCACAACTAGAAACTCCACAACTACAAACTCCACAAATAGAGACTCGGCAACTGGAAATTCCATATCTAGAAACTCCACAACTAAAAACTCCACAACTAGAAACTGCAAAACTAGAGACTTCACAACTAGAAACTCCACAACTGGAAACTCCACAACTAGATACTCCGCAACTAGAAACTCCACAACTAGAGACTCCACAACTTGAAACTCGACAACTTTAAACTCCACAACTTGAGACTCCACAACTAGAAACTCCACAACATGAAACTCCACAACTAGAAACTCCAAAACCAGAAACTCCACAACCATAAACTCCGCAACTAGAAACTCCACAACTAGAAACTCTGCAACTAGAGACTCCACAAATAGAAATTCCACAACTAGAAACTCCACAACTACAAACTCCACAAATAGAGACTCGGCTACAAGAAATTTCATGTCTAGAAAGTCCACAACTAAAAACTCCACAACTGGAAACTCCACAACTTGAGACTCCACAACTTGAGACGCCGCAACTAGAAACTCCACAACTTGAAACTTCACAATTAGAAACTCCACAACTAAAAACTCTACAACTAGAGACTCCTCAACTAGAGAATTCGCAACTAGAAACTCCAAAAGTAGAGACTCTGCACCTAAAAACTCCGCAGCTAGAAACTCCACAACTAGAAACTCCACAACTCGAAACCGCACAACTAGAAACTCCACAACTTGAAACTCCACAACTCAAAACTCCACAACTTGAAACTCCACAACTAGAAACTCCACAACTTGAGACTCTGCCACTAGAAACTCCACAACTTGAAAATCCACAACTAGAAACTCCACAACCAGAAACTCCACAACTAGAAACTCCACAACGAGAAACTACGCAACTAGAGACTCCACAACTAGAAACTCCACAACTTGAAACTCCACAACTAGAAACTCCACAACTAGAAACTCCACAACTAGAAACTCCGCCACTAGAGACTCCACAATTAGAAACTCCACAACTACAAACTCCACAACTACAAACTCCACAAATAGAGACTCAGCAACTAGAAATTCCATATCTAGAAACTGCACAACTAGAAACTCCGCAACTAGAGACTCCACAACTAGAAACTCCACAACTTGAAACTCCACAACTACAAACTCCAAAAATAGAGACTCGGCAACTAGAAATTCCATATCTAGAAACTCCACAACTAGAAACTGCAAAACTAGAGGCTTCACAACTAGAAACTCAACAACTAGAAACTCCACAACTAAAAACTCCACAACTAGAAACTCCACAACTTGAGACTCCGCAACTTGAAACTCCACAACTGGAAACTCCAAAACTAGATAATCCATATCTGGAAACTCCACAACTAGAAACTCCACAACTTGAAACTCCACAACTAGATACTCCACAACTGGAAACTCCAAAACTAGATAATCCATATCTGGAAACTCCACAACTAGAAACTCCACAACTAGATATTCAACAACTAGAAATTCCAACACTTGAAACTCCACAACTCAAAACTCCACAACTAGAAACTCCACAACTTGAAACTCCTCAACTAGAAGTTCCACAACTAGAAACTGCAAAACTAGAGACTTCACAACTAGAAACTCAACAACTAGAAACTCCACAACAAGAAACTCCACAACTAGAAACTCCACAACTAGAAACTTCACAACTGGAAACTCCGCAACTAGAGACTCCACAACTAGAAACTCCACAACTCAAAACTCCACAGCTTGAGACTCCACAACTTGAGACACTGCACCTAGAAACTCCGCACCTAGAAACTCCACAACTAGAAACTCCACAACTCAAAACTCCACAACTAGAAACTCCACAACTAGAAACTCCACAACTCAAAACTCCACAACTAGAAACTCCACAACTCAAAACTCCACAACTTGAACTCCAAAGCTAGAAACTCCACAACTTGAGACTCCGCAACTAGAAACTCCACAACTTGAAACTCCACAACTAGAAACTCCAGAACTAGAAACTGCAAAACTAGAGACTTCACAACTAGAAACTCCACAACCAGAAACTCCACAACTAGAGACTCCACAACTAGAAACTCCACAACTTGAAACTCCACAACTAGAAACTCCACAACCAGAAACTCCACAACTAGAAATCCACAACTAGAAACTGCACAACTGGAAACTCCGCAACTAGAGACTCCACAACTAGAAACTCCACAACTAGAAACTCCACTACTACAAACTCCAGAAATAGAGACTCGGCAACTAGAAATTCCGTATCTAGAAACTCCACAACTAGATACTGCAAAACTAGAGACTTCACAACTAGAAACTCAACAACTAGAAACTCCACAACTAAAAACTCCACAACTGGAAACTCCACAACTTGAGACTTCGCAACTTGAAACTCCACAACTAGAAACTCCGCTGTTAAAAACTCTGCAACTAGAAACTCCGCAACTAGAAACTCCACAACTTGAAACTCCACAACTAGATACTCCACAACTGGAAACTCCACAACTAGATACTTCACAACTGGGAACTCCACAACTAGATACTCCATATCTGGAAACTCCACAACCAGAAACTCCACAACTAGAGACTCAACAACTCGAAACTCCACAACTAGAAACTCAACAATTAGAATCTCCACAACCCGACACTCCGCAATTCCACAACTGTAAACTCCACAACTAGAAACTCCACAACTAGATACTCCGCAACTAGAAACTCCACAACTAGAAACTTCACAACTAGAAACTCCGCAACTAGAAACTCCACAACTAGAAACTCTGCAACTAGAGACTCCACAACTAAAAACTCCACAACTAGAAATTCCACAACTACAAACTCCACAAATAGAGACTCGGCAACTAGAAATTCCATGTCTAGAAAGTCCACAACTAAAAACTCCACAACTGGAAACTCCACAACTAGAAACTCCACAACTAGAAACTCTACAACTAGAGACTCCGCTACTAGAAACTCCACAACCAGAGTACCTGCAACTAGAAACACCGCAGCTAGAAACTCCACAAATAGAAACTCCAAAACTAGAAACTCCGCAGCTAGAAACTCCACAACTAGAAACTCTGCAACTAGAGAATCCACAACTAGAAACTCCACAACTAGAAACTCCACAACTAGACACTCCACAACTAAAAACTCTTCAACTAGAAACTCCTAAACTAGAGACTTCACAACTAGAGAATCTACAACTAGAGACTTCAAACTAGAAACTCAACAACTAGAAACTCCACAACTAAAAACTCAACAACTAGAAACTCCACAGCTTGAGGCTCCGCAACTAGAAACTCCACAACTAGGGACTCCGCAACTAGAAACTCGACAACTATAAACTCCACAACTTGAAACTCCACTTCTAGATACTCCACAACTTGAAACTCCGCAACTAGAGACTCTGCAACTAGAAACTCCACAACTAGAGAGTCCGCAACTCCACAACTAGAAGCTTCACAACTGGAAAATCCATAACTAGATACTCCACAACTAGAAAATCCACAACTAGAAACTCCACAGCTATAGACCCCACAACTTGAAACTCCACAAGTTTAAACTCCACAACTTGAGGCTCGACAACTAGAAACTCCACAACTAGAGACTCCACAACTAGGAACTCCCCAACCAGAAACTCCACAACTAGAGACTCTGCAACTATAGAACTCCGCAACTAGAAACTCCGCGTTTAAAAACTCCGCAACAAGAATCTCCACGGCTAGAAACACCACAACTAGACACTCCGCAACTAGAAACTCTACAACTAGAGACTCCTCAACTAGAGAATTCGCAACTAGAAACTCCAAAACTAGAGACTCTGCAACTAGAAACTCCGCAGCTAGAAACTCCACAACTCGAAACTCCACAACTAGAAACTCCACAACTTGAGACTCCGCAACTAGAAACTCCACAACTTGAAACTCCACAACTAGAAACTCCACAACCAGAAACTTCACTACTAGAAACTCCCCAACTAGAAAATCGCAACCAGAGACTCCACATCTAGAAACTCCACAACTTGAAACTCCAGAACTAGAAACTCCACAACCAGAAACTTCACAACTAGAAACTCCGCAACTAGAAACTCCACAACTAGAAACTCCACAACTGGAAACTCCACTACTAGATACTCCACAACTGGAAACTCGACAACTAGGAACTCCACATCTAGAGACTCCACAACTTGAAACTCCACAACTAGAGACTCTGCAACTAGAAACTCCACAACTAGAGACTCCGCAACTCCACAACTAGAAACTCCACAACTAGAAAATCTACAACTAGAAACTCCACAACTATAGACTCCACAACTAGAAACTCCACAACTAGAAACTCCAAAACTAGAAACTCCACAACTAAAAACTCCACAACTAAAAACTTCACAATTCGAAACTTTACTAGAAACTCCAAAACTTGAGACTTCACAACTAGGCACTCGACAACTAGAAACTCCACAATTAGAGACTCTGCAACTATAGAACTCCGCAACTAGAAACTCCGCATTTAAAAACTCCGCAACAAGAAACTCCACGGCTAGAAACACCACAACTAGACACTCCACAACTAGAAACTCTACAACTAGAGACTCCTCAACTAGAGAATTCGCAACTAGAAACTCCAAAACTAGATACTCTGCAACTCTAAACTCCGCAGCTAGAAACTCCACAACTAGAAACTCCACAACTCGAAACTTCACAACTAGAAACTCCGCAACTAGAGACTCCACAACTAGACACTCCACAACTTGAAACTCCACAACTAGAAACTCCACAACCAGAAACTTCACAAGTAGAAACTCCACAACTAGAAACTCCACAACTAGAAACTCCGCAACTAGAGACTCCACAACTAGAAACTCCACAACTACAATCTCCACAAATAGAGACTCGGCAACTAGAAATTCCATATCTAGAAACTCCACAACTAAAAACTCCACAACTAGAAACTGCAAAACTAGAGACTTCACAACTAGAAACTCCACAACTGGAAACTCCACAACTAGACACTCCGCAACTAGCAACTCCACAACTAGAGACTCCACAACTTGAAACTCCACAACTTTAAACTCCACAACTTGAGACTCAACAACTAGAAACTCCACAACATGAAACTCCACAACTAGAAACTCCACAACCAGAAACTCCACAACCATAAACTCCACAACTAGAAACTCTTCAACTAGAGACTCCACAACTAGAAACTCCACAACTACAAACTCCACAATTAGAGACTCGGCTACAAGAAATTTCATGTCTAGAAAGTCCACAACTAAAAACTCCACAACTGGAAACTGCACAACTTGAGACTCCACAACTAGAAACTCCACAACTAGAAACTCCACAACTAGAAACTCCACAAGTAGAAACTCCGCAACTGAAGACTCCACAACTAGAAACTCCACAACTTGAAACTCCACAACTAGAAACTCCACAACTAGAAACTCCACAACTTGAAACTCCACAACTAGAAACTCCACAACCAGAAACTTCACAAGTAGAAACTCCACAACTAGAAACTCCACAACTAGAAACTCCACAACTAGAGACTCCACAACTGGAAACTCCACAACTAGAAACTCCACAACTAAAATCTCCACAAATAGAGACTCGGCAACTAGAAATTCCATATCTGGAAACTCCACAACTTGAAACTGCAAAACTAGAGACTTCACAACTAGAAACTCCACAACTAGAAACTCCACAACTGGAAACTCCCCAACTAGACACTCCGCAACTAGCAACTCCACAACTAGAGACTCCACAACTTGAAATTCCACAACTTTAAACTCCACAACTTGAGACTCAACCACTAGAAACTCCACAACATGAAACTCCACAACTAGAAACTCCACAACCAGAAACTCCACAACCATAAACTCCACAACTAGAAACTCCACAACTAGAAACTCTTCAACTAGAGACTCCACAACTAGAAACTCCACAACTACAAACTCCACAACTACAAACTCCCAAATTAGTGACTCGGCTACAAGAAATTTCATGTCTAGAAAGTCCACAACTAAAAACTCCACAACTGGAAACTCCACAACTTGAGACTCCACAACTAGAAACTCCACAACTAGAAACTCCACAACTAGAAACTCCGCAACTGGAGACTCCACAACTAGAAACTCCACAACTTGAAACTCCACAACCAGAAACTCCACAACTAAAAACTCTACAACTAGAGGCTCCTCAACTAGAGAATTCGCAACTAGAGACTCTGCACCTAGAAACTCCGCAGCTAGAAACTCCACAATTCGAAACTCCACAACTATAAACTCCACAACTAGAAACTCCACAACTTGAAACTCCACAACTCAAAGTTCCAGAACTTGAAACAACACAACTAGACACTCCACAACTTGAGACTCCGCAACTAGAAACTCCACAACTAGAAACTTCACAACTAGAAACTCCGCAACTAGAGACTCCACAACTAGAAACTCCACAACTTTAAACTCCACAACTAGAAACTCCACAACTAGAAACTCCACAACTAGAAACTCCGCAACTAGAGACTCCACAATTAGAAACTCCACAACTAGAAACTCCACAACTAATAACTCCACAAATAGAGACTCGGCAACTAGAAATTCCATATCTAGAAACTCCACAACTACAAACTCCACAAATAGAGACTCGGCAACTAGAAATTTCATATCTAGAAACTCCACAACTAGAAACTGCAAAACTAGAGACTTCACAACTAGAATCTCAACAACTAGAAACTCCACAACTAAAAACTCCACAACTGGAAACTCCACAACTTGAAACTCCACAACTAGATACTCCACAACTGGAAACTCCAAAACTAGATAATCAATATCTGGAAACTCCACAACTAGAAACTCCACAACTTGAAACTCCACAACTAGATACTCCACAACTAAAAACTCCAAAACTAGATAATCCATATCTGGAAACTCCACAACTAGAAACTCCAAAACTAGAGACTCAACAACTAGAAACTCCAACACTGGAAACTCCACAACTCAAAACTCCACAACTTGAAACTCCACAGCTAGAAACTCCACAACTTGAAACTCCACAACTAGAAACTCCACAACTAGAAACTGCAAAACTAGAGACTTCACAACTAGAAACTCAACAACTAGAGACTTCACAACCAGAAACTCCACAACTAGAAACTCCACAACTAGAAACTTCACAACTAGAAACTCCGCAACTAGAGACTCCACAACTAGAAACTCCACAACATGAAACTCCACAACTCAAAACTCCACAACTTGAAACTCCACAACTTGATACTCTGCACCTCGAAACTCCGCAGCTAAAAACTCCGCAACTAGAAACTCCACAACTCAAAACTCCACAACTAGAAACTCCACAACTTGAAACTCCACAACTCAAAACTCCACAACTTGAAACTCCACAACTAGAAACTCCACAACTTGAGACTCCGCAACTAGAAACTCCACAACTTGAATCTCCACAACTAGAAACTCCAGAACTAGAAACTGCAAAACTAGAGACTTCACAACTAGAAACTCCACAACCAGAAACTCCACAACTAGAAACTACACAACTAGAAACTTCACAACTAGAAACTCCGCAACTAGAGACTCCACAACTAGAAACTCCAAAACTTGAAACTCCACAACTAGAAACTCCACAACCAGAAACTCCACAACTAAAAACTCCACAACTAGAAACTGCACAACTAGAAACTCCGCAACTAGAGACTCCACAACTAGAAACTCCACAACTAGAAACTCCACAACTACAAACTCCACAACTAGACACTCGGCAACTAGAAATTCCATATCTAGAAACTCCACAACTAGAAACTGCAAAACTAGAGACTTCACAACTAGAAACTCAACAACTAGAAACTCCACAACTATAAACTCCACAACTGGAAACTCCACAACTTGAGACTCCGCCACTTTAAACTCCACAACTAGAAACTCCGCTGTTAAAAACTCCACAACTAGAAACTCCGCTGTTAAAAACTCCGCAACTAGAAACTCCACAACTTGAAACTCCACAACTAGATACTCCACAACTGGAAACTGCACAACTAGATACTTCACAACTGGGAACTCCACAACTAGATACTCCATATCTGGAAACTCCACAACTAGAAACTCCACAACTAGAGACTCAACAACTCGAAACTCCACAACTAGAAACTCAACAATTAGAATCTCCACAACCAGACACTCCGCAATTCCACAACTGGAAACTCCACAACTGGAAACTCCACAACTACATACTCCGCAACTAGAAACTCCACAGCTAGAGACTCCAGAACTTGAAACTCCACAACTAGAAACTCCACAACAAGAAACTCTGCAACTAGAGACTCCACAACTAAAAACTCCACAACTAGAAATTCCACAACTACAAACTCCACAAATAGAGACTCGGCAACTAGAAATTCCATGTCTAGAAAGTCCACAACTAAAAACTCCACAACTGGAAACTCCACAACTAGAAACTCCACAACTAGAAACTCTACAACTAGAGACTCCGCTACTAGAAACTCCACAACCAGAGACTCTGCAACTAGAAACACCGCAGCTAGAAACTCCACAACTAGAAACTCTGCAACTAGAGACTCCACAACTAGAAACTCCACAACTAGAAACTCCACAACTAGACACTCCACAACTAAAAACTCTTCAACTAAAAGCTCCTAAACTAGAGACTTCACAACTAGAGAATCTACAACTAGAGACTTCAAACTAGAAACTCAACAACTAGAAACTCCACAACTAAAAACTCAACAACTAGAAACTCCACAGCTTGAGGCTCCGCAACTAGAAACTCCACAACTAGGGACTCCGCAAATAGAAACTCGACAACTATAAACTCCACAACTTGAAACTCCACTACTAGATACTCCACAACTTGAAACTCCGCAACTAGAGACTCTGCAACTAGAAACTCCACAACTAGAGAGTCCGCAACTCCACAACTAGAAGCTTCACAACTGGAAAATCCATAACTAGATACTCCACAACTAGAAAATCCACAACTAGAAACTCCACAGCTATAGACCCCACAACTTGAAACTCCACAAGTTTAAACTCCACAACTTGAGGCTCGACAACTAGAAACTCCACAACTAGAAACTCCCCAACCAGAAACTCCACAACTAGAGACTCTGCAACTATAGAACTCCGCAACTAGAAAATCCGCGTTTAAAAACTCCGCAACAAGAAATTCCACGGCTAGAAACACCACAACTAGACACTCCGCAACTAGAAACTCTACAACTAGAGACTCCTCAACTAGAGAATTTGCAACTAGAAACTCCAAAACTAGCGACTCTGCAACTAGAAACTCCGCAGCTAGAAACTCCACAACTCGAAACTCCACAACTAGAAACTCCACAACTTGAGACTCCGCAACTAGAAACTCCACAACCTGAAACTCCACAACTAGAAACTCCACAACCAGAAACTTCACTACTAGAAACTCCCCAACTAGAAAATCGCAACCAGAGACTCCACAACTACAAACTCCACAACTTGAAACTCCAGAACTAGAAACTCCACAACCAGAAACTTCACAACTAGAAACTCTGCAACTAGAAACTCCACAACTAGAAACTCCACAACTGGAAACTCCACTACTAGATACTCCACAACTGGAAACTCGACAACTAGGAACTCCACATCTAGAGACTCCACAACTTGAAACTCCACAACTAGAGACTCTGCAACTAGAAACTCCACAACTAGAGACTCCGCAACTCACAACTAGAAACTCCACAACTAGAAAATCCACAACTAGAAACTCCACAACTATAGACTCCGCAACTAGAAACTCCACAACTAGAAACTCCAAAACTAGAAACTCCACAACTAGAAACTCCACAACTAAAAACTTCACAATTCGAAACTTTACTAGAAACTCCAAAACTTGAGACTCCACAACTAGGCACTCCACAACTAGAAACTCCACAATTAGAGACTCTGCAACTATAGAACTCCGCAACTAGAAACTCCGCATTTAAAAACTCCGCAACAAGAAACTCCACGGCTAGAAACACCACAACTAGACACTCCGCAACTAGAAACTCTACAACTAGAGACTCCTCAACTAGAGAATTCGCAACTAGAAACTCCAAAACTAGATACTCTGCAACTATAAACTCCGCAGCTAGAAACTCCACAACTAGAAACTCCACAACTCGAAATTTCACAACTAGAAACTCCGCAACTAGAGACTCCACAACTAGAAACTCCACAACTTGAAACTCCACATTTAGAAACTCCACAACCAGAAACTTCACAAGTAGAAACTCCACAACTAGAAACTCCACAACTAGAAACTCCGCAACTAGAGACTCCACAACTAGAAACTCCATAACTAGAAACTCCACAACTACAATCTCCAAAAATAGAGACTCGGCAACTAGAAATTCCATATCTAGAAACTCCACAACTAAAAACTCCACACCTAGAAACTGCAAAACTAGAGACTTCACAACTAGAAACTCCACAACTGGAAACTCCACAACTAGACACTCCGCAACTAGCAACTCCACAACTAGAGACTCCACAACTTGAAACTCCACAACTTTAAACTCCACAACTTGAGACTCAGCAACTAGAAACTCCACAACATGAAACTCCACAACTAGAAACTCCACAACCATAAACTCCACAACTAGAAACTCCACAACTACAAACTCCACAACTACAAACTCCACAATTAGAGACTCGGCTACAAGAAATTTCATGTCTAGAAAGTCCACAACTAAAAACTCCACAACTGGAAACTCCACAACTTGAGACTCCACAACTAGAAACTCCACAACTAGAAACTCCACAACTAGAAACTCCACAACTAGAAACTCCGCAACTGGAGACTCCACAACTAGAAACTCCACAACTTGAAACTCCACAACTAGAAACTCCACAACTTGAAACTCCACAACTAGAAACTCCACAACCAGAAACTTCACAAGTAGAAACTCCACAACTAGAAACTCCACAACTAGAAACTCCGCAACTAGAGACTCCACAACTAGAAACTCCACAACTAGAAACTCCACAACTACAATCTCCACAAATGGAGACTCGGCAACTAGAAATTCCATATCTAGAAACTCCACAACTAAAAACTCCACAACTAGAAACTGCAAAACTAGAGACTTCACAACTAGAAACTCCACAACTAGAAACTCCACAACTGGAAACTCCACAACTAGACACTCCGCAACTGGCAACTCCGCAAGTAGAGACTCCACAACTTGAAATTCCACAACTTTAAACTCCACAACTTGAGACTCAACCACTAGAAACTCCACAACATGAAACTCCACAACTAGAAACTCCACAACCAGAAACTCCACAACCATAAACTCCACAACTAGAAACTCCACAACTAGAAACTCTTCAACTAGAGACTCCACAACTAGAAACTCCACAACTACAAACTCCACAACTACAAACTCCCAAATTAGAGACTCGGCTACAAGAAATTTCATGTCTAGAAAGTCCACAACTAAAAACTCCACAACTGGAAACTCCACAACTTGAGACTCCACAACTAGAAGCTTCACAACTAGAAACTCCACAACTAGAAACTCCACAACTAGAAACTCCGCAACTGGAGACTCCACAACTAGAAACTCCACAACTTGAAACTCCACAACTAGAAACTCCACAACTAAAAACTCTACAACTAGAGGCTCCTCAACTAGAGAATTCGCAACTAGAGACTCTGCACCTAGAAACTCCGCAGCTAGAAACTCCACAACTCGAAACTCCACAACTATAAACTCCACAACTAGAAACTCCACAACTTGAAACTCCACAACTCAAAGTTCCAGAACTTGAAACAACACAACTAGACACTCCACAACTTGAGACTCCGCAACTAGAGACTCCACAACTAGAAACTCCACAACTTTAAACTCCACAACTAGAAACTCCACAACTAGAAACTCCACAACTAGAAACTCCGCAACTAGAGACTCCACAAATAGAAACTCCACAACTAGAAACTCCACAACTACAAACTCCACAAATAGAGACTCGGCAACTAGAAATTCCATATCTAGAAACTTCACAACTAGAAACTCAACAACTAGAAACTCCACAACTAGAAACTCAACAACTAGAAACTCCACAACTAAAACTCCACAACTGGAAACTCCACAACTTGAAACTCCACAACTAGATACTCCACAACTGGAAACTCCAAAACTAGATAATCAATATCTGGAAACTCCACAACTAGAAACTCCACAACTTGAAACTCCACAACTAGATACTCCACAACTAAAAACTCCAAAACTAGATAATCCATATCTGGAAACTCCACAACTAGAAACTCCACAACTAGAGACTCAACAACTAGAAACTCCAACACTTGAAACTCCACAACTCAAAACTCCACAACTTGAAACTCCACAACTAGAAACTCCACAACTTGAGACTCCGCCACTAGAAACTCCACAACTTGAAACTCCACAATTAGAAACTCCACAACTAGAAACTGCAAAACTAGAGACTTCACAACTAGAAACTCAACAACTAGAAACTCCACAACCAGAAACTCCACAACTGGAAACTCCACAACTAGAAACTTCACAACTAGAAACTCCGCCACTAGAGACTCCACAACTAGAAACTCCACAACATGAAACTCCGCAACTCAAAACTCCACAACTTGAAACTCCACAACTTGAGACTCCGCACCTCGAAACTCCGCAGCTAAAAACTCCGCAACTAGAAACTCCACAACTCAAAACTCCAAAACTAGAAACTCCACAACTTGAAACTCCACAACTCAAAACTCCACAATTTGAACTCCAAAGCTAGAAACTCCACAACTTGAGACTCCGCAACTAGAAACTCCACAACTTGAATCTCCACAACTAGAAACTCCAGAACTAGAAACTGCAAAACTAGAGACTTCACAACTAGAAACTCCACAACCAGAAACTCCGCAACTAGAAACTACACAACTAGAAACTTCACAACTAGAAACTCCGCAACTAGAGACTCCACAACTAGAAAATCCACAACTAGAAACTCCACAACTAGAAACTCCAAAACTAGAAACTCCACAACTAGAAACTCCACAACTAAAAACTTCACAATTCGAAACTTTACTAGAAACTCCAAAACTTGAGACTCCACAACTAGGCACTCCACAACTAGAAACTCCACAATTAGAGACTCTGCAACTATAGAACTCCGCAACTAGAAACTCCGCATTTAAAAACTCCGCAACAAGAAACTCCACGGCTAGAAACACCACAACTAGACACTCCGCAACTAGAAACTCTACAACTAGAGACTTCTCAACTAGAGAATTCGCAACTAGAAACTCCAAAACTAGACACTCTGCAACTATAAACTCCGCAGCTAGAAACTCCACAACTAGAAACTCCACAACTCGAAACTCCACAACTAGAAACTCCGCAACAAGAGACTCCACAACTAGAAACTCCACAACTTGAAACTCCACAACTAGAAACTCCACAACCAGAAACTTCACAAGTAGAAACTCCACAACTAGAAACTCCACAACTAGAAACTCCGCAACTAGAGACTCCACAACTACAAACTCAACAAATAGAGACTCGGCAACTAGAAATTCCATATCTAGAAACTCCACAACTACAAACTCCACAAATAGAGACTCGGCAACTAGAAATTCCATATCTAGAAACTCCACAACTAGAAACTGCAAAACTAGAGACTTCACAACTAGAAACTCAACAACTAGAATCTCCACAACTAAAAACTCCACAACTGGAAACTCCACAACTTGAAACTCCACAACTAGATACTCCACAACTGGAAACTCCAAAACTAGATAATCAATATCTGGAAACTCCACAACTAGAAACTCCACAACTTGAAACTCCACAACTACATACTCCACAACTAGAAACTCCACAACTAGAGACTCAACAACTAGAAACTCCACAACTAAAAACTCTACAACTAGAGGCTCCTCAACTAGAGAATTCGCAACTGGAGACTCTGCACCTAGAAACTCCGCAGGTAGAAACGCCACAACTCGAAACTCCACAACTATAAACTCCACAACTAGAAACTCCACAACTTGAAACTCCACAACTCAAAGTTCCAGAACTTGAAACAACACAACTAGACACTCCACAACTTGAGACTCCGCAACTAGAAACTCCAAAACTAGAAACTCCACAACTAGAAACTCCGCAACTAGAGACTCCACAACTAGAAACTCCACAACATTAAACTCCACAACTAGAAACTCCACAACTAGAAACTCCACAACTAGAAACTCCGCAACTAGAGACTCCACAATTAGAAACTCCACAACTAGAAACTCCACAACTACAAACTCCACAAATAGTGTCTCGGCAACTAGAAATTCTATATCTAGAAACTTCACAACTAGAAACTCAACAACTAGAAACTTCACAACTAGAAACTCCGCCACTAGAGACTCCACAACTAGAAACTCCACAACATGAAACTCCACAACTCAAAACTCCACAACTTGAAACTCCACAACTTGAGACTCTGCACCTCGAAACTCCGCAGCTAAAAACTCCGCAACTAGAAACTCCACAACTCAAAACTCCAAAACTAGAAACTCCACAACTTGAAACTCCACAACTCAAAACTCCACAATTTGAACTCCAAAGCTAGAAACTCCACAACTTGAGACTCCGCAACTAGAAACTCCACAACTTGAATCTCCACAACTAGAAACTCCAGAACTAGAAACTGCAAAACTAGAGACTTCACAACTAGAAACTCCACAACCAGAAACTCCGCAACTAGAAACTACACAACTAGAAACTTCACAACTAGAAACTCCGCAACTAGAGACTCCACAACTAGAAAATCCACAACTAGAAACTCCACAACTAGAAACTCCAAAACTAGAAACTCCACAACTAGAAACTCCACAACTAAAAACTTCACAATTCGAAACTTTACTAGAAACTCCAAAACTTGAGACTCCACAACTAGGCACTCCACAACTAGAAACTCCACAATTAGAGACTCTGCAACTATAGAACTCCGCAACTAGAAACTCCGCATTTAAAAACTCCGCAACAAGAAACTCCACGGCTAGAAACACCACAACTAGACACTCCGCAACTAGAAACTCTACAACTAGAGACTCCTCAACTAGAGAATTCGCAACTAGAAACTCCAAAACTAGACACTCTGCAACTATAAACTCCGCAGCTAGAAACTCCACAACTAGAAACTCCACAACTCGAAACTCCACAACTAGAAACTCCGCAACTAGAGACTCCACAACTATAAACTCCACAACTTGAAACTCCACAACTAGAAACTCCACAACCAGAAACTTCACAAGTAGAAACTCCACAACTAGAAACTCCACAACTAGAAACTCCGCAACTAGAGACTCCACAACTACAAACTCAACAAATAGAGACTCGGCAACTAGAAATTCCATATCTAGAAACTCCACAACTACAAACTCCACAAATAGAGACTCGGCAACTAGAAATTCCATATCTAGAAACTCCACAACTAGAAACTGCAAAACTAGAGACTTCACAACTAGAAACTCAACAAATAGAATCTCCACAACTAAAAACTCCACAACTGGAAACTCCACAACTTGAAACTCCACAACTAGATACTCCACAACTGGAAACTCCAAAACTAGATAATCAATATCTGGAAACTCCACAACTAGAAACTCCACAACTTGAAACTCCACAACTACATACTCCACAACTAGAAACTCCAAAACTAGATAATCCATATCTGGAAACTCCACAACTAGAAACTCCACAACTAGAGACTCAACAACTAGAAACTCCAACACTTGAAACTCCACAACTCAAAACTCCGCAACTAGAGACTCCACAATTAGAAACTCCACAACTACAAACTCCACAACTACAAACTCCACAAATAGAGACTCCACAACTCCACAACTAGAAACTCCACAACTAGAAAATCCACAACTAGAGACTCCACAACTATAGACTCCACAACTAGAAACTCCACAACTAGAAACTCCAAAACTAGAAACTCCACAACTAGAAACTCCACAACTAAAAACTTCACAATTCGAAACTTTACTAGAAACTCCAAAACTTGAGACTCCACAACTAGGCACTCCACAACTAGAAACTCCGCAATTAGAGACTCTGCAACTATAAAACTCCGCAACTAGAAACTCCGCATTTAAAAACTCCGCAACAAGAAACTCCACGGCTAGAAACACCACAACTAGACACTCCGCAACTAGAAACTCTACAACTAGAGACTCCTCAACTAGAGAATTCGCAACTAGAAACTCCAAAACTAGATACTCTGCAACTATAAACTCCGCAGCTAGAAACTCCACATCTAGAAACTTCACAACTCGAAACTTCACAACTAGAAACTCCGCAACTAGAGACTCCACAACTAGAAACTCCACAACTTGAAACTCCACAACAAGAAACTCCACAACCAGAAACTTCACAAGTAGAAACTCCACAACTAGAAACTCCACAACTAGAAACTCCACAACTAAAAACTCTACAACTAGAGGCTCCTCAACTAGAGAATTCGCAACTAGAGACTCTGCACCTAGAAACTCCGCAGCTAGAAACTCCACAACTCGA
This sequence comes from Rhipicephalus microplus, assembly GCF_043290135.1. NCBI lineage: Eukaryota > Metazoa > Arthropoda > Arachnida > Ixodida > Ixodidae > Rhipicephalus > Rhipicephalus microplus. The sequence goes on from NW_027464631.1 coordinate 1,956,311, forward strand.
AACTCCAACACTATAAACTCCACAACTAGAAACTCCACAACTTGAAACTCCACAACTCAAAGTTCCAGAACTTGAAACAACACAACTAGACACTCCACAACTTGAGACTCCGCAACTAGAAACTCCACAACTAGAAACTCCACAACTAGAAACTCCGCAACTAGAGACTCCACAACTAGAAACTCCACAACTTTAAACTCCACAACTAGAAACTCCACAACTAGAAACTCCACAACTAGAAACCCCGCAACTAGAGTCTCCACAATTAGAAACTCCACAACTAGAAACTTCACAACTACAAACTCCACAAATAGAGACTTGGCAACTAGAAATTCCATATCTAGAAACTCCACAACTAGAAACTGCAAAACTAGAGACTTCACAACTAGAAACTCAACAACTAGAAACTCCACAACTAAAAACTCCACAACTGGAAACTCCACAACTTGAAACTCCACAACTAGATACTCCACAACTGGAAACTCCAAAACTAGATAATCAATATCTGGAAACTCCACAACTAGAAACTCCACAACTTGAAACTCCACAACTAGATACTCCACAACTAAAAACTCCAAAACTAGATAATCCATATCTGGAAACTCCACAACTAGAAACTCCACAACTAGAGACTCAACAACTAGAAACTCCACAACTAAAAACTCTACAACTAGAGGCTCCTCAACTAGAGAATTCGCAACTAGAGACTCTGCACCTAGAAACTCCGCAGGTAGAAACGCCACAACTCGAAACTCCACAACTATAAACTCCACAACTAGAAACTCCACAACTTGAAACTCCACAACTCAAAGTTCCAGAACTTGAAACAACACAACTAGACACTCCACAACTTGAGACTCCGCAACTAGAAACTCCAAAACTAGAAACTCCACAACTAGAAACTCCGCAACTAGAGACTCCACAACTAGAAACTCCACAACATTAAACTCCACAACTAGAAACTCCACAACTAGAAACTCCACAACTAGAAACTCCGCAACTAGAGACTCCACAATTAGAAACTCCACAACTAGAAACTCCACAACTACAAACTCCACAAATAGAGTCTCGGCAACTAGAAATTCTATATCTAGAAACTTCACAACTAGAAACTCAACAACTAGAAACTTCACAACTAGAAACTCCGCCACTAGAGACTCCACAACTAGAAACTCCACAACATGAAACTCCACAACTCAAAACTCCACAACTTGAAACTCCACAACTTGAGACTCTGCACCTCGAAACTCCGCAGCTAAAAACTCCGCAACTAGAAACTCCACAACTCAAAACTCCAAAACTAGAAACTCCACAACTTGAAACTCCACAACTCAAAACTCCACAATTTGAACTCCAAAGCTAGAAACTCCACAACTTGAGACTCCGCAACTAGAAACTCCACAACTTGAATCTCCACAACTAGAAACTCCAGAACTAGAAACTGCAAAACTAGAGACTTCACAACTAGAAACTCCACAACCAGAAACTCCGCAACTAGAAACTACACAACTAGAAACTTCACAACTAGAAACTCCGCAACTAGAGACTCCACAACTAGAAAATCCACAACTAGAAACTCCACAACTAGAAACTCCAAAACTAGAAACTCCACAACTAGAAACTCCACAACTAAAAACTTCACAATTCGAAACTTTACTAGAAACTCCAAAACTTGAGACTCCACAACTAGGCACTCCACAACTAGAAACTCCACAATTAGAGACTCTGCAACTATAGAACTCCGCAACTAGAAACTCCGCATTTAAAAACTCCGCAACAAGAAACTCCACGGCTAGAAACACCACAACTAGACACTCCGCAACTAGAAACTCTACAACTAGAGACTCCTCAACTAGACAATTCGCAACTAGAAACTCCAAAACTAGACACTCTGCAACTATAAACTCCGCAGCTAGAAACTCCACAACTAGAAACTCCACAACTCGAAACTCCACAACTAGAAACTCCGCAACTAGAGACTCCACAACTAGAAACTCCACAACTTGAAACTCCACAACTAGAAACTCCACAACCAGAAACTTCACAAGTAGAAACTCCACAACTAGAAACTCCACAACTAGAAACTCCGCAACTAGAGACTCCACAACTACAAACTCAACAAATAGAGACTCGGCAACTAGAAATTCCATATCTAGAAACTCCACAACTACAAACTCCACAAATAGAGACTCGGCAACTAGAAATTCCATATCTAGAAACTCCACAACTAGAAACTGCAAAACTAGAGACTTCACAACTAGAAACTCAACAACTAGAATCTCCACAACTAAAAACTCCACAACTGGAAACTCCACAACTTGAAACTCCACAACTAGATACTCCACAACTGGAAACTCCAAAACTAGATAATCAATATCTGGAAACTCCACAACTAGAAACTCCACAACTTGAAACTCCACAACTACATACTCCACAACTAGAAACTCCAAAACTAGATAATCCATATCTGGAAACTCCACAACTAGAAACTCCACAACTAGAGACTCAACAACTAGAAACTCCAACACTTGAAACTCCACAACTCAAAACTCCGCAACTAGAGACTCCACAATTAGAAACTCCACAACTACAAACTCCACAACTACAAACTCCACAAATAGAGACTACGCAACTCCACAACTAGAAACTCCACAACTAGAAAATCCACAACTAGAGACTCCACAACTATAGACTCCACAACTAGAAACTCCACAACTAGAAACTCCAAAACTAGAAACTCCACAACTAGAAACTCCACAACTAAAAACTTCACAATTCGAAACTTTACTAGAAACTCCAAAACTTGAGACTCCACAACTAGGCACTCCACAACTAGAAACTCCACAATTAGAGACTCTGCAACTATAAAACTCCGCAACTAGAAACTCCGCATTTAAAAACTCCGCAACAAGAAACTCCACGGCTAGAAACACCACAACTAGACACTCCGCAACTAGAAACTCTACAACTAGAGACTCCTCAACTAGAGAATTCGCAACTAGAAACTCCAAAACTAGATACTCTGCAACTATAAACTCCGCAGCTAGAAACTCCACAACTAGAAACTTCACAACTCGAAACTTCACAACTAGAAACTCCGCAACAAGAGACTCCACAACTAGAAACTCCACAACTTGAAACTCCACAACTAGAAACTCCACAACCAGAAACTTCACAAGTAGGAACTCCACAACTAGAAACTCCAGAACTAGAAACTCCACAACTAAAAACTCTACAACTAGAGGCTCCTCAACTGGAGAATTCGCAACTAGAGACTCTGCACCTAGAAACTCCGCAGCTAGAAACTCCACAACTCGAAACTCCAACACTATAAACTCCACAACTAGAAACTCCACAACTTGAAACTCCACAACTCAAAGTTCCAGAACTTGAAACAACACAACTAGACACTCCACAACTTGAGACTCCGCAACTAGAAACTCCACAACTAGAAACTCCACAACTAGAAACTCCGCAACTAGAGACTCCACAACTAGAAACTCCACAACTTTAAACTCCACAACTAGAAACTCCACAACTAGAAACTCCACAACTAGAAACCCCGCAACTAGAGTCTCCACAATTAGAAACTCCACAACTAGAAACTTCACAACTACAAACTCCACAAATAGAGACTTGGCAACTAGAAATTCCATATCTAGAAACTCCACAACTAGAAACTGCAAAACTAGAGACTTCACAACTAGAAACTCAACAACTAGAAACTCCACAACTAGAAACTCCACAACTGGAAACTCCACAACTTGAAACTCCACAACTAGATACTCCACAACTGGAAACTCCAAAACTAGATAATCAATATCTGGAAACTCCACAACTAGAAACTCCACAACTTGAAACTCCACAACTAGATACTCCACAACTAAAAACTCCAAAACTAGATAATCCATATCTGGAAACTCCACAACTAGAAACTCCACAACTAGAGACTCAACAACTAGAAACTCCACAACTAAAAACTCTACAACTAGAGGCTCCTCAACTAGAGAATTCGCAACTAGAGACTCTGCACCTAGAAACTCCGCAGGTAGAAACGCCACAACTCGAAACTCCACAACTATAAACTCCACAACTAGAAACTCCACAACTTGAAACTCCACAACTCAAAGTTCCAGAACTTGAAACAACACAACTAGACACTCCACAACTTGAGACTCCGCAACTAGAAACTCCAAAACTAGAAACTCCACAACTAGAAACTCCGCAACTAGAGACTCCACAACTAGAAACTCCACAACATTAAACTCCACAACTAGAAACTCCACAACTAGAAACTCCACAACTAGAAACTCCGCAACCAGAGACTCCACAATTAGAAACTCCACAACTAGAAACTCCACAACTACAAACTCCACAAATAGAGTCTCGGCAACTAGAAATTCTATATCTAGAAACTTCACAACTAGAAACTCAACAACTAGAAACTTCACAACTAGAAACTCCGCCACTAGAGACTCCACAACTAGAAACTCCACAACATGAAACTCCACAACTCAAAACTCCACAACTTGAAACTCCACAACTTGAGACTCTGCACCTCGAAACTCCGCAGCTAAAAACTCCGCAACTAGAAACTCCACAACTCAAAACTCCAAAACTAGAAACTCCACAACTTGAAACTCCACAACTCAAAACTCCACAATTTGAACTCCAAAGCTAGAAACTCCACAACTTGAGACTCCGCAACTAGAAACTCCACAACTTGAATCTCCACAACTAGAAACTCCAGAACTAGAAACTGCAAAACTAGAGACTTCACAACTAGAAACTCCACAACCAGAAACTCCGCAACTAGAAACTACACAACTAGAAACTTCACAACTAGAAACTCCGCAACTAGAGACTCCACAACTAGAAAATCCACAACTAGAAACTCCACAACTAGAAACTCCAAAACTAGAAACTCCACAACTAGAAACTCCACAACTAAAAACTTCACAATTCGAAACTTTACTAGAAACTCCAAAACTTGAGACTCCACAACTAGGCACTCCACAACTAGAAACTCCACAATTAGAGACTCTGCAACTATAGAACTCCGCAACTAGAAACTCCGCATTTAAAAACTCCGCAACAAGAAACTCCACGGCTAGAAACACCACAACTAGACACTCCGCAACTAGAAACTCTACAACTAGAGACTCCTCAACTAGACAATTCGCAACTAGAAACTCCAAAACTAGACACTCTGCAACTATAAACTCCGCAGCTAGAAACTCCACAACTAGAAACTCCACAACTCGAAACTCCACAACTAGAAACTCCGCAACTAGAGACTCCACAACTAGAAACTCCACAACTTGAAACTCCACAACTAGAAACTCCACAACCAGAAACTTCACAAGTAGAAACTCCACAACTAGAAACTCCACAACTAGAAACTCCGCAACTAGAGACTCCACAACTACAAACTCAACAAATAGAGACTCGGCAACTAGAAATTCCATATCTAGAAACTCCACAACTACAAACTCCACAAATAGAGACTCGGCAACTAGAAATTCCATATCTAGAAACTCCACAACTAGAAACTGCAAAACTAGAGACTTCACAACTAGAAACTCAACAACTAGAATCTCCACAACTAAAAACTCCACAACTGGAAACTCCACAACTTGAAACTCCACAACTAGATACTCCACAACTGGAAACTCCAAAACTAGATAATCAATATCTGGAAACTCCACAACTAGAAACTCCACAACTTGAAACTCCACAACTACATACTCCACAACTAGAAACTCCAAAACTAGATAATCCATATCTGGAAACTCCACAACTAGAAACTCCACAACTAGAGACTCAACAACTAGAAACTCCAACACTTGAAACTCCACAACTCAAAACTCCGCAACTAGAGACTCCACAATTAGAAACTCCACAACTACAAACTCCACAACTACAAACTCCACAAATAGAGACTCCGCAACTCCACAACTAGAAACTCCACAACTAGAAAATCCACAACTAGAGACTCCACAACTATAGACTCCACAACTAGAAACTCCACAACTAGAAACTCCAAAACTAGAAACTCCACAACTAGAAACTCCACAACTAAAAACTTCACAATTCGAAACTTTACTAGAAACTCCAAAACTTGAGACTCCACAACTAGGCACTCCACAACTAGAAACTCCACAATTAGAGACTCTGCAACTATAAAACTCCGCAACTAGAAACTCCGCATTTAAAAACTCCGCAACAAGAAACTCCACGGCTAGAAACACCACAACTAGACACTCCGCAACTAGAAACTCTACAACTAGAGACTCCTCAACTAGAGAATTCGCAACTAGAAACTCCAAAACTAGATACTCTGCAACTATAAACTCCGCAGCTAGAAACTCCACAACTAGAAACTTCACAACTCGAAACTTCACAACTAGAAACTCCGCAACAAGAGACTCCACAACTAGAAACTCCACAACTTGAAACTCCACAACTAGAAACTCCACAACCAGAAACTTCACAAGTAGAAACTCCACAACTAGAAACTCCACAACTAGAAACTCCACAACTAAAAACTCTACAACTAGAGGCTCCTCAACTGGAGAATTCGCAACTAGAGACTCTGCACCTAGAAACTCCGCAGCTAGAAACTCCACAACTCGAAACTCCAACACTATAAACTCCACAACTAGAAACTCCACAACTTGAAACTCCACAACTCAAAGTTCCAGAACTTGAAACAACACAACTAGACACTCCACAACTTGAGACTCCGCAACTAGAAACTCCACAACTAGAAACTCCACAACTAGAAACTCCGCAACTAGAGACTCCACAACTAGAAACTCCACAACTTTAAACTCCACAACTAGAAACTCCACAACTAGAAACTCCACAACTAGAAACCCCGCAACTAGAGTCTCCACAATTAGAAACTCCACAACTAGAAACTTCACAACTACAAACTCCACAAATAGAGACTTGGCAACTAGAAATTCCATATCTAGAAACTCCACAACTAGAAACTGCAAAACTAGAGACTTCACAACTAGAAACTCAACAACTAGAAACTCCACAACTAGAAACTCCACAACTGGAAACTCCACAACTTGAAACTCCACAACTAGATACTCCACAACTGGAAACTCCAAAACTAGATAATCAATATCTGGAAACTCCACAACTAGAAACTCCACAACTTGAAACTCCACAACTAGATACTCCACAACTAAAAACTCCAAAACTAGATAATCCATATCTGGAAACTCCACAACTAGAAACTCCACAACTAGAGACTCAACAACTAGAAACTCCACAACTAAAAACTCTACAACTAGAGGCTCCTCAACTAGAGAATTCGCAACTAGAGACTCTGCACCTAGAAACTCCGCAGGTAGAAACGCCACAACTCGAAACTCCACAACTATAAACTCCACAACTAGAAACTCCACAACTTGAAACTCCACAACTCAAAGTTCCAGAACTTGAAACAACACAACTAGACACTCCACAACTTGAGACTCCGCAACTAGAAACTCCAAAACTAGAAACTCCACAACTAGAAACTCCGCAACTAGAGACTCCACAACTAGAAACTCCACAACATTAAACTCCACAACTAGAAACTCCACAACTAGAAACTCCACAACTAGAAACTCCGCAACTAGAGACTCCACAATTAGAAACTCCACAACTAGAAACTCCACAACTACAAACTCCACAAATAGAGTCTCGGCAACTAGAAATTCTATATCTAGAAACTTCACAACTAGAAACTCAACAACTAGAAACTCCACAACTAGAAACTCAACAACTAGAAACTCCACAACTAAAAACTCCACAACTGGAAACTCCACAACTTGAAACTCCACAACTAGATACCCCACAACTGGAAACTCGAAAACTAGATAATCAATATCTGGAAACTCCACAACTAGAAACTCCACAACTTGAAACTCCACAACTAGATACTCCACAACTAAAAACTCCAAAACTAGATAATCCATATCTGGAAACTCCACAACTAGAAACTCCACAACTAGAGACTCAACAACTAGAAACTCCAACACTTGAAACTCCACAACTCAAAACTCCACAACTTGAAACTCCACAACTAGAAACTCCACAACTTGAGACTCCGCCACTAGAAACTCCACAACTTGAAACTCCACAATTAGAAACTCCACAACTAGAAACTGCAAAACTAGAGACTCCACAACCAGAAACTCAACAACTAGAAACTCCACAACCAGAAACTCCACAACTAGAAACTCCACAACTAGAAACTTCACAACTAGAAACTCCGCAACTAGAGACTCCACAACTAGAAACTCCACAACATGAAACTCCACAACTCAAAACTCCACAACTTGAAATTCCACAACTTGAGACTCTGCACCTCGAAACTCCGCAGCTAAAAACTCCGCAACTAGAAACTCCACAACTCAAAACTCCACAACTAGAAACTCCACAACTTGAAACTCCACAACTCAAAACTCCACAACTTGAACTCCAAAGCTAGAAACTCCACAACTTGAGACTCCGCAACTAGAAACTCCACAACTTGAATCTCCACAACTAGAAACTCCAGAACTAGAAACTGCAAAACTAGAGACTTCACAACTAGAAACTCCACAACCAGAAACTCCGCAACTAGAAACTACACAACTAGAAACTTCACAACTAGAAACTCCGCAACTAGAGACTCCACAACTAGAAAATCCACAACTAGAAACTCCACAACTATAGAGTCCACAACTAGAAACTCCACAACTAGAAACTCCAAAACTAGAAACTCCACAACTAGAAACTCCACAACTAAAAACTTCACAATTCGAAACTTTACTAGAAACTCCTAAACTTGAGACTCCACAACTAGGCACTCCACAACTAGAAACTCCACAATTAGAGACTCTGCAACTATAGAACTCCGCAACTAGAAACTCCGCATTTAAAAACTCCGCAACAAGAAACTCCATGGCTAGATACACCACAACTAGACACTCCGCAACTAGAGAATTCGCAACTAGAAACCCCAAAACTAGACACTCTGCAACTATAAACTCCGCAGCTAGAAACTCCACAACTAGAAACTCCACAACTCGAAACTCCACAACTAAAAACTCCGCAACTAGAGACTCCACAACTAGAACCTCCACAACTTGAAACTCCACAACTAGAAACTCCACAATCAGAAACTTCACAAGTAGAAACTCCACAACTAGAAACTCCACAACTAGAAACTCCGCAACTAGAGACTCCACAACTAAAAACTCCACAACTACAATCTCCACAAATAGAGACTCGGCAACTAGAAATTCCATATCTAGAAACTCCACAACTAAAAACTCCACAACTAGAAACTGCAAAACTAGAGACTTCACAACTAGAAACTCCACAACTAGAAACTCCACAACTGGAAACTCCACAACTAGACACTCCGGAACTAGCAACTCCACAACTAGAGACTCCACAACTAGAAACTCCACAACTTTAAACTCCACAACTTGAGACTCAAGAACTAGAAACTCCACAACACGAAACTCCACAACTACAAACTCCACAACCAGAAACTCCACAACCATAAACTCCACAACTAGAAACTCAACAACTAGAAACTCAACAACTAGAAACTCCACAACTAAAAACTCTACAACTAGAAATTCCACAACTTGAGACTCCACCACTTTAAACTCCACAACTTGAGACTCCACAACTAGAAACTCCAAGACTGAAACTTCACAACTAGAAACTCTACAAGTAGAACCTTAACAACCATAGACTCCGCAACTAGAATCTCTGCAACTAGAAACTCCACAACCAGGAACTTCACACCTAGAAATTCCACAACTAGCAACTCCACAACTAGATACTCCACGACTAGAAACTCCACAACTAGAAACTCCATAACTAGAACCTCCACAACCAGAGACTCCGCAACTAGAATCTCTGCTACTAGAAACTCCACAACCTGAAACTCCACAACTAGAAACTCAAACACTAGCAACTCCACAACTAAAAACTCCGCAACTAGAGACTCCACAACTAGAAACTCCACAACTAGAGTCTCCACAACTTAAAACTCCACAACTAAAAACTCCACAACCAGAAACTCCACAACTACAAACTCCACAACTAGAAACTCCGCAACTAGAGACTCCACAACTAGAAACTCTACAACTAGAAATTCCACATCTAGAGACCTTGCAACTAGAAACTCCGCAGCTAGAAACTCCACAACTAGAAACTCCGCAACTAGAAACTCCACAACTAGAAACTCCACAACTTGAAACTCCACAACTTGAAACCTCACAGCCTTAAGTTCCGCAACTAGAAAATCCACAACTAGAGATTCCGCAACTAGAAACCCCACAACTAGAAACTCCACAACTTGAAACTCCACAACTCAAAACTCCACAATTCGAAACTCCACAACTCGAAACTCCAGAACTTGAAACTTCACAACTAGACACTCAAAAACTAAAAACTCTACAACTAGAGACTTCAAAATAGAAACTCAACAACTAGAAACTGCACAACTAAAAACTCAACAACTAGAAACTCCACAGGTTGAGACTCCGCAACTTGAAACTCCACAACTGGAAACACTGCAACTAGAAACTCCACAACTGGAAACTTCACTACTAGATACTCCACAACTAGAAACTCGACAACTAGAAACTCCACAACTAGAGACTCCACAACTTGAAACTCCACAACTAGAGACTCTGCAACTCGACAACTAGAAACTCCACAACTGGAAAATCCACAACTAGAAACTCCTCAACTAGAAACTCCACAACTAGAGACTCCGCAACTAGAAACTCCACAACTAGGGACTCCGCAACTAGAAACTCCACAACTAGAAACTCCACAACTAGACTCCACAACTTGAAACTCCACAACTAAAAACTCCACAACTGGAAACTCCACAACTAGAAACTCCACAACTAGAAACTCCACAACTAGAGACTTTGCTACTAGAAACTCCACAACCAGAAACACTGCAACTAGAAACTCCGCAACTAGAATCTTCACAAATAGAAACTCCGCAACTGGAAACTCCGCAGCTAGAAACTACACAAGTAGAGACTCCACAACTACAAACTTTACAACTAGAAACTCCACAACTAGAGACTCCACAACTTGAAACCTCACAACTTTAGGTTCCATAACTAGAAAATCCACAGCTAGAGATTCCGCAACTAGAAACTCCACCACTAGAAACTCCACAACTCAAAACTCCAACACTAGAAACTCCACAACTAGAAACTCCGCCACTAGAAACTCCACAAATAGATACTTCACAACTGGAAAATCCACAACTAGAAACTCCACAACTAGAGACTCCACAACTCGAAACTCCACAACTAGAAACTCCACAAATAGAAACTCCACAACCAGAGACTCCGCAACTCCACAACTAGATACTCCGTTATTAAAATCTCCGCAACTAGAAACTCCGCAATTAGAAACTCCAAAACTTCAAACTCCACAACTAGATACTCCACAACTGGAAACTTCACAACTAGATACTTCACAACTGGAAACTCTACAACTGGAAACTCCACAACTAGATACTCCACAACTAGAAACTCCACAACTAGAAACTCCACAACTAGAGACTCCACAAATCGAAACTCCACAACTAGAAACTCCACAACTAGAAACTCCACAACCAGAGACTCCGCAGTTCCACAACTAGAAACTCCACAACTGGAAAATCCACAACTAGATACTCCGCCACTAGAAACTCCACAACTGGAGACTACAACTAGAAACTCCACAACTAGAAACTCCACAACTAGAGACTCTGCAACTCCACAACTAGAGACTGCAACTCCACAACTAGAAACTCCACAACTGAAACTCCACAACTAGATACTCCACAACTAGAAACTCCGCAACTAGGGACTCCCCAACTTGAAACTCCACAACTTTAAATTCCACAACTTGAGACTCCACAACTAGAAACTTCACAACTTGAAACTCCACAACTAGAAACTCCACAACCAGAAACTCTACAACTAGAAACTCCACAACTAGAAACTCCACAACTAGAAACTCCGCAACTAGAGACTGAACAACTAAAAACTCCACAACTAGAAACTCCACAACTACAAACTCCACCAATAGAGACTCGGCAACTAGAAATTCCATATCTAGAAACTCCACAACTGAAAACTCCACAACTAAAAACTCCACAACTAGAAACTCCACAACTAGAAACTCTACAACTAGAGACTCCGCAACTAGAAACTCCACAACTTGAGACTCCACCACTTTAAACTCCACAACTTGAGACTCCACAACTAGAAACTCCAAGACTGAAACTTCACAACTAGAAACTCTACAAGTAGAACCTTAACAACCATAGACTCCGCAACTAGAATCTCTGCAACTAGAAACTCCGCAACCAGGAACTTCACACCTAGAAATTCCACAACTAGCAACTCCACAACTAGATACTCCACGACTAGAAACTCCACAACTAGAAACTCCATAACTAGAACCTCCACAACCAGAGACTCCGCAACTAGAATCTCTGCTACTAGAAACTCCACAACCTGAAACTCCACAACTAGAAACTCCAACACTAGCAACTCCACAACTAAAAACTCCGCAACTAGAGACTCCACAACTAGAAACTCCACAACTAGAGTCTCCACAACTTAAAACTCCACAACTAAAAACTCCACAACCAGAAACTCCACAACTAGAAACTCCACTACTAGAAACTCCGCAACTAGAGACTCCACAACTAGAAACTCTACAACTAGAAATTCCACATCTAGAGACCTTGCAACTAGAAACTCCGCAGCTAGAAACTCCACAACTAGAAACTCCGCAACTAGAAACTCCACAACTAGAAACTCCACAACTTGAAACTCCACAACTCGAAACTCCAGAACTTGAAACTTCACAACTAGACACTCAAAAACTAAAAACTCTACAACTAGAAACTCCTAAAACTAGAAACTCCACAACTAGAGACTTCAAAATAGAAACTCAACAACTAGAAACTGCACAACTAAAAACTCAACAACTAGAAACTCCACAGGTTGAGACTCCGCAACTTGAAACTCCACAACTGGAAACACTGCAACTAGAAACTCCACAACTGGAAACTTCACTACTAGATACTCCACAACTAGAAACTCGACAACTAGAAACTCCACAACTAGAGACTCCACAACTTGAAACTCCACAAATAGAGACTCTGCAACTCGACAACTAGAAACTCCACAACTGGAAAATCCACAACTAGAAACTCCTCAACTAGAAACTCCACAACTAGAGACTCCGCAACTAGAAACTCCACAACTAGGGACTCCGCAACTAGAAACTCCACAACTAGAAACTCCACAACTAGACTCCACAACTTGAAACTCCACAACTAAAAACTCCACAACTGGAAACTCCACAACTAGAAACTCCACAACTAGAAACTCAAACTACAGACTTTGCTACTAGAAACTCCACAACCAGAAACTCTGCAACTAGAAACTCCGCAACTAGAAACTTCACAAATAGAAACTCCGCAACTGGAAACTCCGCAGCTAGAAACTACACAAGTAGAGACTCCACAACTACAAACTTTACAACTAGAAACTCCACAACTAGAGACTCCACAACTTGAAACCTCACAACTTTAGGTTCCGTAACTAGAAAATCCACAGCTAGAGATTCCGCAACTAGAAACTCCACCACTAGAAACTCCACAACTCAAAACTCCAACACTAGAAACTCCACAACTAGAAACTCCGCCACTAGAAACTCCACAAATAGATACTTCACAGCTGGAAAATCCACAACTAGAAACTCCACAACTAGAGACTCCACAACTCGAAACTCCACAACTAGAAACTCCACAAATAGAAACTCCACAACCAGAGACTCCGCAACTCCACAACTAGATACTCCGTTATTAAAATCTCCGCAACTAGAAACTCCGCAACTAGAAACTCCAAAACTTCAAACTCCACAACTAGATACTCCACAACTGGAAACTCCACAACTAGATACTTCACAACTGGAAACTCTACAACTGGAAACTCCACAACTAGATACTCCACAACTAGAAACTCCACAACTAGAAACTCCACAACTAGAGACTCCACAAATCGAAACTCCACAACTAGAAACTCCACAACTAGAAACTCCACAACCAGAGACTCCGCAGTTTCACAACTAGAAACTCCACAACTGGAAAATCCACAACTAGATACTCCGCAACTAGAAACTCCACAACTGGAGACTCTACAACTAGAAACTCCACAACTAGAAACTCCACAACTAGAGACTCTGCAACTCCACAACTAGAAACTCCACAACTGAAACTCCACAACTAGATACTCCACAACTAGAAACTCCGCAACTAGGGACTCCCCAACTTGAAACTGCACAACTTTAAATTCCACAACTTGAGACTCCACAACTAGAAACTTCACAACTTGAAACTCCACAACTAGAAACTCCACAACCAGAAACTCTACAACTAGAAACTCCACAACTAGAAACTCCACAACTAGAAACTCCGCAACTAGAGACTCAACAACTAAAAACTCCACAACTAGAAACTCCACAACTACAAACTCCACCAATAGAGACTCGGCAACTAGAAATTCCATATCTAGAAACTCCCCAACTGAAAACTCCACAACTAAAAACTCCACAACTAGAAACTCCACAACTAGAAACTCTACAACTAGAGACTCCGCAACTAGAAACTCCACAACCAGAGACTCTGCAACTAGAAACTCTGCAGCTAGAAACTCCACAAATAGAAACTCTGCAATTAAAAACTCCGCAGCTAGAAACTCCAACCCTAGAGACTCCACAACTAGAAACTCCACAACTAGAAACTCCACAACTTGAAACCTCACAACCTTAAGTTCCTCAACTAGAAAATCCACAGCTAGAGATTCCGCAACTCGATCCTCCAGAACTAGAAACTCCACAACTCAAAACTCCACAACAAGAAACTCCACAACTCGAAACTCCACAACTGGAAACTCCACAACTGGAAACTCCACAACTAGACACTCCACAACTAAAAACTCTACAACTAGAAACTCCTAAACTAGACACTCCATAACTAGAGACTGCACAACTAGAGACTTCAAAACTAGAAACTCAACAACTAGAAACTCCACAACTAAAAACTCTACAACTAGAAATTCCACAACTTGAGACTCCACCACTTTAAACTCCACAACTTGAGACTCCACAACTAGAAACTCCAAGACTGAAACTTCACAACTAGAAACTCTACAAGTAGAACCTCAACAACCATAGACTCCGCAACTAGAATCTCTGCAACTAGAAACTCCACAACCAGGAACTTCACACCTAGAAATTCCACAACTAGCAACTCCACAACTAGATACTCCACGACTAGAAACTCCACAACTAGAAACTCCATAACTAGAACCTCCACAACCAGAGACTCCGCAACTAGAATCTCTGCTACTAGAAACTCCACAACCTGAAACTCCACAACTAGAAACTCCAACACTAGCAACTCCACAACTAAAAACTCCGCAACTAGAGACTCCACAACTAGAAACTCCACAACTAGAGTCTCCACAACTGAAAACTCCACAACTAAAAACTCCACAACCAGAAACTCCACAACTAGAAACTCCACAACTAGAAACTCCGCAACTAGAGACTCCACAACTAGAAACTCTACAACTAGAAATTCCACATCTAGAGACCTTGCAACTAGAAACTCCGCAGCTAGAAACTCCACAACTAGAAACTCCGCAACTAGAAACTCCACAACTAGAAACTCCACAACTTGAAACTCCACAACTTGAAACCTCACAGCCATAAGTTCCGCAACTAGAAAATCCACAACTAGAGATTCCGCAACTAGAAACCCCACAACTAGAAACTCCACAACTTGAAACTCCACAACTCAAAACTCCACAATTCGAAACTCCACAACTCGAAACTCCAGAACTTGAAACTTCACAACTAGACACTCAAAAACTAAAACTCTACAACTAGAAACTCCTAAAACTAGAAACTCCACAACTAGAGACTTCAAAATAGAAACTCAACAACTAGAAACTGCACAACTAAAAACTCAACAACTAGAAACTCCACAGGTTGAGACTCCGCAAATTGAAACTCCACAACTGGAAACACTGCAACTAGAAACTCCACAACTGGAAACTTCACTACTAGATACTCCACAACTAGAAACTCGACAACTAGAAACTCCACAACTAGAGACTCCGCAACTAGAAACTCCACAACTAGGGACTCCGCAACTAGAAACTCCACAACTAGAAACTCCACAACTAGACTCCACAACTTGAAACTCCACAACTAAAAACTCCACAACTGGAAACTCCACAACTAGAGACTTTGCTACTAGAAACTCCACAACCAGAAACTCTGCAACTAGAAACTCCGCAACTAGAAACTTCACAAATAGAAACTCCGCAACTGGAAACTCCGCAGCTAGAAACTACACAAGTAGAGACTCCACAACTACAAACTTTACAACTAGAAACTCCACAACTAGAGACTCCACAACTTGAAACCTCACAACTTTAGGTTCCGTAACTAGAAAATCCACAGCTAGAGATTCCGCAACTAGAAACTCCACCACTAGAAACTCCACAACTCAAAACTCCAACACTAGAAACTCCACAAATACATACTTCACAGCTGGAAAATCCACAACTAGAAACTCCACAACTAGAGACTCCACAACTCGAAACTCCACAACTAGAAACTCCACAAATAGAAACTCCACAACCAGAGACTCCGCAACTCCACAACTAGATACTCCGTTATTAAAATCTCCGCAACTAGAAACTCCGCAACTAGAAACTCCAAAACTTCAAACTCCACAACTAGATACTCCACAACTGGAAACTTCACAACTAGATACTTCACAACTGGAAACTCCACAACATTAAACTCCACAACTAGAAACTCCACAACTAGAAACTCCACAACTAGAAACTCCGCAACTAGAGACTCCACAATTAGAAACTCCACAACTAGAAACTCCACAACTACAAACTCCACAAATAGAGTCTCGGCAACTAGAAATTCTATATCTAGAAACTTCACAACTAGAAACTCAACAACTAGAAACTTCACAACTAGAAACTCCGCCACTAGAGACTCCACAACTAGAAACTCCACAACATGAAACTCCACAACTCAAAACTCCACAACTTGAAACTCCACAACTTGAGACTCTGCACCTCGAAACTCCGCAGCTAAAAACTCCGCAACTAGAAACTCCACAACTCAAAACTCCAAAACTAGAAACTCCACAACTTGAAACTCCACAACTCAAAACTCCACAATTTGAACTCCAAAGCTAGAAACTCCACAACTTGAGACTCCGCAACTAGAAACTCCACAACTTGAATCTCCACAACTAGAAACTCCAGAACTAGAAACTGCAAAACTAGAGACTTCACAACTAGAAACTCCACAACCAGAAACTCCGCAACTAGAAACTACACAACTAGAAACTTCACAACTAGAAACTCCGCAACTAGAGACTCCACAACTAGAAAATCCACAACTAGAAACTCCACAACTAGAAACTCCAAAACTAGAAACTCCACAACTAGAAACTCCACAACTAAAAACTTCACAATTCGAAACTTTACTAGAAACTCCAAAACTTGAGACTCCACAACTAGGCACTCCACAACTAGAAACTCCACAATTAGAGACTCTGCAACTATAGAACTCCGCAACTAGAAACTCCGCATTTAAAAACTCCGCAACAAGAAACTCCACGGCTAGAAACACCACAACTAGACACTCCGCAACTAGAAACTCTACAACTAGAGACTCCTCAACTAGAGAATTCGCAACTAGAAACTCCAAAACTAGACACTCTGCAACTATAAACTCCGCAGCTAGAAACTCCACAACTAGAAACTCCACAACTCGAAACTCCACAACTAGAAACTCCGCAACTAGAGACTCCACAACTATAAACTCCACAACTTGAAACTCCACAACTAGAAACTCCACAACCAGAAACTTCACAAGTAGAAACTCCACAACTAGAAACTCCACAACTAGAAACTCCGCAACTAGAGACTCCACAACTACAAACTCAACAAATAGAGACTCGGCAACTAGAAATTCCATATCTAGAAACTCCACAACTACAAACTCCACAAATAGAGACTCGGCAACTAGAAATTCCATATCTAGAAACTCCACAACTAGAAACTGCAAAACTAGAGACTTCACAACTAGAAACTCAACAAATAGAATCTCCACAACTAAAAACTCCACAACTGGAAACTCCACAACTTGAAACTCCACAACTAGATACTCCACAACTGGAAACTCCAAAACTAGATAATCAATATCTGGAAACTCCACAACTAGAAACTCCACAACTTGAAACTCCACAACTACATACTCCACAACTAGAAACTCCAAAACTAGATAATCCATATCTGGAAACTCCACAACTAGAAACTCCACAACTAGAGACTCAACAACTAGAAACTCCAACACTTGAAACTCCACAACTCAAAACTCCGCAACTAGAGACTCCACAATTAGAAACTCCACAACTACAAACTCCACAACTACAAACTCCACAAATAGAGACTCCGCAACTCCACAACTAGAAACTCCACAACTAGAAAATCCACAACTAGAGACTCCACAACTATAGACTCCACAACTAGAAACTCCACAACTAGAAACTCCAAAACTAGAAACTCCACAACTAGAAACTCCACAACTAAAAACTTCACAATTCGAAACTTTACTAGAAACTCCAAAACTTGAGACTCCACAACTAGGCACTCCACAACTAGAAACTCCGCAATTAGAGACTCTGCAACTATAAAACTCCGCAACTAGAAACTCCGCATTTAAAAACTCCGCAACAAGAAACTCCACGGCTAGAAACACCACAACTAGACACTCCGCAACTAGAAACTCTACAACTAGAGACTCCTCAACTAGAGAATTCGCAACTAGAAACTCCAAAACTAGATACTCTGCAACTATAAACTCCGCAGCTAGAAACTCCACATCTAGAAACTTCACAACTCGAAACTTCACAACTAGAAACTCCGCAACTAGAGACTCCACAACTAGAAACTCCACAACTTGAAACTCCACAACAAGAAACTCCACAACCAGAAACTTCACAAGTAGAAACTCCACAACTAGAAACTCCACAACTAGAAACTCCACAACTAAAAACTCTACAACTAGAGGCTCCTCAACTAGAGAATTCGCAACTAGAGACTCTGCACCTAGAAACTCCGCAGCTAGAAACTCCACAACTCGAAACTCCAACACTATAAACTCCACAACTAGAAACTCCACAACTTGAAACTCCACAACTCAAAGTTCCAGAACTTGAAACAACACAACTAGACACTCCACAACTTGAGACTCCGCAACTAGAAACTCCACAACTAGAAACTCCACAACTAGAAACTCCGCAACTAGAGACTCCACAACTAGAAACTCCACAACTTTAAACTCCACAACTAGAAACTCCACAACTAGAAACTCCACAACTAGAAACCCCGCAACTAGAGTCTCCACAATTAGAAACTCCACAACTAGAAACTTCACAACTACAAACTCCACAAATAGAGACTTGGCAACTAGAAATTCCATATCTAGAAACTCCACAACTAGAAACTGCAAAACTAGAGACTTCACAACTAGAAACTCAACAACTAGAAACTCCACAACTAAAAACTCCACAACTGGAAACTCCACAACTTGAAACTCCACAACTAGATACTCCACAACTGGAAACTCCAAAACTAGATAATCAATATCTGGAAACTCCACAACTAGAAACTCCACAACTAGAAACTCCGCAACTAGAGACTCAACAACTAGAAACTCCACAACTAAAAACTCTACAACTAGAGGCTCCTCAACTAGAGAATTCGCAACTAGAGACTCTGCACCTAGAAACTCCGCAGGTAGAAACGCCACAACTCGAAACTCCACAACTATAAACTCCACAACTAGAAACTCCACAACTTGAAACTCCACAACTCAAAGTTCCAGAACTTGAAACAACACAACTAGACACTCCACAACTTGAGACTCCGCAACTAGAAACTCCAAAACTAGAAACTCCACAACTAGAAACTCCGCAACTAGAGACTCCACAACTAGAAACTCCACAACAATAAACTCCACAACTAGAAACTCCACAACTAGAAACTCCACAACTAGAAACTCCGCAACTAGAGACTCCACAATTAGAAACTCCACAACTAGAAACTCCACAACTACAAACTCCACAAATAGAGTCTCGGCAACTAGAAATTCTATATCTAGAAACTTCACAACTAGAAACTCAACAACTAGAAACTTCACAACTAGAAACTCCGCCACTAGAGACTCCACAACTAGAAACTCCACAACATGAAACTCCACAACTCAAAACTCCACAACTTGAAACTCCACAACTTGAGACTCTGCACCTCGAAACTCCGCAGCTAAAAACTCCGCAACTAGAAACTCCACAACTCAAAACTCCAAAACTAGAAACTCCACAACTTGAAACTCCACAACTCAAAACTCCACAATTTGAACTCCAAAGCTAGAAACTCCACAACTTGAGACTCCGCAACTAGAAACTCCACAACTTGAATCTCCACAACTAGAAACTCCAGAACTAGAAACTGCAAAACTAGAGACTTCACAACTAGAAACTCCACAACCAGAAACTCCGCAACTAGAAACTACACAACTAGAAACTTCACAACTAGAAACTCCGCAACTAGAGACTCCACAACTAGAAAATCCACAACTAGAAACTCCACAACTAGAAACTCCAAAACTAGAAACTCCACAACTAGAAACTCCACAACTAAAAACTTCACAATTCGAAACTTTACTAGAAACTCCAAAACTTGAGACTCCACAACTAGGCACTCCACAACTAGAAACTCCACAATTAGAGACTCTGCAACTATAGAACTCCGCAACTAGAAACTCCGCATTTAAAAACTCCGCAACAAGAAACTCCACGGCTAGAAACACCACAACTAGACACTCCGCAACTAGAAACTCTACAACTAGAGACTCCTCAACTAGACAATTCGCAACTAGAAACTCCAAAACTAGACACTCTGCAACTATAAACTCCGCAGCTAGAAACTCCACAACTAGAAACTCCACAACTCGAAACTCCACAACTAGAAACTCCGCAACTAGAGACTCCACAACTAGAAACTCCACAACTTGAAACTCCACAACTAGAAACTCCACAACCAGAAACTTCACAAGTAGAAACTCCACAACTAGAAACTCCACAACTAGAAACTCCGCAACTAGAGACTCCACAACTACAAACTCAACAAATAGAGACTCGGCAACTAGAAATTCCATATCTAGAAACTCCACAACTACAAACTCCACAAATAGAGACTCGGCAACTAGAAATTCCATATCTAGAAACTCCACAACTAGAAACTGCAAAACTAGAGACTTCACAACTAGAAACTCAACAACTAGAATCTCCACAACTAAAAACTCCACAACTGGAAACTCCACAACTTGAAACTCCACAACTAGATACTCCACAACTGGAAACTCCAAAACTAGATAATCAATATCTGGAAACTCCACAACTAGAAACTCCAAAACTAGATAATCCATATCTGGAAACTCCACAACTAGAAACTCCACAACTAGAGACTCAACAACTAGAAACTCCAACACTTGAAACTCCACAACTCAAAACTCCGCAACTAGAGACTCCACAATTAGAAACTCCACAACTACAAACTCCACAACTACAAACTCCACAAATAGAGACTCCGCAACTCCACAACTAGAAACTCCACAACTAGAAAATCCACAACTAGAGACTCCACAACTATAGACTCCACAACTAGAAACTCCACAACTAGAAACTCCAAAACTAGAAACTCCACAACTAGAAACTCCACAACTAAAAACTTCACAATTCGAAACTTTACTAGAAACTCCAAAACTTGAGACTCCACAACTAGGCACTCCACAACTAGAAACTCCACAATTAGAGACTCTGCAACTATAAAACTCCGCAACTAGAAACTCCGCATTTAAAAACTCCGCAACAAGAAACTCCACGGCTAGAAACACCACAACTAGACACTCCGCAACTAGAAACTCTACAACTAGAGACTCCTCAACTAGAGAATTCGCAACTAGAAACTCCAAAACTAGATACTCTGCAACTATAAACTCCGCAGCTAGAAACTCCACAACTAGAAACTTCACAACTCGAAACTTCACAACTAGAAACTCCGCAACAAGAGACTCCACAACTAGAAACTCCACAACTTGAAACTCCACAACTAGAAACTCCACAACCAGAAACTTCACAAGTAGAAACTCCACAACTAGAAACTCCACAACTAGAAACTCCACAACTAAAAACTCTACAACTAGAGGCTCCTCAACTGGAGAATTCGCAACTAGAGACTCTGCACCTAGAAACTCCGCAGCTAGAAACTCCACAACTCGAAACTCCAACACTATAAACTCCACAACTAGAAACTCCACAACTTGAAACTCCACAACTCAAAGTTCCAGAACTTGAAACAACACAACTAGACACTCCACAACTTGAGACTCCGCAACTAGAAACTCCACAACTAGAAACTCCACAACTAAAAACTCCGCAACTAGAGACTCCACAACTAGAAACTCCACAACTTTAAACTCCACAACTAGAAACTCCACAACTAGAAACTCCACAACTAGAAACCCCGCAACTAGAGTCTCCACAATTAGAAACTCCACAACTAGAAACTTCACAACTACAAACTCCACAAATAGAGACTTGGCAACTAGAAATTCCATATCTAGAAACTCCACAACTAGAAACTGCAAAACTAGAGACTTCACAACTAGAAACTCAACAACTAGAAACTCCACAACTAGAAACTCCACAACTGGAAACTCCACAACTTGAAACTCCACAACTAGATACTCCACAACTGGAAACTCCAAAACTAGATAATCAATATCTGGAAACTCCACAACTAGAAACTCCACAACTTGAAACTCCACAACTAGATACTCCACAACTAAAAACTCCAAAACTAGATAATCCATATCTGGAAACTCCACAACTAGAAACTCCACAACTAGAGACTCAACAACTAGAAACTCCACAACTAAAAACTCTACAACTAGAGGCTCCTCAACTAGAGAATTCGCAACTAGAGACTCTGCACCTAGAAACTCCGCAGGTAGAAACGCCACAACTCGAAACTCCACAACTATAAACTCCACAACTAGACACTCCACAACTTGAGACTCCGCAACTAGAAACTCCAAAACTAGAAACTCCACAACTAGAAACTCCGCAACTAGAGACTCCACAACTAGAAACTCCACAACATTAAACTCCACAACTAGAAACTCCACAACTAGAAACTCCACAACTAGAAACTCAACAACTAGAAACTCCACAACTAGAAACTCAACAACTAGAAACTCCACAACTAAAAACTCCACAACTGGAAACTCCACAACTTGAAACTCCACAACTAGATACTCCACAACTGGAAACTCGAAAACTAGATAATCAATATCTGGAAACTCCACAACTAGAAACTCCACAACTTGAAACTCCACAACTAGATACTCCACAACTAAAAACTCCAAAACTAGATAATCCATATCTGGAAACTCCACAACTAGAAACTCCACAACTAGAGACTCAACAACTAGAAACTCCAACACTTGAAACTCCACAACTCAAAACTCCACAACTTGAAACTCCACAACTAGAAACTCCACAACTTGAGACTCCGCCACTAGAAACTCCACAACTTGAAACTCCACAATTAGAAACTCCACAACTAGAAACTGCAAAACTAGAGACTCCACAACCAGAAACTCAACATCTAGAAACTCCACAACCAGAAACTCCACAACTAGAAACTCCACAACTAGAAACTTCACAACTAGAAACTCCGCAACTAGAGACTCCACAACTAGAAACTCCACAACATGAAACTCCACAACTCAAAACTCCACAACTTGAAATTCCACAACTTGAGACTCTGCACCTCGAAACTCCGCAGCTAAAAACTCCGCAACTAGAAACTCCACAACTCAAAACTCCACAACTAGAAACTCCACAACTTGAAACTCCACAACTCAAAACTTCCCAACTTGAACTCCAAAGCTAGAAACTCCACAACTTGAGACTCCGCAACTAGAAACTCCACAACTTGAATCTCCACAACTAGAAACTCCAGAACTAGAAACTGCAAAACTAGAGACTTCACAACTAGAAACTCCACAACCAGAAACTCCGCAACTAGAAACTACACAACTAGAAACTTCACAACTAGAAACTCCGCAACTAGAGACTCCACAACTAGAAAATCCACAACTAGAAACTCCATAACTATAGAGTCCACAACTAGAAACTCCACAACTAGAAACTCCAAAACTAGAAACTCCACAACTAGAAACTCCACAACTAAAAACTTCACAATTCGAAACTTTACTAGAAACTCCTAAACTTGAGACTCCACAACTAGGCACTCCACAACTAGAAACTCCACAATTAGAGACTCTGCAACTATAGAACTCCGCAACTAGAAACTCCGCATTTAAAAACTCCGCAACAAGAAACTCCATGGCTAGATACACCACAACTAGACACTCCGCAACTAGAGAATTCGCAACTAGAAACTCCAAAACTAGACACTCTGCAACTATAAACTCCGCAGCTAGAAACTCCACAACTAGAAACTCCACAACTCGAAACTCCACAACTAAAAACTCCGCAACTAGAGACTCCACAACTAGAACCTCCACAACTTGAAACTCCACAACTAGAAACTCCACAACCAGAAACTTCACAAGTAGAAACTCCACAACTAGAAACTCCACAACTAGAAACTCCGCAACTAGAGACTCCACAACTAAAAACTCCACAACTACAATCTCCACAAATAGAGACTCGGCAACTAGAAATTCCATATCTAGAAACTCCACAACTAAAAACTCCACAACTAGAAACTGCAAAACTAGAGACTTCACAACTAGAAACTCCACAACTAGAAACTCCACAACTGGAAACTCCACAACTAGACACTCCGGAACTAGCAACTCCACAACTAGAGACTCCACAACTAGAAACTCCACAACTTTAAACTCCACAACTTGAGACTCAAGAACTAGAAACTCCACAACACGAAACTCCACAACTACAAACTCCACAACCAGAAACTCCACAACCATAAACTCCACAACTAGAAACTCAACAACTAGAAACTCCACAACTAAAAACTCTACAACTAGAAATTCCACAACTTGAGACTCCACCACTTTAAACTCCACAACTTGAGACTCCACAACTAGAAACTCCAAGACTGAAACTTCACAACTAGAAACTCTACAAGTAGAACCTTAACAACCATAGACTCCGCAACTAGAATCTCTGCAACTAGAAACTCCGCAACCAGGAACTTCACACCTAGAAATTCCACAACTAGCAACTCCACAACTAGATACTCCACGACTAGAAACTCCACAACTAGAAACTCCATAACTAGAACCTCCACAACCAGAGACTCCGCAACTAGAATCTCTGCTACTAGAAACTCCACAACCTGAAACTCCACAACTAGAAACTCCAACACTAGCAACTCCACAACTAAAAACTCCGCAACTAGAGACTCCACAACTAGAAACTCCACAACTAGAGTCTCCACAACTTAAAACTCCACAACTAAAAACTCCACAACCAGAAACTCCACAACTAGAAACTCCACTACTAGAAACTCCGCAACTAGAGACTCCACAACTAGAAACTCTACAACTAGAAATTCCACATCTAGAGACCTTGCAACTAGAAACTCCGCAGCTAGATACTCCACAACTAGAAACTCCGCAACTAGAAACTCCACAACTAGAAACTCCACAACTTGAAACTCCACAACTCGAAACTCCAGAACTTGAAACTTCACAACTAGACACTCAAAAACTAAAAACTCTACAACTAGAAACTCCTAAAACTAGAAACTCCACAACTAGAGACTTCAAAATAGAAACTCAACAACTAGAAACTGCACAACTAAAAACTCAACAACTAGAAACTCCACAGGTTGAGACTCCGCAACTTGAAACTCCACAACTGGAAACACTGCAACTAGAAACTCCACAACTGGAAACTTCACTACTAGATACTCCACAACTAGAAACTCGACAACTAGAAACTCCACAACTAGAGACTCCACAACTTGAAACTCCACAACTTGAAACTCCACAACAAGAAACTCCACAACCAGAAACTTCACAAGTAGAAACTCCACAACTAGAAACTCCACAACTAGAAACTCCACAACTAAAAACTCTACAACTAGAGGCTCCTCAACTAGAGAATTCGCAACTAGAGACTCTGCACCTAGAAACTCCGCAGCTAGAAACTCCACAACTCGAAACTCCAACACTATAAACTCCACAACTAGAAACTCCACAACTTGAAACTCCACAACTCAAAGTTCCAGAACTTGAAACAACACAACTAGACACTCCACAACTTGAGACTCCGCAACTAGAAACTCCACAACTAGAAACTCCACAACTAGAAACTCCGCAACTAGAGACTCCACAACTAGAAACTCCACAACTTTAAACTCCACAACTAGAAACTCCACAACTAGAAACTCCACAACTAGAAACCCCGCAACTAGAGTCTCCACAATTAGAAACTCCACAACTAGAAACTTCACAACTACAAACTCCACAAATAGAGACTTGGCAACTAGAAATTCCATATCTAGAAACTCCACAACTAGAAACTGCAAAACTAGAGACTTCACAACTAGAAACTCAACAACTAGAAACTCCACAACTAAAAACTCCACAACTGGAAACTCCACAACTTGAAACTCCACAACTAGATACTCCACAACTGGAAACTCCAAAACTAGATAATCAATATCTGGAAACTCCACAACTAGAAACTCCACAACTAGAAACTCCGCAACTAGAGACTCAACAACTAGAAACTCCACAACTAAAAACTCTACAACTAGAGGCTCCTCAACTAGAGAATTCGCAACTAGAGACTCTGCACCTAGAAACTCCGCAGGTAGAAACGCCACAACTCGAAACTCCACAACTATAAACTCCACAACTAGAAACTCCACAACTTGAAACTCCACAACTCAAAGTTCCAGAACTTGAAACAACACAACTAGACACTCCACAACTTGAGACTCCGCAACTAGAAACTCCAAAACTAGAAACTCCACAACTAGAAACTCCGCAACTAGAGACTCCACAACTAGAAACTCCACAACAATAAACTCCACAACTAGAAACTCCACAACTAGAAACTCCACAACTAGAAACTCCGCAACTAGAGACTCCACAATTAGAAACTCCACAACTAGAAACTCCACAACTACAAACTCCACAAATAGAGTCTCGGCAACTAGAAATTCTATATCTAGAAACTTCACAACTAGAAACTCAACAACTAGAAACTTCACAACTAGAAACTCCGCCACTAGAGACTCCACAACTAGAAACTCCACAACATGAAACTCCACAACTCAAAACTCCACAACTTGAAACTCCACAACTTGAGACTCTGCACCTCGAAACTCCGCAGCTAAAAACTCCGCAACTAGAAACTCCACAACTCAAAACTCCAAAACTAGAAACTCCACAACTTGAAACTCCACAACTCAAAACTCCACAATTTGAACTCCAAAGCTAGAAACTCCACAACTTGAGACTCCGCAACTAGAAACTCCACAACTTGAATCTCCACAACTAGAAACTCCAGAACTAGAAACTGCAAAACTAGAGACTTCACAACTAGAAACTCCACAACCAGAAACTCCGCAACTAGAAACTACACAACTAGAAACTTCACAACTAGAAACTCCGCAACTAGAGACTCCACAACTAGAAAATCCACAACTAGAAACTCCACAACTAGAAACTCCAAAACTAGAAACTCCACAACTAGAAACTCCACAACTAAAAACTTCACAATTCGAAACTTTACTAGAAACTCCAAAACTTGAGACTCCACAACTAGGCACTCCACAACTAGAAACTCCACAATTAGAGACTCTGCAACTATAGAACTCCGCAACTAGAAACTCCGCATTTAAAAACTCCGCAACAAGAAACTCCACGGCTAGAAACACCACAACTAGACACTCCGCAACTAGAAACTCTACAACTAGAGACTCCTCAACTAGACAATTCGCAACTAGAAACTCCAAAACTAGACACTCTGCAACTATAAACTCCGCAGCTAGAAACTCCACAACTAGAAACTCCACAACTCGAAACTCCACAACTAGAAACTCCGCAACTAGAGACTCCACAACTAGAAACTCCACAACTTGAAACTCCACAACTAGAAACTCCACAACCAGAAACTTCACAAGTAGAAACTCCACAACTAGAAACTCCACAACTAGAAACTCCGCAACTAGAGACTCCACAACTACAAACTCAACAAATAGAGACTCGGCAACTAGAAATTCCATATCTAGAAACTCCACAACTACAAACTCCACAAATAGAGACTCGGCAACTAGAAATTCCATATCTAGAAACTCCACAACTAGAAACTGCAAAACTAGAGACTTCACAACTAGAAACTCAACAACTAGAATCTCCACAACTAAAAACTCCACAACTGGAAACTCCACAACTTGAAACTCCACAACTAGATACTCCACAACTGGAAACTCCAAAACTAGATAATCAATATCTGGAAACTCCACAACTAGAAACTCCAAAACTAGATAATCCATATCTGGAAACTCCACAACTAGAAACTCCACAACTAGAGACTCAACAACTAGAAACTCCAACACTTGAAACTCCACAACTCAAAACTCCGCAACTAGAGACTCCACAATTAGAAACTCCACAACTACAAACTCCACAACTACAAACTCCACAAATAGAGACTCCGCAACTCCACAACTAGAAACTCCACAACTAGAAAATCCACAACTAGAGACTCCACAACTATAGACTCCACAACTAGAAACTCCACAACTAGAAACTCCAAAACTAGAAACTCCACAACTAGAAACTCCACAACTAAAAACTTCACAATTCGAAACTTTACTAGAAACTCCAAAACTTGAGACTCCACAACTAGGCACTCCACAACTAGAAACTCCACAATTAGAGACTCTGCAACTATAAAACTCCGCAACTAGAAACTCCGCATTTAAAAACTCCGCAACAAGAAACTCCACGGCTAGAAACACCACAACTAGACACTCCGCAACTAGAAACTCTACAACTAGAGACTCCTCAACTAGAGAATTCGCAACTAGAAACTCCAAAACTAGATACTCTGCAACTATAAACTCCGCAGCTAGAAACTCCACAACTAGAAACTTCACAACTCGAAACTTCACAACTAGAAACTCCGCAACAAGAGACTCCACAACTAGAAACTCCACAACTTGAAACTCCACAACTAGAAACTCCACAACCAGAAACTTCACAAGTAGAAACTCCACAACTAGAAACTCCACAACTAGAAACTCCACAACTAAAAACTCTACAACTAGAGGCTCCTCAACTGGAGAATTCGCAACTAGAGACTCTGCACCTAGAAACTCCGCAGCTAGAAACTCCACAACTCGAAACTCCAACACTATAAACTCCACAACTAGAAACTCCACAACTTGAAACTCCACAACTCAAAGTTCCAGAACTTGAAACAACACAACTAGACACTCCACAACTTGAGACTCCGCAACTAGAAACTCCACAACTAGAAACTCCACAACTAGAAACTCCGCAACTAGAGACTCCACAACTAGAAACTCCACAACTTTAAACTCCACAACTAGAAACTCCACAACTAGAAACTCCACAACTAGAAACCCCGCAACTAGAGTCTCCACAATTAGAAACTCCACAACTAGAAACTTCACAACTACAAACTCCACAAATAGAGACTTGGCAACTAGAAATTCCATATCTAGAAACTCCACAACTAGAAACTGCAAAACTAGAGACTTCACAACTAGAAACTCAACAACTAGAAACTCCACAACTAGAAACTCCACAACTGGAAACTCCACAACTTGAAACTCCACAACTAGATACTCCACAACTGGAAACTCCAAAACTAGATAATCAATATCTGGAAACTCCACAACTAGAAACTCCACAACTTGAAACTCCACAACTAGATACTCCACAACTAAAAACTCCAAAACTAGATAATCCATATCTGGAAACTCCACAACTAGAAACTCCACAACTAGAGACTCAACAACTAGAAACTCCACAACTAAAAACTCTACAACTAGAGGCTCCTCAACTAGAGAATTCGCAACTAGAGACTCTGCACCTAGAAACTCCGCAGGTAGAAACGCCACAACTCGAAACTCCACAACTATAAACTCCACAACTAGAAACTCCACAACTTGAAACTCCACAACTCAAAGTTCCAGAACTTGAAACAACACAACTAGACACTCCACAACTTGAGACTCCGCAACTAGAAACTCCAAAACTAGAAACTCCACAACTAGAAACTCCGCAACTAGAGACTCCACAACTAGAAACTCCACAACATTAAACTCCACAACTAGAAACTCCACAACTAGAAACTCCACAACTAGAAACTCCGCAACTAGAGACTCCACAATTAGAAACTCCACAACTAGAAACTCCACAACTACAAACTCCACAAATAGAGTCTCGGCAACTAGAAATTCTATATCTAGAAACTTCACAACTAGAAACTCAACAACTAGAAACTCCACAACTAGAAACTCAACAACTAGAAACTCCACAACTAAAAACTCCACAACTGGAAACTCCACAACTTGAAACTCCACAACTAGATACTCCACAACTGGAAACTCGAAAACTAGATAATCAATATCTGGAAACTCCACAACTAGAAACTCCACAACTTGAAACTCCACAACTAGATACTCCACAACTAAAAACTCCAAAACTAGATAATCCATATCTGGAAACTCCACAACTAGAAACTCCACAACTAGAGACTCAACAACTAGAAACTCCAACACTTGAAACTCCACAACTCAAAACTCCACAACTTGAAACTCCACAACTAGAAACTCCACAACTTGAGACTCCGCCACTAGAAACTCCACAACTTGAAACTCCACAATTAGAAACTCCACAACTAGAAACTGCAAAACTAGAGACTCCACAACCAGAAACTCAACATCTAGAAACTCCACAACCAGAAACTCCACAACTAGAAACTCCACAACTAGAAACTTCACAACTAGAAACTCCGCAACTAGAGACTCCACAACTAGAAACTCCACAACATGAAACTCCACAACTCAAAACTCCACAACTTGAAATTCCACAACTTGAGACTCTGCACCTCGAAACTCCGCAGCTAAAAACTCCGCAACTAGAAACTCCACAACTCAAAACTCCACAACTAGAAACTCCACAACTTGAAACTCCACAACTCAAAACTTCCCAACTTGAACTCCAAAGCTAGAAACTCCACAACTTGAGACTCCGCAACTAGAAACTCCACAACTTGAATCTCCACAACTAGAAACTCCAGAACTAGAAACTGCAAAACTAGAGACTTCACAACTAGAAACTCCACAACCAGAAACTCCGCAACTAGAAACTACACAACTAGAAACTTCACAACTAGAAACTCCGCAACTAGAGACTCCACAACTAGAAAATCCACAACTAGAAACTCCACAACTATAGAGTCCACAACTAGAAACTCCACAACTAGAAACTCCAAAACTAGAAACTCCACAACTAGAAACTCCACAACTAAAAACTTCACAATTCGAAACTTTACTAGAAACTCCTAAACTTGAGACTCCACAACTAGGCACTCCACAACTAGAAACTCCACAATTAGAGACTCTGCAACTATAGAACTCCGCAACTAGAAACTCCGCATTTAAAAACTCCGCAACAAGAAACTCCATGGCTAGATACACCACAACTAGACACTCCGCAACTAGAGAATTCGCAACTAGAAACTCCAAAACTAGACACTCTGCAACTATAAACTCCGCAGCTAGAAACTCCACAACTAGAAACTCCACAACTCGAAACTCCACAACTAAAAACTCCGCAACTAGAGACTCCACAACTAGAACCTCCACAACTTGAAACTCCACAACTAGAAACTCCACAACCAGAAACTTCACAAGTAGAAACTCCACAACTAGAAACTCCACAACTAGAAACTCCGCAACTAGAGACTCCACAACTAAAAACTCCACAACTACAATCTCCACAAATAGAGACTCGGCAACTAGAAATTCCATATCTAGAAACTCCACAACTAAAAACTCCACAACTAGAAACTGCAAAACTAGAGACTTCACAACTAGAAACTCCACAACTAGAAACTCCACAACTGGAAACTCCACAACTAGACACTCCGGAACTAGCAACTCCACAACTAGAGACTCCACAACTAGAAACTCCACAACTTTAAACTCCACAACTTGAGACTCAAGAACTAGAAACTCCACAACACGAAACTCCACAACTACAAACTCCACAACCAGAAACTCCACAACCATAAACTCCACAACTAGAAACTCAACAACTAGAAACTCCACAACTAAAAACTCTACAACTAGAAATTCCACAACTTGAGACTCCACCACTTTAAACTCCACAACTTGAGACTCCACAACTAGAAACTCCAAGACTGAAACTTCACAACTAGAAACTCTACAAGTAGAACCTTAACAACCATAGACTCCGCAACTAGAATCTCTGCAACTAGAAACTCCGCAACCAGGAACTTCACACCTAGAAATTCCACAACTAGCAACTCCACAACTAGATACTCCACGACTAGAAACTCCACAACTAGAAACTCCATAACTAGAACCTCCACAACCAGAGACTCCGCAACTAGAATCTCTGCTACTAGAAACTCCACAACCTGAAACTCCACAACTAGAAACTCCAACACTAGCAACTCCACAACTAAAAACTCCGCAACTAGAGACTCCACAACTAGAAACTCCACAACTAGAGTCTCCACAACTTAAAACTCCACAACTAAAAACTCCACAACCAGAAACTCCACAACTAGAAACTCCACTACTAGAAACTCCGCAACTAGAGACTCCACAACTAGAAACTCTACAACTAGAAATTCCACATCTAGAGACCTTGCAACTAGAAACTCCGCAGCTAGATACTCCACAACTAGAAACTCCGCAACTAGAAACTCCACAACTAGAAACTCCACAACTTGAAACTCCACAACTCGAAACTCCAGAACTTGAAACTTCACAACTAGACACTCAAAAACTAAAAACTCTACAACTAGAAACTCCTAAAACTAGAAACTCCACAACTAGAGACTTCAAAATAGAAACTCAACAACTAGAAACTGCACAACTAAAAACTCAACAACTAGAAACTCCACAGGTTGAGACTCCGCAACTTGAAACTCCACAACTGGAAACACTGCAACTAGAAACTCCACAACTGGAAACTTCACTACTAGATACTCCACAACTAGAAACTCGACAACTAGAAACTCCACAACTAGAGACTCCACAACTTGAAACTCCACAAATAGAGACTCTGCAACTCGACAACTAGAAACTCCACAACTGGAAAATCCACAACTAGAAACTCCTCAACTAGAAACTCCACAACTAGAGACTCCGCAACTAGAAACTCCACAACTAGGGACTCCGCAACTAGAAACTCCACAACTAGAAACTCCACAACTAGACTCCACAACTTGAAACTCCACAACTAAAAACTCCACAACTGGAAACTCCACAACTAGAAACTCCACAACTAGACTCCACAACTTGAAACTCCACAACTAAAAACTCCACAACTGGAAACTCCACAACTAGAGACTTTGCTACTAGAAACTCCACAACCAGAAACTCTGCAACTAGAAACTCCGCAACTAGAAACTTCACAAATAGAAACTCCGCAACTGGAAACTCCGCAGCTAGAAACTACACAAGTAGAGACTCCACAACTACAAACTTTACAACTAGAAACTCCACAACTAGAGACTCCACAACTTGAAACCTCACAACTTTAGGTTCCGTAACTAGAAAATCCACAGCTAGAGATTCCGCAACTAGAAACTCCACCACTAGAAACTCCACAACTCAAAACTCCAACACTAGAAACTCCACAAATACATACTTCACAGCTGGAAAATCCACAACTAGAAACTCCACAACTAGAGACTCCACAACTCGAAACTCCACAACTAGAAACTCCACAAATAGAAACTCCACAACCAGAGACTCCGCAACTCCACAACTAGATACTCCGTTATTAAAATCTCCGCAACTAGAAACTCCGCAACTAGAAACTCCAAAACTTCAAACTCCACAACTAGATACTCCACAACTGGAAACTTCACAACTAGATACTTCACAACTGGAAACTCTACAACTGGAAACTCCACAACTAGATACTCCACAACTAGAAACTCCACAACTAGAA
The DNA here is from genome assembly GCF_043290135.1 of Rhipicephalus microplus. Taxonomy (NCBI): domain Eukaryota; kingdom Metazoa; phylum Arthropoda; class Arachnida; order Ixodida; family Ixodidae; genus Rhipicephalus; species Rhipicephalus microplus. The sequence goes on from NW_027464631.1 coordinate 1,990,769, forward strand.
ACTCCACAACTAGAGACTCCACAAATCGAAACTCCACAACTAGAAACTCCACAACTAGAAACTCCACAACCAGAGACTCCGCAGTTCCACAACTAGAAACTCCACAACTGGAAAATCCACAACTAGATACTCCGCAACTAGAAACTCCACAACTGGAGACTACAACTAGAAACTCCACAACTAGAAACTCCACAACTAGAGACTCTGCAACTCCACAACTAGAAACTCCACAACTGAAACTCCACAACTAGATACTCCACAACTAGAAACTCCGCAACTAGGGACTCCCCAACTTGAAACTCCACAACTTTAAATTCCACAACTTGAGACTCCACAACTAGAAACTTCACAACTTGAAACTCCACAACTAGAAACTCCACAACCAGAAACTCTACAACTAGAAACTCCACAACTAGAAACTCCACAACTAGAAACTCCGCAACTAGAGACTCAACAACTAAAAACTCCACAACTAGAAACTCCACAACTACAAACTCCACCAATAGAGACTCGGCAACTAGAAATTCCATATCTAGAAACTCCACAACTGAAAACTCCACAACTAAAAACTCCACAACTAGAAACTCCACAACTAGAAACTCTACAACTAGAGACTCCGCAACTAGAAACTCCACAACTTGAGACTCCACCACTTTAAACTCCACAACTTGAGACTCCACAACTAAAAACTCCAAGACTGAAACTTCACAACTAGAAACTCTACAAGTAGAACCTTAACAACCATAGACTCCGCAACTAGAATCTCTGCAACTAGAAACTCCACAACCAGGAACTTCACACCTAGAAATTCCACAACTAGCAACTCCACAACTAGATACTCCACGACTAGAAACTCCACAACTAGAAACTCCATAACTAGAACCTCCACAACCAGAGACTCCGCAACTAGAATCTCTGCTACTAGAAACTCCACAACCTGAAACTCCACAACTAGAAACTCCAACACTAGCAACTCCACAACTAAAAACTCCGCAACTAGAGACTCCACAACTAGAAACTCCACAACTAGAGTCTCCACAACTTAAAACTCCACAACTAAAAACTCCACAACCAGAAACTCCACAACTAGAAACTCCACAACTAGAAACTCCGCAACTAGAGACTCCACAACTAGAAACTCTACAACTAGAAATTCCACATCTAGAGACCTTGCAACTAGAAACTCCGCAGCTAGAAACTCCACAACTAGAAACTCCGCAACTAGAAACTCCACAACTAGAAACTCCACAACATGAAACTCCACAACTCGAAACTCCAGAACTTGAAACTTCACAACTAGACACTCAAAAACTAAAAACTCTACAACTAGAAACTCCTAAAACTAGAAACTCCACAACTAGAGACTTCAAAATAGAAACTCAACAACTAGAAACTGCACAACTAAAAACTCAACAACTAGAAACTCCACAGGTTGAGACTCCGCAACTTGAAACTCCACAACTGGAAACACTGCAACTAGAAACTCCAACACTGGAAACTTCACTACTAGATACTCCACAACTAGAAACTCGACAACTAGAAACTCCACAACTAGAGACTCCACAACTTGAAACTCCACAACTAGAGACTCTGCAACTCGACAACTAGAAACTCCACAACTGAAAAATCCACAACTAGAAACTCCTCAACTAGAAACTCCACAACTAGAGACTCCGCAACTAGAAACTCCACAACTAGGGACTCCGCAACTAGAAACTCCACAACTAGAAACTCCACAACTAGACTCCACAACTTGAAACTCCACAACTAAAAACTCCACAACTGGAAACTCCACAACTAGAAACTCCACAACTAGAAACTCAAACTACAGACTTTGCTACTATGAACTCCACAACCAGAAACTCTGCAACTAGAAACTCCGCAACTAGAAACTTCACAAATAGAAACTCCGCAACTGGAAACTCCGCAGCTAGAAACTACACAAGTAGAGACTCCACAACTACAAATTTTACAACTAGAAACTCCACAACTAGAGACTCCACAACTTGAAACCTCACAACTTTAGGTTCCGTAACTAGAAAATCCACAGCTAGAGATTCCGCAACTAGAAACTCCACCACTAGAAACTCCACAACTCAAAACTCCAACACTAGAAACTCCACAACTAGAAACTCCGCCACTAGAAACTCCACAAATAGATACTTCACAGCTGGAAAATCCACAACTAGAGACTCCACAACTCGAAACTCCACAACTAGAAACTCCACAAATAGAAACTCCACAACCAGAGACTCCGCAACTCCACAACTAGATACTCCGTTATTAAAATCTCCGCAACTAGAAACTCCGCAACTAGAAACTCCAAAACTTCAAACTCCACAACTAGATACTCCACAACTGGAAACTCCACTACTAGATACTTCACAACTGGAAACTCTACAACTGGAAACTCCACAACTAGATACTCCACAACTAGAAACTCCACAACTAGAAACTCCACAACTAGAGACTCCACAAATCGAAACTCCACAACTAGAAACTCCACAACTAGAAACTCCACAACCAGAGACTCCGCAGTTCCACAACTAGAAACTCCACAACTGGAAAATCCACAACTAGATACTCCGCAACTAGAAACTCCACAACTGGAGACTCTACAACTAGAAACTCCACAACTAGAAACTCCACAACTAGAGACTCTGCAACTCCACAACTAGAAACTCCACAACTGAAACTCCACAACTAGATACTCCACAACTAGAAACTCCGCAACTAGGGACTCCCCAACTTGAAACTCCACAACTTTAAATTCCACAACTTGAGACTCCACAACTAGAAACTTCACAACTTGAAACTCCACAACTAGAAACTCCACAACCAGAAACTCTACAACTAGAAACTCCACAACTAGAAACTCCACAACTAGAAACTCCGCAACTAGAGACTCAACAACTAAAAACTCCACAACTAGAAACTCCACAACTACAAACTCCACCAATAGAGACTCGGCAACTAGAAATTCCATATCTAGAAACTCCACAACTGAAAACTCCACAACTAAAAACTCCACAACTAGAAACTCCACAACTAGAAACTCTACAACTAGAGACTCCGTAACTAGAAACTCCACAACCAGAGACTCTGCAACTAGAAACTCTGCAGCTAGAAACTCCACAAATAGAAACTCCGCAATTAAAAACTCCGCAGCTAGAAACTCCAACCCTAGAGACTCCACAACTAGAAACTCCACAGCTAGAAACTCCACAACTAGAAACTCCACAACTTGAAACCTCACAACCTTAAGTTCCTCAACTAGAAAATCCACAGCTAGAGATTCCGCAACTCGATCCTCCACAACTAGAAACTCCACAACTCAAAACTCCACAACAAGAAACTCCATAACTCGAAACTCCACAACTGGAAACTCCACAACTGGAAACTCCACAACTAGACACTCCACAACTAAAAACTCTACAACTAGAAACTCCTAAACTAGAGACTCCATAACTAGAGACTGCACAACTAGAGACTTCAAAACTAGAAACTCAACAACTAGAAACTCCACAACTAAAAACTCTACAACTAGAAATTCCACAACTTGAGACTCCACCACTTTAAACTCCACAACTTGAGACTCCACAACTAGAAACTCCAAGACTGAAACTTCACAACTAGAAACTCTACAAGTAGAACCTCAACAACCATAGACTCCGCAACTAGAATCTCTGCAACTAGAAACTCCACAACCAGGAACTTCACACGTAGAAATTCCACAACTAGCAACTCCACAACTAGATACTCCACGACTAGAAACTCCACAACTAGAAACTCCATAACTAGAACCTCCACAACCAGAGACTCCGCAACTAGAATCTCTGCTACTAGAAACTCCACAACCTGAAACTCCACAACTAGAAACTCCAACACTAGCAACTCCACAACTAAAAACTCCGCAACTAGAGACTCCACAACTAGAAACTCCACAACTAGTGTCTCCACAACTGAAAACTCCACAACTAAAAACTCCACAACCAGAAACTCCACAACTAGAAACTCCACAACTAGAAACTCCGCAACTAGAGACTCCACAACTAGAAACTCTACAACTAGAAATTCCACATCTAGAGACCTTGCAACTAGAAACTCCGCAGCTAGAAACTCCACAACTAGAAACTCCGCAACTAGAAACTCCACAACTAGAAACTCCACAACTTGAAACTCCACAACTTGAAACCTCACAGCCTTAAGTTCCGCAACTAGAAAATCCACAACTAGAGATTCCGCAACTAGAAACCCCACAACTAGAAAATCCACAACTTGAAACTCCACAACTCAAAACTCCACAATTCGAAACTCCACAACTCGAAACTCCAGAACTTGAAACTTCACAACTAGACACTCAAAAACTAAAAACTCTACAACTAGAAACTCCTAAAACTAGAAACTCCACAACTAGAGACTTCAAAATAGAAACTCAACAACTAGAAACTGCACAACTAAAAACTCAACAACTAGAAACTCCACAGGTTGAGACTCCGCAACTTGAAACTCCACAACTGGAAACACTGCAACTAGAAACTCCACAACTGGAAACTTCACTACTAGATACTCCACAACTAGAAACTCGACAACTAGAAACTCCACAACTAGAGACTCCACAACTTGAAACTCCACAACTAGAGACTCTGCAACTCGACAACTAGAAACTCCACAACTGGAAAATCCACAACTAGAAACTCCTCAACTAGAAACTCCACAACTAGAGACTCCGCAACTAGAAACTCCACAACTAGGGACTCCGCAACTAGAAACTCCAAAACTAGAAACTCCACAACTAGACTCCACAACTTGAAACTCCACAACTAAAAACTCCACAACTGGAAACTCCACAACTAGAAACTCCACAACTAGAAACTCCACAACTAGAGACTTTGCTACTAGAAACTCCACAACCAGAAACTCTGCAACTAGAAACTCCGCAACTAGAAACTTCACAAATAGAAACTCCGCAACTGGAAACTCCGCAGCTAGAAACTACACAAGTAGAGACTCCACAACTACAAACTTTACAACTAGAAACTCCACAACTAGAGACTCCACAACTTGAAACCTCACAACTTTAGGTTCCGTAACTAGAAACTCCGCAGATAGAAACTCCACAACTAGAAACTCCGCAACTAGAAACTCCACAACTCAAAACTCCAACACTAGAAACTCCACAACTCGAAACTCCAGAACTTGAAACTTCACAACTAGACACTCAAAAACTAAAAACTCTACAACTAGAAACTCCTAAAACTAGAAACTCCACAACTAGAGACTTCAAAATAGAAACTCAACAACTAGAAACTGCACAACTAAAAACTCAACAACTAGAAACTCCACAGGTTGAGACTCCGCAACTTGAAACTCCACAACTGGAAACACTGCAACTAGAAACTCCACAACTGGAAACTTCACTACTAGATACTCCACAACTAGAAACTCGACAACTAGAAACTCCACAACTAGAGACTCCACAACTTGAAACTCCACAAATAGAGACTCTGCAACTCGACAACTAGAAACTCCACAACTGGAAAATCCACAACTAGAAACTCCTCAACTAGAAACTCCACAACTAGAGACTCCGCAACTAGAAACTCCACAACTAGGGACTCCGCCACTAGAAACTCCACAACTAGAAACTCCACAACTAGACTCCACAACTTGAAACACCACAACTAAAAACTCCACAACTGGAAACTCCACAACTAGAAACTCCACAACTAGAAACTCAAACTACAGACTTTGCTACTAGAAACTCCACAACCAGAAACTCTGCAACTAGAAACTCCGCAACTAGAAACTTCACAAATAGAAACTCCGCAACTGGAAACTCCGCAGCTAGAAACTACACAAGTAGAGACTCCACAACTACAAACTTTACAACTAGAAACTCCACAACTAGAGACTCCACAACTTGAAACCTCACAACTTTAGGTTCCGTAACTAGAAAATCCACAGCTAGAGATTCCGCAACTAGAAACTCCACCACTAGAAACTCCACAACTCAAAACTCCAACACTAGAAACTCCACAACTAGAAACTCCGCCACTAGAAACTCCACAAATAGATACTTCACAGCTGGAAAATCCACAACTAGAAACTCCACAACTAGAGACTCCACAACTCGAAACTCCACAACTAGAAACTCCACAAATAGAAACTCCACAACCAGAGACTCCGCAACTCCACAACTAGATACTCCGTTATTAAAATCTCCGCAACTAGAAACTCCGCAACTAGAAACTCCAAAACTTCAAACTCCACAACTAGATACTCCACAACTGGAAACTCCACAACTAGATACTTCACAACTGGAAACTCTACAACTGGAAACTCCACAACTAGATACTCCACAACTAGAAACTCCACAACTAGAAACTCCACAACTAGAGACTCCACAAATCGAAACTCCACAACTAGAAACTCCACAACTAGAAACTCCACAACCAGAGATTCCGCAGTTCCACAACTAGAAACTCCACAACTGGAAAATCCACAACTAGATACTCCGCAACTAGAAACTCCACAACTGGAGACTCTACAACTAGAAACTCCACAACTAGAAACTCCACAACTAGAGACTCTGCAACTCCACAACTAGAAACTCCACAACTGAAACTCCACAACTAGATACTCCACAACTAGAAACTCCGAAAACTAGGGACTCCCCAACTTGAAACTCCACAACTTTAAATTCCACAACTTGAGACTCCACAACTAGAAACTTCACAACTTGAAACTCCACAACTAGAAACTCCACAACCAGAAACTCTACAACTAGAAACTCCACAACTAGAAACTCCACAACTAGAAACTCCGCAACTAGAGACTCAACAACTAAAAACTCCACAACTAGAAACTCCACAACTACAAACTCCACCAATAGAGACTCGGCAACTAGAAATTCCATATCTAGAAACTCCACAACTGAAAACTCCACAACTAAAAACTGCACAACTAGAAACTCCACAACTAGAAACTCTACAACTAGAGACTCCGCAACTAGAAACTCCACAACCAGAGACTCTGCAACTAGAAACTCTGCAGCTAGAAACTCCACAAATAGAAACTCCGCAATTAAAAACTCCGCAGCTAGAAACTCCAACCCTAGAGACTCCACAACTAGAAACTCCACAACTAGAAACTCCACAACTAGAAACTCCACAACTTGAAACCTCACAACCTTAAGTTCCTCAACTAGAAAATCCACTGCTAGAGATTCCGCAACTCGATCCTCCAGAACTAGAAACTCCACAACTCAAAACTCCACAACAAGAAACTCCACAACTCGAAACTCCACAACTGGAAACTCCACAACTGGAAACTCCACAACTAGACACTCCACAACTAAAAACTCTACAACTAGAAACTCCTAAACTAGAGACTCCATAACTAGAGACTGCACAACTAGAGACTTCAAAACTAGAAACTCAACAACTAGAAACTCCACAACTAAAAACTCTACAACTAGAAATTCCACAACTTGAGACTCCACCACTTTAAACTCCACAACTTGAGACTCCACAACTAGAAACTCCAAGACTGAAACTTCACAACTAGAAACTCTACAAGTAGAACCTCAACAACCATAGACTCCGCAACTAGAATCTCTGCAACTAGAAACTCCACAACCAGGAACTTCACACCTAGAAATTCCACAACTAGCAACTCCACAACTAGATACTCCACGACTAGAAACTCCACAACTAGAAACTCCATAACTAGAACCTCCACAACCAGAGACTCCGCAACTAGAATCTCTGCTACTAGAAACTCCACAACCTGAAACTCCACAACTAGAAACTCCAACACTAGCAACTCCACAACTAAAAACTCCGCAACTAGAGACTCCACAACTAGAAACTCCACAACTAGAGTCTCCACAACTGAAAACTCCACAACTAAAAACTCCACAACCAGATACTCCACAACTAGAAATTCCACAACTAGAAACTCCGCAACTAGAGACTCCACAACTAGAAACTCTACAACTAGAAATTCCACATCTAGAGACCTTGCAACTAGAAACTCCGCAGCTAGAAACTCCACAACTAGAAACTCCGCAACTAGAAACTCCACAACTAGAAACTCCACAACTTGAAACTCCACAACTTGAAACCTCACAGCCTTAAGTTCCGCAACTAGAAAATCCACAACTAGAGATTCCGCAACTAGAAACCCCACAACTAGAAAATCCACAACTTGAAACTCCACAACTCAAAACTCCACAATTCGAAACTCCACAACTCGAAACTCCAGAACTTGAAACTTCACAACTAGACACTCAAAAACTAAAAACTCTACAACTAGAAACTCCTAAAACTAGAAACTCCACAACTAGAGACTTCAAAATAGAAACTCAACAACTAGAAACTGCACAACTAAAAACTCAACAACTAGAAACTCCACAGGTTGAGACTCCGCAACTTGAAACTCCACAACTGGAAACACTGCAACTAGAAACTCCACAACTGGAAACTTCACTACTAGATACTCCACAACTAGAAACTCGACAACTAGAAACTCCACAACTAGAGACTCCACAACTTGAAACTCCACAACTAGAGACTCTGCAACTCGACAACTAGAAACTCCACAACTGGAAAATCCACAACTAGAAACTCCTCAACTAGAAACTCCACAACTAGAGACTCCGCAACTAGAAACTCCACAACTAGGGACTCCGCAACTAGAAACTCCAAAACTAGAAACTCCACAACTAGACTCCACAACTTGAAACTCCACAACTAAAAACTCCACAACTGGAAACTCCACAACTAGAAACTCCACAACTAGAAACTCCACAACTAGAGACTTTGCTACTAGAAACTCCACAACCAGAAACTCTGCAACTAGAAACTCCGCAACTAGAAACTTCACAAATAGAAACTCCGCAACTGGAAACTCCGCAGCTAGAAACTACACAAGTAGAGACTCCACAACTACAAACTTTACAACTAGAAACTCCACAACTAGAGACTCCACAACTTGAAACCTCACAACTTTAGGTTCCGTAACTAGAAACTCCGCAGCTAGAAACTCCACAACTAGAAACTCCGCAACTAGAAACTCCACAACTCAAAACTCCAACACTAGAAACTCCACAACTCGAAACTCCAGAACTTGAAACTTCACAACTAGACACTCAAAAACTAAAAACTCTACAACTAGAAACTCCTAAAACTAGAAACTCCACAACTAGAGACTTCAAAATAGAAACTCAACAACTAGAAACTGCACAACTAAAAACTCAACAACTAGAAACTCCACAGGTTGAGACTCCGCAACTTGAAACTCCACAACTGGAAACACTGCAACTAGAAACTCCACCACTGGAAACTTCACTACTAGATACTCCACAACTAGAAACTCGACAACTAGAAACTCCACAACTAGAGACTCCACAACTTGAAACTCCACAAATAGAGACTCTGCAACTCGACAACTAGAAACTCCACAACTGGAAAATCCACAACTAGAAACTCCTCAACTAGAAACTCCACAACTAGAGACTCTGCAACTAGAAACTCCACAACTAGGGACTCCGCCACTAGAAACTCCACAACTAGAAACTCCACAACTAGACTCCACAACTTGAAACACCACAACTAAAAACTCCACAACTGGAAACTCCACAACTAGAAACTCCACAACTAGAAACTCAAACTACAGACTTTGCTACTAGAAACTCCACAACCAGAAACTCTGCAACTAGAAACTCCGCAACTAGAAACTTCACAAATAGAAACTCCGCAACTGGAAACTCCGCAGCTAGAAACTACACAAGTAGAGACTCCACAACTACAAACTTTACAACTAGAAACTCCACAACTAGAGACTCCACAACTTGAAACCTCACAACTTTAGGTTCCGTAACTAGAAAATCCACAGCTAGAGATTCCGCAACTAGAAACTCCACCACTAGAAACTCCACAACTCAAAACTCCAACACTAGAAACTCCACAACTAGAAACTCCGCCACTAGAAACTCCACAAATAGATACTTCACAGCTGGAAAATCCACAACTAGAAACTCCACAACTAGAGACTCCACAACTCGAAACTCCACAACTAGAAACTCCACAAATAGAAACTCCACAACCAGAGACTCCGCAACTCCACAACTAGATACTCCGTTATTAAAATCTCCGCAACTAGAAACTCCGCAACTAGAAACTCCAAAACTTCAAACTCCACAACTAGATACTCCACAACTGGAAACTCCACAACTAGATACTTCACAACTGGAAACTCTACAACTGGAAACTCCACAACTAGATACTCCACAACTAGAAACTCCACAACTAGAAACTCCACAACTAGAGACTCCACAAATCGAAACTCCACAACTAGAAACTCCACAACTAGAAACTCCACAACCAGAGATTCCGCAGTTCCACAACTAGAAACTCCACAACTGGAAAATCCACAACTAGATACTCCGCAACTAGAAACTCCACAACTGGAGACTCTACAACTAGAAACTCCACAACTAGAAACTCCACAACTAGAGACTCTGCAACTAGAGACTCTGCAACTCCACAACTAGAAACTCCACAACTGAAACTCCACAACTAGATACTCCACAACTAGAAACTCCGAAAACTAGGGACTCCCCAACTTGAAACTCCACAACTTTAAATTCCACAACTTGAGACTCCACAACTAGAAACTTCACAACTTGAAACTCCACAACTAGAAACTCCACAACCAGAAACTCTACAACTAGAAACTCCACAACTAGAAACTCCACAACTAGAAACTCCGCAACTAGAGACTCAACAACTAAAAACTCCACAACTAGAAACTCCACAACTACAAACTCCACCAATAGAGACTCGGCAACTAGAAATTCCATATCTAGAAACTCCACAACTGAAAACTCCACAACTAAAAACTGCACAACTAGAAACTCCACAACTAGAAACTCTACAACTAGAGACTCCGCAACTAGAAACTCCACAACCAGAGACTCTGCAACTAGAAACTCTGCAGCTAGAAACTCCACAAATAGAAACTCCGCAATTAAAAACTCCGCAGCTAGAAACTCCAACCCTAGAGACTCCACAACTAGAAACTCCACAACTAGAAACTCCACAACTAGAAACTCCACAACTTGAAACCTCACAACCTTAAGTTCCTCAACTAGAAAATCCACAGCTAGAGATTCCGCAACTCGATCCTCCAGAACTAGAAACTCCACAACTCAAAACTCCACAACAAGAAACTCCACAACTCGAAACTCCACAACTGGAAACTCCACAACTGGAAACTCCACAACTAGACACTCCACAACTAAAAACTCTACAACTAGAAACTCCTAAACTAGAGACTCCATAACTAGAGACTGCACAACTAGAGACTTCAAAACTAGAAACTCAACAACTAGAAACTCCACAACTAAAAACTCTACAACTAGAAATTCCACAACTTGAGACTCCACCACTTTAAACTCCACAACTTGAGACTCCACAACTAGAAACTCCAAGACTGAAACTTCACAACTAGAAACTCTACAAGTAGAACCTCAACAACCATAGACTCCGCAACTAGAATCTCTGCAACTAGAAACTCCACAACCAGGAACTTCACACCTAGAAATTCCACAACTAGCAACTCCACAACTAGATACTCCACGACTAGAAACTCCACAACTAGAAACTCCATAACTAGAACCTCCACAACCAGAGACTCCGCAACTAGAATCTCTGCTACTAGAAACTCCACAACCTGAAACTCCACAACTAGAAACTCCAACACTAGCAACTCCACAACTAAAAACTCCGCAACTAGAGACTCCACAACTAGAAACTCCACAACTAGTGTCTCCACAACTGAAAACTCCACAACTAAAAACTCCACAACCAGAAACTCCACAACTAGAAACTCCACAACTAGAAACTCCGCAACTAGAGACTCCACAACTAGAAACTCTACAACTAGAAATTCCACATCTAGAGACCTTGCAACTAGAAACTCCGCAGCTAGAAACTCCACAACTAGAAACTCCGCAACTAGAAACTCCACAACTAGAAACTCCACAACTTGAAACTCCACAACTTGAAACCTCACAGCCTTAAGTTCCGCAACTAGAAAATCCACAACTAGAGATTCCGCAACTAGAAACCCCACAACTAGAAAATCCACAACTTGAAACTCCACAACTCAAAACTCCACAATTCGAAACTCCACAACTCGAAACTCCAGAACTTGAAACTTCACAACTAGACACTCAAAAACTAAAAACTCTACAACTAGAAACTCCTAAAACTAGAAACTCCACAACTAGAGACTTCAAAATAGAAACTCAACAACTAGAAACTGCACAACTAAAAACTCAACAACTAGAAACTCCACAGGTTGAGACTCCGCAACTTGAAACTCCACAACTGGAAACACTGCAACTAGAAACTCCACAACTGGAAACTTCACTACTAGATACTCCACAACTAGAAACTCGACAACTAGAAACTCCACAACTAGAGACTCCACAACTTGAAACTCCACAACTAGAGACTCTGCAACTCGACAACTAGAAACTCCACAACTGGAAAATCCACAACTAGAAACTCCTCAACTAGAAACTCCACAACTAGAGACTCCGCAACTAGAAACTCCACAACTAGGGACTCCGCAACTAGAAACTCCAAAACTAGAAACTCCACAACTAGACTCCACAACTTGAAACTCCACAACTAAAAACTCCACAACTGGAAACTCCACAACTAGAAACTCCACAACTAGAAACTCCACAACTAGAGACTTTGCTACTAGAAACTCCACAACCAGAAACTCTGCAACTAGAAACTCCGCAACTAGAAACTTCACAAATAGAAACTCCGCAACTGGAAACTCCGCAGCTAGAAACTACACAAGTAGAGACTCCACAACTACAAACTTTACAACTAGAAACTCCACAACTAGAGACTCCACAACTTGAAACCTCACAACTTTAGGTTCCGTAACTAGAAACTCCGCAGCTAGAAACTCCACAACTAGAAACTCCACCACTAGAAACTCCACAACTCAAAACTCCAACACTAGAAACTCCACAACTAGAAACTCCGCCACTAGAAACTCCACAAATAGATACTTCACAGCTGGAAAATCCACAACTAGAAACTCCACAACTAGAGACTCCACAACTAGAAACTCCACAACTAGAAACTCCACAAATAGAAACTCCACAACCAGAGACTCCGCAACTCCACAACTAGATACTCCGTTATTAAAATCTCCGCAACTAGAAACTCCGCAACTAGAAACTCCAAAACTTCAAACTCCACAACTAGATACTCCACAACTGGAAACTTCACAACTAGATACTTCACAACTGGAAACTCTACAACTGGAAACTCCACAACTAGATACTCCACAACTAGAGACTCCACAAATCGAAACTCCACAACTAGAGACTCCACAAATCGAAACTCCACAACTAGAAACTCCACAACTAGAAACTCCACAACCAGAGACTCCGCAGTTCCACAACTAGAAACTCCACAACTGAAACTCCACAACTAGATACTCCACAACTAGAAACTCCGCAACTAGGGACTCCCCAACTTGAAACTCCACAACTTTAAATTCCACAACTTGAGACTCCACAACTAGAAACTTCACAACTTGAAACTCCACAACTAGAAACTCCACAACCAGAAACTCTACAACTAGAAACTCCACAACTAGAAACTCCACAACTAGAAACTCCGCAACTAGAGACTCAACAACTAAAAACTCCACAACTAGAAACTCCACAACTAGAAACTCCACAACTAGAGACTCCACAAATCGAAACTCCACAACTAGAAACTCCACAACTAGAAACTCCACAACCAGAGATTCCGCAGTTCCACAACTAGAAACTCCACAACTGGAAAATCCACAACTAGATACTCCGCAACTAGAAACTCCACAACTGGAGACTCTACAACTAGAAACTCCACAACTAGAAACTCCACAACTAGAGACTCTGCAACTCCACAACTAGAAACTCCACAACTGAAACTCCACAACTAGATACTCCACAACTAGAAACTCCGCAACTAGGGACTCCCCAACTTGAAACTCCACAACTTTAAATTCCACAACTTGAGACTCCACAACTAGAAACTTCACAACTTGAAACTCCACAACTAGAAACTCCACAACCAGAAACTCTACAACTAGAAACTCCACAACTAGAAACTCCACAACTAGAAACTCCGCAACTAGAGACTCAACAACTAAAAACTCCACAACTAGAAACTCCACAACTACAAACTCCACCAATAGAGACTCGGCAACTAGAAATTCCATATCTAGAAACTCCACAACTGAAAACTCCACAACTAAAAACTGCACAACTAGAAACTCCACAACTAGAAACTCTACAACTAGAGACTCCGCAACTAGAAACTCCACAACCAGAGACTCTGCAACTAGAAACTCTGCAGCTAGAAACTCCACAAATAGAAACTCCGCAATTAAAAACTCCGCAGCTAGAAACTCCAACCCTAGAGACTCCACAACTAGAAACTCCACAACTAGAAACTCCACAACTAGAAACTCCACAACTTGAAACCTCACAACCTTAAGTTCCTCAACTAGAAAATCCACAGCTAGAGATTCCGCAACTCGATCCTCCAGAACTAGAAACTCCACAACTCAAAACTCCACAACAAGAAACTCCACAACTCGAAACTCCACAACTGGAAACTCCACAACTGGAAACTCCACAACTAGACACTCCACAACTAAAAACTCTACAACTAGAAACTCCTAAACTAGAGACTCCATAACTAGAGACTGCACAACTAGAGACTTCAAAACTAGAAACTCAACAACTAGAAACTCCACAACTAAAAACTCTACAACTAGAAATTCCACAACTTGAGACTCCACCACTTTAAACTCCACAACTTGAGACTCCACAACTAGAAACTCCAAGACTGAAACTTCACAACTAGAAACTCTACAAGTAGAACCTCAACAACCATAGACTCCGCAACTAGAATCTCTGCAACTAGAAACTCCACAACCAGGAACTTCACACCTAGAAATTCCACAACTAGCAACTCCACAACTAGATACTCCACGACTAGAAACTCCACAACTAGAAACTCCATAACTAGAACCTCCACAACCAGAGACTCCGCAACTAGAATCTCTGCTACTAGAAACTCCACAACCTGAAACTCCACAACTAGAAACTCCAACACTAGCAACTCCACAACTAAAAACTCCGCAACTAGAGACTCCACAACTAGAAACTCCACAACTAGAGTCTCCACAACTGAAAACTCCACAACTAAAAACTCCACAACCAGAAACTCCACAACTAGAAACTCCACAACTAGAAACTCCGCAACTAGAGACTCCACAACTAGAAACTCTACAACTAGAAATTCCACATCTAGAGACCTTGCAACTAGGAACTCCGCAGCTAGAAACTCCACAACTAGAAACTCCGCAACTAGAAACTCCACAACTAGAAACTCCACAACTTGAAACTCCACAACTTGAAACCTCACAGCCTTAAGTTCCGCAACTAGAAAATCCGCAACTAGAGATTCCGCAACTAGAAACCCCACAACTAGAAACTCCACAACTTGAAACTCCACAACTCAAAACTCCACAATTCGAAACTCCACAACTCGAAACTCCAGAACTTGAAACTTCACAACTAGACACTCAAAAACTAAAACTCTACAACTAGAAACTCCTAAAACTAGAAACTCCACAACTAGAGACTTCAAAATAGAAACTCAACAACTAGAAACTGCACAACTAAAAACTCAACAACTAGAAACTCCACAGGTTGAGACTCCGCAAATTGAAACTCCACAACTGGAAACACTGCAACTAGAAACTCCACAACTGGAAACTTCACTACTAGATACTCCACAACTAGAAACTCGACAACTAGAAACTCCACAACTAGAGACTCCACAACTTGAAACTCCACAACTAGAGACTCTGCAACTCGACAACTAGAAACTCCACAACTGGAAAATCCACAACTAGAAACTCCTCAACTAGAAACTCCACAACTAGAGACTCCGCAACTAGAAACTCCACAACTAGGGACTCCGCAACTAGAAACTCCACAACTAGAAACTCCACAACTAGACTCCACAACTTGAAACTCCACAACTAAAAACTCCACAACTGGAAACTCCACAACTAGAAACTCCACAACTAGAAACTCCACAACTAGAGACTTTGCTACTAGAAACTCCACAACCAGAAACTCTGCAACTAGAAACTCCGCAACTAGAAACTTCACAAATAGAAACTCCGCAACTGGAAACTCCGCAGCTAGAAACTACACAAGTAGAGACTCCACAACTACAAACTTTACAACTAGAAACTCCACAACTAGAGACTCCACAACTTGAAACCTCACAACTTTAGGTTCCGTAACTAGAAAATCCACAGCTAGAGATTCCGCAACTAGAAACTCCACCACTAGAAACTCCACAACTCAAAACTCCAACACTAGAAACTCCACAACTAGAAACTCCGCCACTAGAAACTCCACAAATAGATACTTCACAGCTGGAAAATCCACAACTAGAAACTCCACAACTAGAGACTCCACAACTAGAAACTCCAAAACTAGAAACTCCACAAATAGAAACTCCACAACCAGAGACTCCGCAACTCCACAACTAGATACTCCGTTATTAAAATCTCCGCAACTAGAAACTCCGCAACTAGAAACTCCAAAACTTCAAACTCCACAACTAGATACTCCACAACTGGAAACTTCACAACTAGATACTTCACAACTGGAAACTCTACAACTGGAAACTCCACAACTAGATACTCCACAACTAGAGACTCCACAAATCGAAACTCCACAACTAGAGACTCCACAAATCGAAACTCCACAACTAGAAACTCCACAACTAGAAACTCCACAACCAGAGACTCCGCAGTTCCACAACTAGAAACTCCACAACTGAAACTCCACAACTAGATACTCCACAACTAGAAACTCCGCAACTAGGGACTCCCCAACTTGAAACTCCACAACTTTAAATTCCACAACTTGAGACTCCACAACTAGAAACTTCACAACTTGAAACTCCACAACTAGAAACTCCACAACCAGAAACTCTACAACTAGAAACTCCACAACTAGAAACTCCACAACTAGAAACTCCGCAACTAGAGACTCAACAACTAAAAACTCCACAACTAGAAACTCCACAACTAGAAACTCCACAACTAGAGACTCCACAAATCGAAACTCCACAACTAGAAACTCCACAACTAGAAACTCCACAACCAGAGATTCCGCAGTTCCACAACTAGAAACTCCACAACTGGAAAATCCACAACTAGATACTCCGCAACTAGAAACTCCACAACTGGAGACTCTACAACTAGAAACTCCACAACTAGAAACTCCACAACTAGAGACTCTGCAACTCCACAACTAGAAACTCCACAACTGAAACTCCACAACTAGATACTCCACAACTAGAAACTCCGCAACTAGGGACTCCCCAACTTGAAACTCCACAACTTTAAATTCCACAACTTGAGACTCCACAACTAGAAACTTCACAACTTGAAACTCCACAACTAGAAACTCCACAACCAGAAACTCTACAACTAGAAACTCCACAACTAGAAACTCCACAACTAGAAACTCCGCAACTAGAGACTCAACAACTAAAAACTCCACAACTAGAAACTCCACAACTACAAACTCCACCAATAGAGACTCGGCAACTAGAAATTCCATATCTAGAAACTCCACAACTGAAAACTCCACAACTAAAAACTGCACAACTAGAAACTCCACAACTAGAAACTCTACAACTAGAGACTCCGCAACTAGAAACTCCACAACCAGAGACTCTGCAACTAGAAACTCTGCAGCTAGAAACTCCACAAATAGAAACTCCGCAATTAAAAACTCCGCAGCTAGAAACTCCAACCCTAGAGACTCCACAACTAGAAACTCCACAACTAGAAACTCCACAACTAGAAACTCCACAACTTGAAACCTCACAACCTTAAGTTCCTCAACTAGAAAATCCACAGCTAGAGATTCCGCAACTCGATCCTCCAGAACTAGAAACTCCACAACTCAAAACTCCACAACAAGAAACTCCACAACTCGAAACTCCACAACTGGAAACTCCACAACTGGAAACTCCACAACTAGACACTCCACAACTAAAAACTCTACAACTAGAAACTCCTAAACTAGAGACTCCATAACTAGAGACTGCACAACTAGAGACTTCAAAACTAGAAACTCAACAACTAGAAACTCCACAACTAAAAACTCTACAACTAGAAATTCCACAACTTGAGACTCCACCACTTTAAACTCCACAACTTGAGACTCCACAACTAGAAACTCCAAGACTGAAACTTCACAACTAGAAACTCTACAAGTAGAACCTCAACAACCATAGACTCCGCAACTAGAATCTCTGCAACTAGAAACTCCACAACCAGGAACTTCACACCTAGAAATTCCACAACTAGCAACTCCACAACTAGATACTCCACGACTAGAAACTCCACAACTAGAAACTCCATAACTAGAACCTCCACAACCAGAGACTCCGCAACTAGAATCTCTGCTACTAGAAACTCCACAACCTGAAACTCCACAACTAGAAACTCCAACACTAGCAACTCCACAACTAAAAACTCCGCAACTAGAGACTCCACAACTAGAAACTCCACAACTAGAGTCTCCACAACTGAAAACTCCACAACTAAAAACTCCACAACCAGAAACTCCACAACTAGAAACTCCACAACTAGAAACTCCGCAACTAGAGACTCCACAACTAGAAACTCTACAACTAGAAATTCCACATCTAGAGACCTTGCAACTAGAAACTCCGCAGCTAGAAACTCCACAACTAGAAACTCCGCAACTAGAAACTCCACAACTAGAAACTCCACAACTTGAAACTCCACAACTTGAAACCTCACAGCCTTAAGTTCCGCAACTAGAAAATCCGCAACTAGAGATTCCGCAACTAGAAACCCCACAACTAGAAACTCCACAACTTGAAACTCCACAACTCAAAACTCCACAATTCGAAACTCCACAACTCGAAACTCCAGAACTTGAAACTTCACAACTAGACACTCAAAAACTAAAACTCTACAACTAGAAACTCCTAAAACTAGAAACTCCACAACTATAGACTTCAAAATAGAAACTCAACAACTAGAAACTGCACAACTAAAAACTCAACAACTAGAAACTCCACAGGTTGAGACTCCGCAAATTGAAACTCCACAACTGGAAACACTGCAACTAGAAACTCCACAACTGGAAACTTCACTACTAGATACTCCACAACTAGAAACTCGACAACTAGAAACTCCACAACTAGAGACTCCACAACTTGAAACTCCACAACTAGAGACTCTGCAACTCGACAACTAGAAACTCCACAACTGGAAAATCCACAACTAGAAACTCCTCAACTAGAAACTCCACAACTAGAGACTCCGCAACTAGAAACTCCACAACTAGGGACTCCGCAACTAGAAACTCCACAACTAGAAACTCCACAACTAGACTCCACAACTTGAAACTCCACAACTAAAAACTCCACAACTGGAAACTCCACAACTAGAAACTCCACAACTAGAAACTCCACAACTAGAGACTTTGCTACTAGAAACTCCACAACCAGAAACTCTGCAACTAGAAACTCCGCAACTAGAAACTTCACAAATAGAAACTCCGCAACTGGAAACTCCGCAGCTAGAAACTACACAAGTAGAGACTCCACAACTACAAACTTTACAACTAGAAACTCCACAACTAGAGACTCCACAACTTGAAACCTCACAACTTTAGGTTCCGTAACTAGAAAATCCACAGCTAGAGATTCCGCAACTAGAAACTCCACCACTAGAAACTCCACAACTCAAAACTCCAACACTAGAAACTCCACAACTAGAAACTCCGCCACTAGAAACTCCACAAATAGATACTTCACAGCTGGAAAATCCACAACTAGAAACTCCACAACTAGAGACTCCACAACTAGAAACTCCACAACTAGAAACTCCACAAATAGAAACTCCACAACCAGAGACTCCGCAACTCCACAACTAGATACTCCGTTATTAAAATCTCCGCAACTAGAAACTCCGCAACTAGAAACTCCAAAACTTCAAACTCCACAACTAGATACTCCACAACTGGAAACTTCACAACTAGATACTTCACAACTGGAAACTCTACAACTGGAAACTCCACAACTAGATACTCCACAACTAGAGACTCCACAAATCGAAACTCCACAACTAGAGACTCCACAAATCGAAACTCCACAACTAGAAACTCCACAACTAGAAACTCCACAACCAGAGACTCCGCAGTTCCACAACTAGAAACTCCACAACTGAAACTCCACAACTAGATACTCCACAACTAGAAACTCCGCAACTAGGGACTCCCCAACTTGAAACTCCACAACTTTAAATTCCACAACTTGAGACTCCACAACTAGAAACTTCACAACTTGAAACTCCACAACTAGAAACTCCACAACCAGAAACTCTACAACTAGAAACTCCACAACTAGAAACTCCACAACTAGAAACTCCGCAACTAGAGACTCAACAACTAAAAACTCCACAACTAGAAACTCCACAACTAGAAACTCCACAACTAGAGACTCCACAAATCGAAACTCCACAACTAGAAACTCCACAACTAGAAACTCCACAACCAGAGATTCCGCAGTTCCACAACTAGAAACTCCACAACTGGAAAATCCACAACTAGATACTCCGCAACTAGAAACTCCACAACTGGAGACTCTACAACTAGAAACTCCACAACTAGAAACTCCACAACTAGAGACTCTGCAACTCCACAACTAGAAACTCCACAACTGAAACTCCACAACTAGATACTCCACAACTAGAAACTCCGCAACTAGGGACTCCCCAACTTGAAACTCCACAACTTTAAATTCCACAACTTGAGACTCCACAACTAGAAACTTCACAACTTGAAACTCCACAACTAGAAACTCCACGACCAGAAACTCTACAACTAGAAACTCCACAACTAGAAACTCCACAACTAGAAACTCCGCAACTAGAGACTCAACAACTAAAAACTCCACAACTAGAAACTCCACAACTACAAACTCCACCAATAGAGACTCGGCAACTAGAAATTCCATATCTAGAAACTCCACAACTGAAAACTCCACAACTAAAAACTGCACAACTAGAAACTCCACAACTAGAAACTCTACAACTAGAGACTCCGCAACTAGAAACTCCACAACCAGAGACTCTGCAACTAGAAACTCTGCAGCTAGAAACTCCACAAATAGAAACTCCGCAATTAAAAACTCCGCAGCTAGAAACTCCAACCCTAGAGACTCCACAACTAGAAACTCCACAACTAGAAACTCCACAACTAGAAACTCCACAACTTGAAACCTCACAACCTTAAGTTCCTCAACTAGAAAATCCACAGCTAGAGATTCCGCAACTCGATCCTCCAGAACTAGAAACTCCACAACTCAAAACTCCACAACAAGAAACTCCACAACTCGAAACTCCACAACTGGAAACTCCACAACTGGAAACTCCACAACTAGACACTCCACAACTAAAAACTCTACAACTAGAAACTCCTAAACTAGAGACTCCATAACTAGAGACTGCACAACTAGAGACTTCAAAACTAGAAACTCAACAACTAGAAACTCCACAACTAAAAACTCTACAACTAGAAATTCCACAACTTGAGACTCCACCACTTTAAACTCCACAACTTGAGACTCCACAACTAGAAACTCCAAGACTGAAACTTCACAACTAGAAACTCTACAAGTAGAACCTCAACAACCATAGACTCCGCAACTAGAATCTCTGCAACTAGAAACTCCACAACCAGGAACTTCACACCTAGAAATTCCACAACTAGCAACTCCACAACTAGATACTCCACGACTAGAAACTCCACAACTAGAAACTCCATAACTAGAACCTCCACAACCAGAGACTCCGCAACTAGAATCTCTGCTACTAGAAACTCCACAACCTGAAACTCCACAACTAGAAACTCCAACACTAGCAACTCCACAACTAAAAACTCCGCAACTAGAGACTCCACAACTAGAAACTCCACAACTAGAGTCTCCACAACTGAAAACTCCACAACTAAAAACTCCACAACCAGAAACTCCACAACTAGAAACTCCACAACTAGAAACTCCGCAACTAGAGACTCCACAACTAGAAACTCTACAACTAGAAATTCCACATCTAGAGACCTTGCAACTAGAAACTCCGCAGCTAGAAACTCCACAACTAGAAACTCCGCAACTAGAAACTCCACAACTAGAAACTCCACAACTTGAAACTCCACAACTTGAAACCTCACAGCCTTAAGTTCCGCAACTAGAAAATCCGCAACTAGAGATTCCGCAACTAGAAACCCCACAACTAGAAACTCCACAACTTGAAACTCCACAACTCAAAACTCCACAATTCGAAACTCCACAACTCGAAACTCCAGAACTTGAAACTTCACAACTAGACACTCAAAAACTAAAACTCTACAACTAGAAACTCCTAAAACTAGAAACTCCACAACTAGAGACTTCAAAATAGAAACTCAACAACTAGAAACTGCACAACTAAAAACTCAACAACTAGAAACTCCACAGGTTGAGACTCCGCAAATTGAAACTCCACAACTGGAAACACTGCAACTAGAAACTCCACAACTGGAAACTTCACTACTAGATACTCCACAACTAGAAACTCGACAACTAGAAACTCCACAACTAGAGACTCCACAACTTGAAACTCCACAACTAGAGACTCTGCAACTCGACAACTAGAAACTCCACAACTGGAAAATCCACAACTAGAAACTCCTCAACTAGAAACTCCACAACTAGAGACTCCGCAACTAGAAACTCCACAACTAGGGACTCCGCAACTAGAAACTCCACAACTAGAAACTCCACAACTAGACTCCACAACTTGAAACTCCACAACTAAAAACTGCACAACTGGAAACTCCACAACTAGAAACTCCACAACTAGAAACTCCACAACTAGAGACTTTGCTACTAGAAACTCCACAACCAGAAACTCTGCAACTAGAAACTCCGCAACTAGAAACTTCACAAATAGAAACTCCGCAACTGGAAACTCCGCAGCTAGAAACTACACAAGTAGAGACTCCACAACTACAAACTTTACAACTAGAAACTCCACAACTAGAGACTCCACAACTTGAAACCTCACAACTTTAGGTTCCGTAACTAGAAAATCCACAGCTAGAGATTCCGCAACTAGAAACTCCACCACTAGAAACTCCACAACTCAAAACTCCAACACTAGAAACTCCACAACTAGAAACTCCGCCACTAGAAACTCCACAAATAGATACTTCACAGCTGGAAAATCCACAACTAGAAACTCCACAACTAGAGACTCCACAACTAGAAACTCCACAACTAGAAACTCCACAAATAGAAACTCCACAACCAGAGACTCCGCAACTCCACAACTAGATACTCCGTTATTAAAATCTCCGCAACTAGAAACTCCGCAACTAGAAACTTCAAAACTTCAAACTCCACAACTAGATACTCCACAACTGGAAACTTCACAACTAGATACTTCACAACTGGAAACTCTACAACTGGAAACTCCACAACTAGATACTCCACAACTAGAGACTCCACAAATCGAAACTCCACAACTAGAGACTCCACAAATCGAAACTCCACAACTAGAAACTCCACAACTAGAAACTCCACAACCAGAGACTCCGCAGTTCCACAACTAGAAACTCCACAACTGAAACTCCACAACTAGATACTCCACAACTAGAAACTCCGCAACTAGGGACTCCCCAACTTGAAACTCCACAACTTTAAATTCCACAACTTGAGACTCCACAACTAGAAACTTCACAACTTGAAACTCCACAACTAGAAACTCCACAACCAGAAACTCTACAACTAGAAACTCCACAACTAGAAACTCCACAACTAGAAACTCCGCAACTAGAGACTCAACAACTAAAAACTCCACAACTAGAAACTCCACAACTACAAACTCCACCATTAGAGACTCGGCAACTAGAAATTCCATATCTAGAAACTCCACAACTGAAAACTCCACAACTAAAAACTCCACAACTAGAAACTCCACAACTAGAAACTCTACAACTAGAGACTCCGCAACTAGAAACTCCACAACTTGAGACTCCACCACTTTAAACTCCACAACTTGAGACTCCACAACTAGAAACTCCAAGACTGAAACTTCACAACTAGAAACTCTACAAGTAGAACCTTAACAACCATAGACTCCGCAACTAGAATCTCTGCAACTAGAAACTCCACAACCAGGAACTTCACACATAGAAATTCCACAACTAGCAACTCCACAACTAGATACTCCACGACTAGAAACTCCACAACTAGAAACTCCATAACTAGAACCTCCACAACCAGAGACTCCGCAACTAGAATCTCTGCTACTAGAAACTCCACAACCTGAAACTCCACAACTAGAAACTCCAACACTAGCAACTCCACAACTAAAAACTCCGCAACTAGAGACTCCACAACTAGAAACTCCACAACTAGAGTCTCCACAACTTAAAACTCCACAACTAAAAACTCCACAACCAGAAACTCCACAACTAGAAACTCCACAACTAGAAACTCCGCAACTAGAGACTCCACAACTAGAAACTCTACAACTAGAAATTCCACATCTAGAGACCTTGCAACTAGAAACTCCGCAGCTAGAAACTCCACAACTAGAAACTCCGCAACTAGAAACTCCACAACTAGAAACTCCACAACTAGAAACTCCACAACTCGAAACTCCAGAACTTGAAACTTCACAACTAGACACTCAAAAACTAAAAACTCTACAACTAGAAACTCCTAAAACTAGAAACTCCACAACTAGAGACTTCAAAATAGAAACTCAACAACTAGAAACTGCACAACTAAAAACTCAACAACTAGAAACTCCACAGGTTGAGACTCCGCAACTTGAAACTCCACAACTGGAAACACTGCAACTAGAAACTCCACAACTGGAAACTTCACTACTAGATACTCCACAACTAGAAACTCGACAACTAGAAACTCCACAACTAGAGACTCCACAACTTGAAACTCCACAACTAGAGACTCTGCAACTCGACAACTAGAAACTCCACAACTGAAAAATCCACAACTAGAAACTCCTCAACTAGAAACTCCACAACTAGAGACTCCGCAACTAGAAACTCCACAACTAGGGACTCCGCAACTAGAAACTCCACAACTAGAAACTCCACAACTAGACTCCACAACTTGAAACTCCACAACTAAAAACTCCACAACTGGAAACTCCACAACTAGAAACTCCACAACTGGAAACTCCACAACTAGAGACTTTGCTACTAGAAACTCCACAACCAGAAACTCTGCAACTAGAAACTCCGCAACTAGAAACTTCACAAATAGAAACTCCGCAACTGGAAACTCCGCAGCTAGAAACTACACAAGTAGAGACTCCACAACTACAAACTTTACAACTAGAAACTCCACAACTAGAGACTCCACAACTTGAAACCTCACAACTTTAGGTTCCGTAACTAGAAAATCCACAGCTAGAGATTCCGCAACTAGAAACTCCACCACTAGAAACTCCACAACTCAAAACTCCAACACTAGAAACTCCACAACTAGAAACTCCGCCACTAGAAACTCCACAAATAGATACTTCACAGCTGGAAAATCCACAACTAGAAACTCCACAACTAGAGACTCCACAACTCGAAACTCCACAACTAGAAACTCCACAAATAGAAACTCCACAACCAGAGACTCCGCAACTCCACAACTAGATACTCCGTTATTAAAATCTCCGCAACTAGAAACTCCGCAACTAGAAACTCCAAAACTTCAAACTCCACAACTAGATACTCCACAACTGGAAACTTCACAACTAGATACTTCACAACTGGAAACTCTACAACTGGAAACTCCACAACTAGATACTCCACAACTAGAAACTCCACAACTAGAAACTCCACAACTAGAGACTCCACAAATCGAAACTCCACAACTAGAAACTCCACAACTAGAAACTCCACAACCAGAGACTCCGCAGTTCCACAACTAGAAACTCCACAACTGGAAAATCCACAACTAGATACTCCGCAACTAGCAACTCCACAACTGGAGACTACAACTAGAAACTCCACAACTAGAAACTCCACAACTAGAGACTCTGCAACTCCACAACTAGAAACTCCACAACTGAAACTCCACAACTAGATACTCCACAACTAGAAACTCCGCAACTAGGGACTCCCCAACTTGAAACTCCACAACTTTAAATTCCACAACTTGAGACTCCACAACTAGAAACTTCACAACTTGAAACTCCACAACTAGAAACTCCACAACCAGAAACTCTACAACTAGAAACTCCACAACTAGAAACTCCACAACTAGAAACTCCGCAACTAGAGACTCAACAACTAAAAACTCCACAACTAGAAACTCCACAACTACAAACTCCACCAATAGAGACTCGGCAACTAGAAATTCCATATCTAGAAACTCCACAACTGAAAACTCCACAACTAAAAACTCCACAACTAGAAACTCCACAACTAGAAACTCTACAACTAGAGACTCCGCAACTAGAAACTCCACAACTTGAGACTCCACCACTTTAAACTCCACAACTTGAGACTCCACAACTAGAAACTCCAAGACTGAAACTTCACAACTAGAAACTCTACAAGTAGAACCTTAACAACCATAGACTCCGCAACTAGAATCTCTGCAACTAGAAACTACACAACCAGGAACTTCACACCGAGAAATTCCACAACTAGCAACTCCACAACTAGATACTCCACGACTAGAAACTCCACAACTAGAAACTCCATAACTAGAACCTCCACAACCAGAGACTCCGCAACTAGAATCTCTGCTACTAGAAACTCCACAACCTGAAACTCCACAACTAGAAACTCCAACACTAGCAACTCCACAACTAAAAACTCCGCAACTAGAGACTCCACAACTAGAAACTCCACAACTAGAGTCTCCACAACTTAAAACTCCACAACTAAAAACTCCACAACCAGAAACTCCACAACTAGAAACTTCACAACTAGAAACTCCGCAACTAGAGACTCCACAACTAGAAACTCTACAACTAGAAATTCCACATCTAGAGACCTTGCAACTAGAAACTCCGCAGCTAGAAACTCCACAACTAGAAACTCCGCAACTAGAAACTCCACAACTAGAAACTCCACAACTTGAAACTCCACAACTCGAAACTCCAGAACTTGAAACTTCACAACTAGACACTCAAAAACTAAAAACTCTACAACTAGAAACTCCTAAAACTAGAAACTCCACAACTAGAGACTTCAAAATAGAAACTCAACAACTAGAAACTGCACAACTAAAAACTCAACAACTAGAAACTCGACAGGTTGAGACTCCGCAACTTGAAACTCCACAACTGGAAACACTGCAACTAGAAACTCCACAACTGGAAACTTCACTACTAGATACTCCACAACTAGAAACTCGACAACTAGAAACTCCACAACTAGAGACTCCACAACTTGAAACTCCACAACTAGAGACTCTGCAACTCGACAACTAGAAACTCCACAACTGGAAAATCCACAACTAGAAACTCCTCAACTAGAAACTCCACAACTAGAGACTCCGCAACTAGAAACTCCACAACTAGGGACTCCGCAACTGGAAACTCCACAACTAGAAACTCCACAACTAGACTCCACAACTTGAAACTCCACAACTAAAAACTCCACAACTGGAAACTCCACAACTAGAAACTCCACAACTAGAAACTCAAACTACAGACTTTGCTACTAGAAACTCCACAACCAGAAACTCTGCAACTAGAAACTCCGCAACTAGAAACTTCACAAATAGAAACTCCGCAACTGGAAACTCCGCAGCTAGAAACTACACAAGTAGAGACTCCACAACTACAAACTTTACAACTAGAAACTCCACAACTAGAGACTCCACAACTTGAAACCTCACAACTTTAGGTTCCGTAACTAGAAAATCCACAGCTAGAGATTCCGCAACTAGAAACTCCACCACTAGAAACTCCACAACTCAAAACTCCAACACTAGAAACTCCACAACTAGAAACTCCGCCACTAGAAACTCCACAAATAGATACTTCACAGCTGGAAAATCCACAACTAGAAACTCCACAACTAGAGACTCCACAACTCGAAACTCCACAACTAGAAACTCCACAAATAGAAACTCCACAACCAGAGACTCCGCAACTCCACAACTAGATACTCCGTTATTAAAATCTCCGCAACTAGAAACTCCGCAACTAGAAACTCCAAAACTTCAAACTCCACAACTAGATACTCCACAACTGGAAACTCCACAACTAGATACTTCACAACTGGAAACTCTACAACTGGAAACTCCACAACTAGATACTCCACAACTAGAAACTCCACAACTAGAAACTCCACAACTAGAGACTCCACAAATCGAAACTCCACAACTAGAAACTCCACAACTAGAAACTCCACAACCAGAGACTCCGCAGTTCCACAACTAGAAACTCCACAACTGGAAAATCCACAACTAGATACTCCACAACTAGAAACTCCACAACTGGAGACTCTACAACTAGAAACTCCACAACTAGAAACTCCACAACTAGAGACTCTGCAACTCCACAACTAGAAACTCCACAACTGAAACTCCACAACTAGATACTCCACAACTAGAAACTCCGCAACTAGGGACTCCCCAACTTGAAACTCCACAACTTTAAATTCCACAACTTGAGACTCCACAACTAGAAGCTTCACAACTTGAAACTCCACAACTAGAAACTCCACAACCAGAAACTCTACAACTAGAAACTCCACAACTAGAAACTCCACAACTAGAAACTCCGCAACTAGAGACTCAACAACTAAAAACTCCACAACTAGAAACTCCACAACTACAAACTCCACCAATAGAGACTCGGCAACTAGAAATTCCATATCTAGAAACTCCACAACTGAAAACTCCACAACTAAAAACTCCACAACTAGAAACTCCACAACTAGAAACTCTACAACTAGAGACTCCGCAACTAGAAACTCCACAACCAGAGACTCTGCAACTAGAAACTCTGCAGCTAGAAACTCCACAAATAGAAACTCCGCAATTAAAAACTCCGCAGCTAGAAACTCCAACCCTAGAGACTCCACAACTAGAAACTCCACAACTAGAAACTCCACAACTAGAAACTCCACAACTTGAAACCTCACAACCTTAAGTTCCTCAACTAGAAAATCCACAGCTAGAGATTCCGCAACTCGATCCTCCACAACTAGAAACTCCACAACTCAAAACTCCACAACAAGAAACTCCACAACTCGAAACTCCACAACTGGAAACTCCACAACTGGAAACTCCACAACTAGACACTCCACAACTAAAAACTCTACAACTAGAAACTCCTAAACTAGAGACTCCATAACTAGAGACTGCACAACTAGAGACTTCAAAACTAGAAACTCAACAACTAGAAACTCCACAACTAAAAACTCTACAACTAGAAATTCCACAACTTGAGACTCCACCACTTTAAACTCCACAACTTGAGACTCCACAACTAGAAACTCCAAGACTGAAACTTCACAACTAGAAACTCTACAAGTAGAACCTCAACAACCATAGACTCCGCAACTAGAATCTCTGCAACTAGAAACTCCACAACCAGGAACTTCACACCTAGAAATTCCACAACTAGCAACTCCACAACTAGATACTCCACGACTAGAAACTCCACAACTAGAAACTCCATAACTAGAACCTCCACAACCAGAGACTCCGCAACTAGAATCTCTGCTACTAGAAACTCCACAACCTGAAACTCCACAACTAGAAACTCCAACACTAGCAACTCCACAACTAAAAACTCTGCAACTAGAGACTCCACAACTAGAAACTCCACAACTAGAGTCTCCACAACTGAAAACTCCACAACTAAAAACTCCACAACCAGAAACTCCACAACTAGAAACTCCACAACTAGAAACTCCGCAACTAGAGACTCCACAACTAGAAACTCTACAACTAGAAATTCCACATCTAGAGACCTTGCAACTAGAAACTCCGCAGCTAGAAACTCCACAACTAGAAACTCCGCAACTAGAAACTCCACAACTAGAAACTCCACAACTTGAAACTCCACAACTTGAAACCTCACAGCCTTAAGTTCCGCAACTAGAAAATCCACAACTAGAGATTCCGCAACTAGAAACCCCACAACTAGAAACTCCACAACTTGAAACTCCACAACTCAAAACTCCACAATTCGAAACTCCACAACTCGAAACTCCAGAACTTGAAACTTCACAACTAGACACTCAAAAACTAAAAACTCTACAACTAGAAACTCCTAAAACTAGAAACTCCACAACTAGAGACTTCAAAATAGAAACTCAACAACTAGAAACTGCACAACTAAAAACTCAACAACTAGAAACTCCACAGGTTGAGACTCCGCAACTTGAAACTCCACAACTGGAAACACTGCAACTAGAAACTCCACAACTGGAAACTTCACTACTAGATACTCCACAACTAGAAACTCGACAACTAGAAACTCCACAACTAGAGACTCCACAACTTGAAACTCCACAACTAGAGACTCTGCAACTCGACAACTAGAAACTCCACAACTGGAAAATCCACAACTAGAAACTCCTCAACTAGAAACTCCACAACTAGAGACTCCGCAACTAGAAACTCCACAACTAGGGACTCCGCAACTAGAAACTCCACAACTAGAAACTCCACAACTAGACTCCACAACTTGAAACTCCACAACTAAAAACTCCACAACTGGAAACTCCACAACTAGAAACTCCACAACTAGAAACTCCACAACTAGAGACTTTGCTACTAGAAACTCCACAACCAGAAACTCTGCAACTAGAAACTCCGCAACTAGAAACTTCACAAATAGAAACTCCGCAACTGGAAACTCCGCAGCTAGAAACTACACAAGTAGAGACTCCACAACTACAAACTTTACAACTAGAAACTCCACAACTAGAGACTCCACAACTTGAAACCTCACAACTTTAGGTTCCGTAACTAGAAAATCCACAGCTAGAGATTCCGCAACTAGAAACTCCACCACTAGAAACTCCACAACTCAAAACTCCAACACTAGAAACTCCACAACTAGAAACTCCGCCACTAGAAACTCCACAAATAGATACTTCACAGCTGGAAAATCCACAACTAGAAACTCCACAACTAGAGACTCCACAACTCGAAACTCCACAACTAGAAACTCCACAAATAGAAACTCCACAACCAGAGACTCCGCAACTCCACAACTAGATACTCCGGTATTAAAATCTCCGCAACTAGAAACTCCGCAACTAGAAACTCCAAAACTTCAAACTCCACAACTAGATACTCCACAACTGGAAACTCCACAACTAGATACTTCACAACTGGAAACTCTACAACTGGAAACTCCACAACTAGATACTCCACAACTAGAAGCTCCACAACTAGAAACTCCACAACTAGAGACTCCACAAATCGAAACTCCACA
Source organism: Rhipicephalus microplus (assembly GCF_043290135.1). Classification (NCBI taxonomy): domain Eukaryota; kingdom Metazoa; phylum Arthropoda; class Arachnida; order Ixodida; family Ixodidae; genus Rhipicephalus; species Rhipicephalus microplus. The sequence goes on from NW_027464631.1 coordinate 2,022,419, forward strand.
ACTAGAAACTCCACAACTAGAAACTCCACAACCAGAGACTCCGCAGTTCCACAACTAGAAACTCCACAACTGGAAAATCCACAACTAGATACTCCGCAACTAGAAACTCCACAACTGGAGACTCTACAACTAGAAACTCCACAACTAGAAACTCCACAACTAGAGACTCTGCAACTCCACAACTAGATACTCCACAACTAGAAACTCCGCAACTAGGGACTCCCCAACTTGAAACTCCACAACTTTAAATTCCACAACTTGAGACTCCACAACTAGAAACTTCAAAACTTGAAACTCCACAACTAGAAACTCCACAACCAGAAACTCTACAACTAGAAACTCCACAACTAGAAACTCCACAACTAGAAACTCCGCAACTAGAGACTCAACAACTAAAAACTCCACAACTAGAAACTCCACAACTACAAACTCCACCAATAGAGACTCGGCAACTAGAAATTCCATATCTAGAAACTCCACAACTGAAAACTCCACAACTAAAAACTCCACAACTAGAAACTCCACAACTAGAAACTCTACAACTAGAGACTCCGCAACTAGAAACTCCACAACCAGAGACTCTGCAACTAGAAACTCTGCAGCTAGAAACTCCACAAATAGAAACTCCGCAATTAAAAACTCCGCAGCTAGAAACTCCAACCCTAGAGACTCCACAACTAGAAACTCCACAACTAGAAACTCCACAACTAGAAACTCCACAACTTGAAACCTCACAACCTTAAGTTCCTCAACTAGAAAATCCACAGCTAGAGATTCCGCAACTCGATCCTCCACAACTAGAAACTCCACAACTCAAAACTCCACAACAAGAAACTCCACAACTCGAAACTCCACAACTGGAAACTCCACAACTGGAAACTCCACAACTAGACACTCCACAACTAAAAACTCTACAACTAGAAACTCCTAAACTAGAGACTCCATAACTAGAGACTGCACAACTAGAGACTTCAAAACTAGAAACTCAACAACTAGAAACTCCACAACTAAAAACTCTACAACTAGAAATTCCACAACTTGAGACTCCACCACTTTAAACTCCACAACTTGAGACTCCACAACTAGAAACTCCAAGACTGAAACTTCACAACTAGAAACTCTACAAGTAGAACCTCAACAACCATAGACTCCGCAACTAGAATCTCTGCAACTAGAAACTCCACAACCAGGAACTTCACACCTAGAAATTCCACAACTAGCAACTCCACAACTAGATACTCCACGACTAGAAACTCCACAACTAGAAACTGCATAACTAGAACCTCCACAACCAGAGACTCCGCAACTAGAATCTCTGCTACTAGAAACTCCACAACCTGAAACTCCACAACTAGAAACTCCAACACTAGCAACTCCACAACTAAAAACTCCGCAACTAGAGACTCCTCAACTAGAAACTCCACAACTAGAGTCTCCACAACTGAAAACTCCACAACTAAAAACTCCACAACCAGAAACTCCACAACTATAAACTCCACAACTAGAAACTCCGCAACTAGAGACTCCACAACTAGAAACTCTACAACTAGAAATTCCACATTATAGAGACCTTGCAACTAGAAACTCCGCAGCTAGAAACTCCACAACTAGAAACTCCGCAACTAGAAACTCCACAACTAGAAACTCCACAACTTGAAACTCCACAACTTGAAACCTCACAGCCTTAAGTTCCGCAACTAGAAAATCCACAACTAGAGATTCCGCAACTAGAAACCCCACAACTAGAAACTCCACAACTTGAAACTCCACAACTAGAGACTCTGCAACTCGACAACTAGAAACTCCACAACTGGAAAATCCACAACTAGAAACTCCTCAACTAGAAACTCCACAACTAGAGACTCCGCAACTAGAAACTCCACAACTAGGGACTCCGCAACTAGAAACTCCACAACTAGAAACTCCACAACTAGACTCCACAACTTGAAACTCCACAACTAAAAACTCCACAACTGGAAACTCCACAACTAGAAACTCCACAACTAGAAACTCCACAACTAGAGACTTTGCTACTAGAAACTCCACAACCAGAAACTCTGCAACTAGAAACTCCGCAACTAGAAACTTCACAAATAGAAACTCCGCAACTGGAAACTCCGCAGCTAGAAACTACACAAGTAGAGACTCCACAACTACAAACTTTACAACTAGAAACTCCACAACTAGAGACTCCACAACTTGAAACCTCACAACTTTAGGTTCCGTAACTAGAAAATCCACAGCTAGAGATTCCGCAACTAGAAACTCCACCACTAGAAACTCCACAACTCAAAACTCCAACACTAGAAACTCCACAACTAGAAACTCCGCCACTAGAAACTCCACAAATAGATACTTCACAGCTGGAAAATCCACAACTAGAAACTCCACAACTAGAGACTCCACAACTAGAAACTCCACAAATAGAAACTCCACAACCAGAGACTCCGCAACTCCACAACTAGATACTCCGGTATTAAAATCTCCGCAACTAGAAACTCCGCAACTAGAAACTCCAAAACTTCAAACTCCACAACTAGATACTCCACAACTGGAAACTCCACAACTAGATACTTCACAACTGGAAACTCTACAACTGGAAACTCCACAACTAGATACTCCACAACTAGAAACTCCACAACTAGAAACTCCACAACTAGAGACTCCACAAATCGAAACTCCACAACTAGAAACTCCACAACTAGAAACTCCACAACCAGAGACTCCGCAGTTCCACAACTAGAAACTCCACAACTGGAAAATCCACAACTAGATACTCCGCAACTAGAAACTCCACAACTGGAGACTCTACAACTAGAAACTCCACAACTAGAAACTCCACAACTAGAGACTCTGCAACTCCACAACTAGATACTCCACAACTAGAAACTCCGCAACTAGGGACTCCCCAACTTGAAACTCCACAACTTTAAATTCCACAACTTGAGACTCCACAACTAGAAACTTCACAACTTGAAACTCCACAACTAGAAACTCCACAACCAGAAACTCTACAACTAGAAACTCCACAACTAGAAACTCCTCAACTAGAAACTCCGCAACTAGAGACTCAACAACTAAAAACTCCACAACTAGAAACTCCACAACTACAAACTCCACCAATAGAGACTCGGCAACTAGAAATTCCATATCTAGAAACTCCACAACTGAAAACTCCACAACTAAAAACTCCACAACTAGAAACTCCACAACTAGAAACTCTACAACTAGAGACTCCGCAACTAGAAACTCCACAACCAGAGACTCTGCAACTAGAAACTCTGCAGCTAGAAACTCCACAAATAGAAACTCCGCAATTAAAAACTCCGCAGCTAGAAACTCCAACCCTAGAGACTCCACAACTAGAAACTCCACAACTAGAAACTCCACAACTAGAAACTCCACAACTTGAAACCTCACAACCTTAAGTTCCTCAACTAGAAAATCCACAGCTAGAGATTCCGCAACTCGATCCTCCACAACTAGAAACTCCACAACTCAAAACTCCACAACAAGAAACTCCACAACTCGAAACTCCACAACTGGAAACTCCACAACTGGAAACTCCACAACTAGACACTCCACAACTAAAAACTCTACAACTAGAAACTCCTAAACTAGAGACTCCATAACTAGAGACTGCACAACTAGAGACTTCAAAACTAGAAACTCAACAACTAGAAACTCCACAACTAAAAACTCTACAACTAGAAATTCCACAACTTGAGACTCCACCACTTTAAACTCCACAACTTGAGACTCCACAACTAGAAACTCCAAGACTGAAACTTCACAACTAGAAACTCTACAAGTAGAACCTCAACAACCATAGACTCCGCAACTAGAATCTCTGCAACTAGAAACTCCACAACCAGGAACTTCACACCTAGAAATTCCACAACTAGCAACTCCACAACTAGATACTCCACGACTAGAAACTCCACAACTAGAAACTGCATAACTAGAACCTCCACAACCAGAGACTCCGCAACTAGAATCTCTGCTACTAGAAACTCCACAACCTGAAACTCCACAACTAGAAACTCCAACACTAGCAACTCCACAACTAAAAACTCCGCAACTAGAGACTCCACAACTAGAAACTCCACAACTAGACTCCACAACTTGAAACTCCACAACTAAAAACTCCACAACTGGAAACTCCACAACTAGAAACTCCACAACTAGAAACTCCACAACTAGAGACTTTGCTACTAGAAACTCCACAACCAGAAACTCTGCAACTAGAAACTCCGCAACTAGAAACTTCACAAATAGAAACTCCGCAACTGGAAACTCCGCAGCTAGAAACTACACAAGTAGAGACTCCACAACTACAAACTTTACAACTAGAAACTCCACAACTAGAGACTCCACAACTTGAAACCTCACAACTTTAGGTTCCGTAACTAGAAAATCCACAGCTAGAGATTCCGCAACTAGAAACTCCACCACTAGAAACTCCACAACTCAAAACTCCAACACTAGAAACTCCACAACTAGAAACTCCGCCACTAGAAACTCCACAAATAGATACTTCACAGCTGGAAAATCCACAACTAGAAACTCCACAACTAGAGACTCCACAACTCGAAACTCCACAACTAGAAACTCCACAAATAGAAACTCCACAACCAGAGACTCCGCAACTCCACAACTAGATACTCCGGTATTAAAATCTCCGCAACTAGAAACTCCGCAACTAGAAACTCCAAAACTTCAAACTCCACAACTAGATACTCCACAACTGGAAACTCCACAACTAGATACTTCACAACTGGAAACTCTACTACTGGAAACTCCACAACTAGATACTCCACAACTAGAAACTCCACAACTAGAAACTCCACAACTAGAGACTCCACAAATCGAAACTCCACAACTAGAAACTCCACAACTAGAAACTCCACAACCAGAGACTCCGCAGTTCCACAACTAGAAACTCCACAACTGGAAAATCCACAACTAGATACTCCGCAACTAGAAACTCCAGAACTGGAGACTCTACAACTAGAAACTCCACAACTAGAAACTCCACAACTAGAGACTCTGCAACTCCACAACTAGATACTCCACAACTAGAAACTCCGCAACTAGGGACTCCCCAACTTGAAACTCCACAACTTTAAATTCCACAACTTGAGACTCCACAACTAGAAACTTCAAAACTTGAAACTCCACAACTAGAAACTCCACAACCAGAAACTCTACAACTAGAAACTCCACAACTAGAAACTCCACAACTAGAAACTCCGCAACTAGAGACTCAACAACTAAAAACTCCACAACTAGAAACTCCACAACTACAAACTCCACCAATAGAGACTCGGCAACTAGAAATTCCATATCTAGAAACTCCACAACTGAAAACTCCACAACTAAAAACTCCACAACTAGAAACTCCACAACTAGAAACTCTACAACTAGAGACTCCGCAACTAGAAACTCCACAACCAGAGACTCTGCAACTAGAAACTCTGCAGCTAGAAACTCCACAAATAGAAACTCCGCAATTAAAAACTCCGCAGCTAGAAACTCCAACCCTAGAGACTCCACAACTAGAAACTCCACAACTAGAAACTCCACAACTAGAAACTCCACAACTTGAAACCTCACAACCTTAAGTTCCTCAACTAGAAAATCCACAGCTAGAGATTCCGCAACTCGATCCTCCACAACTAGAAACTCCACAACTCAAAACTCCACAACAAGAAACTCCACAACTCGAAACTCCACAACTGGAAACTCCACAACTGGAAACTCCACAACTAGACACTCCACAACTAAAAACTCTACAACTAGAAACTCCTAAACTAGAGACTCCATAACTAGAGACTGCACAACTAGAGACTTCAAAACTAGAAACTCAACAACTAGAAACTCCACAACTAAAAACTCTACAACTAGAAATTCCACAACTTGAGACTCCACCACTTTAAACTCCACAACTTGAGACTCCACAACTAGAAACTCCAAGACTGAAACTTCACAACTAGAAACTCTACAAGTAGAACCTCAACAACCATAGACTCCGCAACTAGAATCTCTGCAACTAGAAACTCCACAACCAGGAACTTCACACCTAGAAATTCCACAACTAGCAACTCCACAACTAGATACTCCACGACTAGAAACTCCACAACTAGAAACTGCATAACTAGAACCTCCACAACCAGAGACTCCGCAACTAGAATCTCTGCTACTAGAAACTCCACAACCTGAAACTCCACAACTAGAAACTCCAACACTAGCAACTCCACAACTAAAAACTCCGCAACTAGAGACTCCACAACTAGAAACTCCACAACTAGAGTCTCCACAACTGAAAACTCCACAACTAAAAACTCCACAACCAGAAACTCCACAACTATAAACTCCACAACTAGAAACTCCGCAACTAGAGACTCCACAACTAGAAACTCTACAACTAGAAATTCCACATCTAGAGACCTTGCAACTAGAAACTCCGCAGCTAGAAACTCCACAACTAAAAACTCCGCAACTAGAAACTCCACAACTAGAAACTCCACAACTTGAAACTCCACAACTTGAAACCTCACAGCCTTAAGTTCCGCAACTAGAAAATCCACAACTAGAGATTCCGCAACTAGAAACCCCACAACTAGAAACTCCACAACTTGAAACTCCACAACTAGAGACTCTGCAACTCGACAACTAGAAACTCCACAACTGGAAAATCCACAACTAGAAACTCCTCAACTAGAAACTCCACAACTAGAGACTCCGCAACTAGAAACTCCACAACTAGGGACTCCGCAACTAGAAACTCCACAACTAGAAACTCCACAACTAGACTCCACAACTTGAAACTCCACAACTAAAAACTCCACAACTGGAAACTCCACAACTAGAAACTCCACAACTAGAAACTCCACAACTAGAGACTTTGCTACTAGAAACTCCACAACCAGAAACTCTGCAACTAGAAACTCCGCAACTAGAAACTTCACAACTAGAAACTCCACAACTAGAAACTCCACAACTAGAGACTCCACAAATCGAAACTCCACAACTAGAAACTCCACAACTAGAAACTCCACAACCAGAGACTCCGCAGTTCCACAACTAGAAACTCCACAACTGGAAAATCCACAACTAGATACTCCGCAACTAGAAACTCCACAACTGGAGACTCTACAACTAGAAACTCCACAACTAGAAACTCCACAACTAGAGACTCTGCGACTCCACAACTAGATACTCCACAACTAGAAACTCCGCAACTAGGGACTCCCCAACTTGAAACTCCACAACTTTAAATTCCACAACTTGAGACTCCACAACTAGAAACTTCAAAACTTGAAACTCCACAACTAGAAACTCCACAACCAGAAACTCTACAACTAGAAACTCCACAACTAGAAACTCCACAACTAGAAACTCCGCAACTAGAGACTCAACAACTAAAAACTCCACAACTAGAAACTCCACAACTACAAACTCCACCAATAGAGACTCGGCAACTAGAAATTCCATATCTAGAAACTCCACAACTGAAAACTCCACAACTAAAAACTCCACAACTAGAAACTCCACAACTAGAAACTCTACAACTAGAGACTCCGCAACTAGAAACTCCACAACCAGAGACTCTGCAACTAGAAACTCTGCAGCTAGAAACTCCACAAATAGAAACTCCGCAATTAAAAACTCCGCAGCTAGAAACTCCAACCCTAGAGACTCCACAACTAGAAACTCCACAACTAGAAACTCCACAACTAGAAACTCCACAACTTGAAACCTCACAACCTTAAGTTCCTCAACTAGAAAATCCACAGCTAGAGATTCCGCAACTCGATCCTCCACAACTAGAAACTCCACAACTCAAAACTCCACAACAAGAAACTCCACAACTCGAAACTCCACAACTGGAAACTCCACAACTGGAAACTCCACAACTAGACACTCCACAACTAAAAACTCTACAACTAGAAACTCCTAAACTAGAGACTCCATAACTAGAGACTGCACAACTAGAGACTTCAAAACTAGAAACTCAACAACTAGAAACTCCACAACTAAAAACTCTACAACTAGAAATTCCACAACTTGAGACTCCACCACTTTAAACTCCACAACTTGAGACTCCACAACTAGAAACTCCAAGACTGAAACTTCACAACTAGAAACTCTACAAGTAGAACCTCAACAACCATAGACTCCGCAACTAGAATCTCTGCAACTAGAAACTCCACAACCAGGAACTTCACACCTAGAAATTCCACAACTAGCAACTCCACAACTAGATACTCCACGACTAGAAACTCCACAACTAGAAACTGCATAACTAGAACCTCCACAACCAGAGACTCCGCAACTAGAATCTCTGCTACTAGAAACTCCACAACCTGAAACTCCACAACTAGAAACTCCAACACTAGCAACTCCACAACTAAAAACTCCGCAACTAGAGACTCCACAACTAGAAACTCCACAACTAGAGTCTCCACAACTGAAAACTCCACAACTAAAAACTCCACAACCAGAAACTCCACAACTATAAACTCCACAACTAGAAACTCCGCAACTAGAGACTCCACAACTAGAAACTCTACAACTAGAAATTCCACATCTAGAGACCTTGCAACTAGAAACTCCGCAGCTAGAAACTCCACAACTAAAAACTCCGCAACTAGAAACTCCACAACTAGAAACTCCACAACTTGAAACTCCACAACTTGAAACCTCACAGCCTTAAGTTCCGCAACTAGAAAATCCACAACTAGAGATTCCGCAACTAGAAACCCCACAACTAGAAACTCCACAACTTGAAACTCCACAACTAGAGACTCTGCAACTCGACAACTAGAAACTCCACAACTGGAAAATCCACAACTAGAAACTCCTCAACTAGAAACTCCACAACTAGAGACTCCGCAACTAGAAACTCCACAACTAGGGACTCCGCAACTAGAAACTCCACAACTAGAAACTCCACAACTAGACTCCACAACTTGAAACTCCACAACTAAAAACTCCACAACTGGAAACTCCACAACTAGAAACTCCACAACTAGAAACTCCACAACTAGAGACTTTGCTACTAGAAACTCCACAACCAGAAACTCTGCAACTAGAAACTCCGCAACTAGAAACTTCACAAATAGAAACTCCGCAACTGGAAACTCCGCAGCTAGAAACTACACAAGTAGAGACTCCACAACTACAAACTTTACAACTAGAAACTCCACAACTAGAGACTCCACAACTTGAAACCTCACAACTTTAGGTTCCGTAACTAGAAAATCCACAGCTAGAGATTCCGCAACTAGAAACTCCACCACTAGAAACTCCACAACTCAAAACTCCAACACTAGAAACTCCACAACTAGAAACTCCGCCACTAGAAACTCCACAAATAGATACTTCACAGCTGGAAAATCCACAACTAGAAACTCCACAACTAGAGACTCCACAACTCGAAACTCCACAACTAGAAACTCCACAAATAGAAACTCCACAACCAGAGACTCCGCAACTCCACAACTAGATACTCCGGTATTAAAATCTCCGCAACTAGAAACTCCGCAACTAGAAACTCCAAAACTTCAAACTCCACAACTAGATACTCCACAACTGGAAACTCCACAACTAGATACTTCACAACTGGAAACTCTACAACTGGAAACTCCACAACTAGATACTCCACAACTAGAAACTCCACAACTAGAAACTCCACAACTAGAGACTCCACAAATCGAAACTCCACAACTAGAAACTCCACAACTAGAAACTCCACAACTAGAAACTCCACAACCAGAGACTCCGCAGTTCCACAACTAGAAACTCCACAACTGGAAAATCCACAACTAGATACTCCGCAACTAGAAACTCCACAACTGGAGACTCTACAACTAGAAACTCCACAACTAGAAACTCCACAACTAGAGACTCTGCAACTCCACAACTAGATACTCCACAACTAGAAACTCCGCAACTAGGGACTCCCCAACTTGAAACTCCACAACTTTAAATTCCACAACTTGAGACTCCACAACTAGAAACTTCACAACTTGAAACTCCACAACTAGAAACTCCACAACCAGAAACTCTACAACTAGAAACTCCACAACTAGAAACTCCTCAACTAGAAACTCCGCAACTAGAGACTCAACAACTAAAAACTCCACAACTAGAAACTCCACAACTACAAACTCCACCAATAGAGACTCGGCAACTAGAAATTCCATATCTAGAAACTCCACAACTGAAAACTCCACAACTAAAAACTCCACAACTAGAAACTCCACAACTAGAAACTCTACAACTAGAGACTCCGCAACTAGAAACTCCACAACCAGAGACTCTGCAACTAGAAACTCTGCAGCTAGAAACTCCACAAATAGAAACTCCGCAATTAAAAACTCCGCAGCTAGAAACTCCAACCCTAGAGACTCCACAACTAGAAACTCCACAACTAGAAACTCCACAACTAGAAACTCCACAACTTGAAACCTCACAACCTTAAGTTCCTCAACTAGAAAATCCACAGCTAGAGATTCCGCAACTCGATCCTCCACAACTAGAAACTCCACAACTCAAAACTCCACAACAAGAAACTCCACAACTCGAAACTCCACAACTGGAAACTCCACAACTGGAAACTCCACAACTAGACACTCCACAACTAAAAACTCTACAACTAGAAACTCCTAAACTAGAGACTCCATAACTAGAGACTGCACAACTAGAGACTTCAAAACTAGAAACTCAACAACTAGAAACTCCACAACTAAAAACTCTACAACTAGAAATTCCACAACTTGAGACTCCACCACTTTAAACTCCACAACTTGAGACTCCACAACTAGAAACTCCAAGACTGAAACTTCACAACTAGAAACTCTACAAGTAGAACCTCAACAACCATAGACTCCGCAACTAGAATCTCTGCAACTAGAAACTCCACAACCAGGAACTTCACACCTAGAAATTCCACAACTAGCAACTCCACAACTAGATACTCCACGACTAGAAACTCCACAACTAGAAACTGCATAACTAGAACCTCCACAACCAGAGACTCCGCAACTAGAATCTCTGCTACTAGAAACTCCACAACCTGAAACTCCACAACTAGAAACTCCAACAATAGCAACTCCACAACTAAAAACTCCGCAACTAGAGACTCCACAACTAGAAACTCCACAACTAGAGTCTCCACAACTGAAAACTCCACAACTAAAAACTCCACAACCAGAAACTCCACAACTATAAACTCCACAACTAGAAACTCCGCAACTAGAGACTCCACAACTAGAAACTCTACAACTAGAAATTCCACATCTAGAGACCTTGCAACTAGAAACTCCGCAGCTAGAAACTCCACAACTAGAAACTCCGCAACTAGAAACTCCACAACTAGAAACTCCACAACTTGAAACTCCACAACTTGAAACCTCACAGCCTTAAGTTCCGCAACTAGAAAATCCACAACTAGAGATTCCGCAACTAGAAACCCCACAACTAGAAACTCCACAACTTGAAACTCCACAACTAGAGACTCTGCAACTCGACAACTAGAAACTCCACAACTGGAAAATCCACAACTAGAAACTCCTCAACTAGAAACTCCACAACTAGAGACTCCGCAACTAGAAACTCCACAACTAGGGACTCCGCAACTAGAAACTCCACAACTAGAAACTCCACAACTAGACTCCACAACTTGAAACTCCACAACTAAAAACTCCACAACTGGAAACTCCACAACTAGAAACTCCACAACTAGAAACTCCACAACTAGAGACTTTGCTACTAGAAACTCCACAACCAGAAACTCTGCAACTAGAAACTCCGCAACTAGAAACTTCACAAATAGAAACTCCGCAACTGGAAACTCCGCAGCTAGAAACTACACAAGTAGAGACTCCACAACTACAAACTTTACAACTAGAAACTCCACAACTAGAGACTCCACAACTTGAAACCTCACAACTTTAGGTTCCGTAACTAGAAAATCCACAGCTAGAGATTCCGCAACTAGAAACTCCACCACTAGAAACTCCACAACTCAAAACTCCAACACTAGAAACTCCACAACTAGAAACTCCGCCACTAGAAACTCCACAAATAGATACTTCACAGCTGGAAAATCCACAACTAGAAACTCCACAACTAGAGACTCCACAACTCGAAACTCCACAACTAGAAACTCCACAAATAGAAACTCCAAAACCAGAGACTCCGCAACTCCACAACTAGATACTCCGGTATTAAAATCTCCGCAACTAGAAACTCCGCAACTAGAAACTCCAAAACTTCAAACTCCACAACTAGATACTCCACAACTGGAAACTCCACAACTAGATACTTCACAACTGGAAACTCTACAACTGGAAACTCCACAACTAGAAACTCCACAACTCAAAACTCCACAACAAGAAACTCCACAACTCGAAACTCCACAACTGGAAACTCCACAACTGGAAACTCCACAACTAGACACTCCACAACTAAAAACTCTACAACTAGAAACTCCTAAACTAGAGACTCCATAACTAGAGACTGCACAACTAGAGACTTCAAAACTAGAAACTCAACAACTAGAAACTCCACAACTAAAAACTCTACAACTAGAAATTCCACAACTTGAGACTCCACCACTTTAAACTCCACAACTTGAGACTCCACAACTAGAAACTCCAAGACTGAAACTTCACAACTAGAAACTCTACAAGTAGAACCTCAACAACCATAGACTCCGCAACTAGAATCTCTGCAACTAGAAACTCCACAACCAGGAACTTCACACCTAGAAATTCCACAACTAGCAACTCCACAACTAGATACTCCACGACTAGAAACTCCACAACTAGAAACTGCATAACTAGAACCTCCACAACCAGAGACTCCGCAACTAGAATCTCTGCTACTAGAAACTCCACAACCTGAAACTCCACAACTAGAAACTCCAACACTAGCAACTCCACAACTAAAAACTCCGCAACTAGAGACTCCACAACTAGAAACTCCACAACTAGACTCCACAACTTGAAACTCCACAACTAAAAACTCCACAACTGGAAACTCCACAACTAGAAACTCCACAACTAGAAACTCCACAACTAGAGACTTTGCTACTAGAAACTCCACAACCAGAAACTCTGCAACTAGAAACTCCGCAACTAGAAACTTCACAAATAGAAACTCCGCAACTGGAAACTCCGCAGCTAGAAACTACACAAGTAGAGACTCCACAACTACAAACTTTACAACTAGAAACTCCACAACTAGAGACTCCACAACTTGAAACCTCACAACTTTAGGTTCCGTAACTAGAAAATCCACAGCTAGAGATTCCGCAACTAGAAACTCCACCATTAGAAACTCCACAACTCAAAACTCCAACACTAGAAACTCCACAACTAGAAACTCCGCCACTAGAAACTCCACAAATAGATACTTCACAGCTGGAAAATCCACAACTAGAAACTCCACAACTAGAGACTCCACAACTCGAAACTCCACAACTAGAAACTCCACAAATAGAAACTCCACAACCAGAGACTCCGCAACTCCACAACTAGATACTCCGGTATTAAAATCTCCGCAACTAGAAACTCCGCAACTAGAAACTCCAAAACTTCAAACTCCACAACTAGATACTCCACAACTGGAAACTCCACAACTAGATACTTCACAACTGGAAACTCTACAACTGGAAACTCCACAACTAGATACTCCACAACTAGAAACTCCACAACTAGAAACTCCACAACCAGAGACTCCGCAGTTCCACAACTAGAAACTCCACAACTGGAAAATCCACAACTAGATACTCCGCAACTAGAAACTCCACAACTGGAGACTCTACAACTAGAAACTCCACAACTAGAAACTCCACAACTAGAGACTCTGCAACTCCACAACTAGATACTCCACAACTAGAAACTCCGCAACTAGGGACTCCCCAACTTGAAACTCCACAACTTTAAATTCCACAACTTGAGACTCCACAACTAGAAACTTCAAAACTTGAAACTCCACAACTAGAAACTCCACAACCAGAAACTCTACAACTAGAAACTCCACAACTAGAAACTCCACAACTAGAAACTCCGCAACTAGAGACTCAACAACTAAAAACTCCACAACTAGAAACTCCACAACTACAAACTCCACCAATAGAGACTCGGCAACTAGAAATTCCATATCTAGAAACTCCACAACTGAAAACTCCACAACTAAAAACTCCACAACTAGAAACTCCACAACTAGAAACTCTACAACTAGAGACTCCGCAACTAGAAACTCCACAACCAGAGACTCTGCAACTAGAAACTCTGCAGCTAGAAACTCCACAAATAGAAACTCCGCAATTAAAAACTCCGCAGCTAGAAACTCCAACCCTAGAGACTCCACAACTAGAAACTCCACAACTAGAAACTCCACAACTAGAAACTCCACAACTTGAAACCTCACAACCTTAAGTTCCTCAACTAGAAAATCCACAGCTAGAGATTCCGCAACTCGATCCTCCACAACTAGAAACTCCACAACTCAAAACTCCACAACAAGAAACTCCACAACTCGAAACTCCACAACTGGAAACTCCACAACTGGAAACTCCACAACTAGACACTCCACAACTAAAAACTCTACAACTAGAAACTCCTAAACTAGAGACTCCATAACTAGAGACTGCACAACTAGAGACTTCAAAACTAGAAACTCAACAACTAGAAACTCCACAACTAAAAACTCTACAACTAGAAATTCCACAACTTGAGACTCCACCACTTTAAACTCCACAACTTGAGACTCCACAACTAGAAACTCCAAGACTGAAACTTCACAACTAGAAACTCTACAAGTAGAACCTCAACAACCATAGACTCCGCAACTAGAATCTCTGCAACTAGAAACTCCACAACCAGGAACTTCACACCTAGAAATTCCACAACTAGCAACTCCACAACTAGATACTCCACGACTAGAAACTCCACAACTAGAAACTGCATAACTAGAACCTCCACAACCAGAGACTCCGCAACTAGAATCTCTGCTACTAGAAACTCCACAACCTGAAACTCCACAACTAGAAACTCCAACACTAGCAACTCCACAACTAAAAACTCCGCAACTAGAGACTCCACAACTAGAAACTCCACAACTAGAGTCTCCACAACTGAAAACTCCACAACTAAAAACTCCACAACCAGAAACTCCACAACTATAAACTCCACAACTAGAAACTCCGCAACTAGAGACTCCACAACTAGAAACTCTACAACTAGAAATTCCACATCTAGAGACCTTGCAACTAGAAACTCCGCAGCTAGAAACTCCACAACTAGAAACTCCGCAACTAGAAACTCCACAACTAGAAACTCCACAACTTGAAACTCCACAACTTGAAACCTCACAGCCTTAAGTTCCGCAACTAGAAAATCCACAACTAGAGATTCCGCAACTAGAAACCCCACAACTAGAAACTCCACAACTTGAAACTCCACAACTAGAGACTCTGCAACTCGACAACTAGAAACTCCACAACTGGAAAATCCACAACTAGAAACTCCTCAACTAGAAACTCCACAACTAGAGACTCCGCAACTAGAAACTCCACAACTAGGGACTCCGCAACTAGAAACTCCACAACTAGAAACTCCACAACTAGACTCCACAACTTGAAACTCCACAACTAAAAACTCCACAACTGGAAACTCCACAACTAGAAACTCCACAACTAGAAACTCCACAACTAGAGACTTTGCTACTAGAAACTCCACAACCAGAAACTCTGCAACTAGAAACTCCGCAACTAGAAACTTCACAAATAGAAACTCCGCAACTGGAAACTCCGCAGCTAGAAACTACACAAGTAGAGACTCCACAACTACAAACTTTACAACTAGAAACTCCACAACTAGAGACTCCACAACTTGAAACCTCACAACTTTAGGTTCCGTAACTAGAAAATCCACAGCTAGAGATTCCGCAACTAGAAACTCCACCACTAGAAACTCCACAACTCAAAACTCCAACACTAGAAACTCCACAACTAGAAACTCCGCCACTAGAAACTCCACAAATAGATACTTCACAGCTGGAAAATCCACAACTAGAAACTCCACAACTAGAGACTCCACAACTCGAAACTCCACAACTAGAAACTCCACAAATAGAAACTCCACAACCAGAGACTCCGCAACTCCACAACTAGATACTCCGGTATTAAAATCTCCGCAACTAGAAACTCCGCAACTAGAAACTCCAAAACTTCAAACTCCACAACTAGATACTCCACAACTGGAAACTCCACAACTAGATACTTCACAACTGGAAACTCTACAACTGGAAACTCCACAACTAGATACTCCACAACTAGAAACTCCACAACTAGAAACTCCACAACTAGAGACTCCACAAATCGAAACTCCACAACTAGAAACTCCACAACTAGAAACTCCACAACCAGAGACTCCGCAGTTCCACAACTAGAAACTCCACAACTGGAAAATCCACAACTAGATACTCCGCAACTAGAAACTCCACAACTGGAGACTCTACAACTAGAAACTCCACAACTAGAAACTCCACAACTAGAGACTCTGCAACTCCACAACTAGATACTCCACAACTAGAAACTCCGCAACTAGGGACTCCCCAACTTGAAACTCCACAACTTTAAATTCCACAACTTGAGACTCCACAACTAGAAACTTCACAACTTGAAACTCCACAACTAGAAACTCCACAACCAGAAACTCTACAACTAGAAACTCCACAACTAGAAACTCCTCAACTAGAAACTCCGCAACTAGAGACTCAACAACTAAAAACTCCACAACTAGAAACTCCACAACTACAAACTCCACCAATAGAGACTCGGCAACTAGAAATTCCATATCTAGAAACTCCACAACTGAAAACTCCACAACTAAAAACTCCACAACTAGAAACTCCACAACTAGAAACTCTACAACTAGAGACTCCGCAACTAGAAACTCCACAACCAGAGACTCTGCAACTAGAAACTCTGCAGCTAGAAACTCCACAAATAGAAACTCCGCAATTAAAAACTCCGCAGCTAGAAACTCCAACCCTAGAGACTCCACAACTAGAAACTCCACAACTAGAAACTCCACAACTAGAAACTCCACAACTTGAAACCTCACAACCTTAAGTTCCTCAACTAGAAAATCCACAGCTAGAGATTCCGCAACTCGATCCTCCACAACTAGAAACTCCACAACTCAAAACTCCACAACAAGAAACTCCACAACTCGAAACTCCACAACTGGAAACTCCACAACTGGAAACTCCACAACTAGACACTCCACAACTAAAAACTCTACAACTAGAAACTCCTAAACTAGAGACTCCATAACTAGAGACTGCACAACTAGAGACTTCAAAACTAGAAACTCAACAACTAGAAACTCCACAACTAAAAACTCTACAACTAGAAATTCCACAACTTGAGACTCCACCACTTTAAACTCCACAACTTGAGACTCCACAACTAGAAACTCCAAGACTGAAACTTCACAACTAGAAACTCTACAAGTAGAACCTCAACAACCATAGACTCCGCAACTAGAATCTCTGCAACTAGAAACTCCACAACCAGGAACTTCACACCTAGAAATTCCACAACTAGCAACTCCACAACTAGATACTCCACGACTAGAAACTCCAACTAGAAACTGCATAACTAGAACCTCCACAACCAGAGACTCCGCAACTAGAATCTCTGCTACTAGAAACTCCACAACCTGAAACTCCACAACTAGAAACTCCAACACTAGCAACTCCACAACTAAAAACTCCGCAACTAGAGACTCCACAACTAGAAACTCCACAACTAGAGTCTCCACAACTGAAAACTCCACAACTAAAAACTCCACAACCAGAAACTCCACAACTATAAACTCCACAACTAGAAACTCCGCAACTAGAGACTCCACAACTAGAAACTCTACAACTAGAAATTCCACATCTAGAGACCTTGCAACTAGAAACTCCGCAGCTAGAAACTCCACAACTAGAAACTCCGCAACTAGAAACTCCACAACTAGAAACTCCACAACTTGAAACTCCACAACTTGAAACCTCACAGCCTTAAGTTCCGCAACTAGAAAATCCACAACTAGAGATTCCGCAACTAGAAACCCCACAACTAGAAACTCCACAACTTGAAACTCCACAACTAGAGACTCTGCAACTCGACAACTAGAAACTCCACAACTGGAAAATCCACAACTAGAAACTCCTCAACTAGAAACTCCACAACTAGAGACTCCGCAACTAGAAACTCCACAACTAGGGACTCCGCAACTAGAAACTCCACAACTAGAAACTCCACAACTAGACTCCACAACTTGAAACTCCACAACTAAAAACTCCACAACTGGAAACTCCACAACTAGAAACTCCACAACTAGAAACTCCACAACTAGAGACTTTGCTACTAGAAACTCCACAACCAGAAACTCTGCAACTAGAAACTCCGCAACTAGAAACTTCACAAATAGAAACTCCGCAACTGGAAACTCCGCAGCTAGAAACTACACAAGTAGAGACTCCACAACTACAAACTTTACAACTAGAAACTCCACAACTAGAGACTCCACAACTTGAAACCTCACAACTTTAGGTTCCGTAACTAGAAAATCCACAGCTAGAGATTCCGCAACTAGAAACTCCACCACTAGAAACTCCACAACTCAAAACTCCAACACTAGAAACTCCACAACTAGAAACTCCGCCACTAGAAACTCCACAAATAGATACTTCACAGCTGGAAAATCCACAACTAGAAACTCCACAACTAGAGACTCCACAACTCGAAACTCCACAACTAGAAACTCCACAAATAGAAACTCCAAAACCAGAGACTCCGCAACTCCACAACTAGATACTCCGGTATTAAAATCTCCGCAACTAGAAACTCCGCAACTAGAAACTCCAAAACTTCAAACTCCACAACTAGATACTCCACAACTGGAAACTCCACAACTAGATACTTCACAACTGGAAACTCTACAACTGGAAACTCCACAACTAGATACTCCACAACTAGAAACTCCACAACTAGAAACTCCACAACTAGAGACTCCACAAATCGAAACTCCACAACTAGAAACTCCACAACTAGAAACTCCACAACCAGAGACTCCGCAGTTCCACAACTAGAAACTCCACAACTGGAAAATCCACAACTAGATACTCCGCAACTCGAAACTCCACTACTGGAGACTCTACAACTAGAAACTCCACAACTAGAAACTCCACAACTAGAGACTCTGCAACTCCACAACTAGATACTCCACAACTAGAAACTCCGCAACTAGGGACTCCCCAACTTGAAACTCCACAACTTTAAATTCCACAACTTGAGACTCCACAACTAGAAACTTCACAACTTGAAACTCCACAACTAGAAACTCCACAACCAGAAACTCTACAACTAGAAACTCCACAACTAGAAACTCCACAACTAGAAACTCCGCAACTAGAGACTCAACAACTAAAAACTCCACAACTAGAAACTCCACAACTACAAACTCCACCAATAGAGACTCGGCAACTAGAAATTCCATATCTAGAAACTCCACAACTGAAAACTCCACAACTAAAAACTCCACAACTAGAAACTCCACAACTAGAAACTCTACAACTAGAGACTCCGCAACTAGAAACTCCACAACCAGAGACTCTGCAACTAGAAACTCTGCAGCTAGAAACTCCACAAATAGAAACTCCGCAATTAAAAACTCCGCAGCTAGAAACTCCAACCCTAGAGACTCCACAACTAGAAACTCCACAACTAGAAACTCCACAACTAGAAACACCACAACTTGAAACCTCACAACCTTAAGTTCCTCAACTAGAAAATCCACAGCTAGAGATTCCGCAACTCGATCCTCCACAACTAGAAACTCCACAACTCAAAACTCCACAACAAGAAACTCCACAACTCGAAACTCCACAACTGGAAACTCCACAACTGGAAACTCCACAACTAGACACTCCACAACTAAAAACTCTTCAACTAGAAACTCCTAAACTAGAGACTCCATAACTAGAGACTGCACAACTAGAGACTTCAAAACTAGAAACTCAACAACTAGAAACTCCACAACTAAAAACTCTACAACTAGAAATTCCACAACTTGAGACTCCACCACTTTAAACTCCACAACTAGAGACTCCACAACTAGAAACTCCAAGACTGAAACTACACAACTAGAAACTCTACAAGTAGAACCTCAACAACCATAGACTCCGCAACTAGAATCTCTGCAACTAGAAACTCCACAACCAGGAACTTCACACCTAGAAATTCCACAACTAGCAACTCCACAACTAGATACTCCACGACTAGAAACTCCACAACTAGAAACTGCATAACTAGAACCTCCACAACCAGAGACTCCGCAACTAGAATCTCTGCTACTAGAAACTCCACAACCTGAAACTCCACAACTAGAAACTCCAACACTAGCAACTCCACAACTAAAAACTCCGCAACTAGAGACTCCACAACTAGAAACTCCACAACTAGAGTCTCCACAACTGAAAACTCCACAACTAAAAACTCCACAACCAGAAACTCCACAACTATAAACTCCACAACTAGAAACTCCGCAGCTAGAGACTCCACAACTAGAAACTCTACAACTAGAAATTCCACATCTAGAGACCTTGCAACTAGAAACTCCGCAGCTAGAAACTCCACAACTAGAAACTCCGCAACTAGAAACTCCACAACTAGAAACTCCACAACTTGAAACTCCACAACTTGAAACCTCACAGCCTTAAGTTCCGCAACTAGAAAATCCACAACTAGAGATTCCGCAACTAGAAACCCCACAACTAGAAACTCCACAACTTGAAACTCCACAACTCAAAACTCCACAATTCGAAACTCCACAACTCGAAACTCCAGAACTTGAAACTTCACAACTAGACACTCAAAAACTAAAAACTCTACAACTAGAAACTCCTAAAACTAGAAACTCCACAACTAGAGACTTCAAAATAGAAACTCAACAAGTAGAAACTGCACAACTAAAAACTCAACAACTAGAAACTCCACAGGTTGAGACTCCGCAACTTGAAACTCCACAACTGGAAACACTGCAACTAGAAACTCCACAACTGGAAACTTCACTACTAGATACTCCACAACTAGAAACTCGACAACTGGAAACTCCACAACTAGAGACTCCACAAATCGAAACTCCACAACTAGAAACTCCACAACTAGAAACTCCACAACCAGAGACTCCGCAGTTCCACAACTAGAAACTCCACAACTGGAAAATCCACAACTAGATACTCCGCAACTAGAAACTCCACAACTGGAGACTCTACAACTAGAAACTCCACAACTAGAAACTCCACAACTAGAGACTCTGCAACTCCACAACTAGATACTCCACAACTAGAAACTCCGCAACTAGGGACTCCCCAACTTGAAACTCCACAACTTTAAATTCCACAACTTGAGACTCCACAACTAGAAACTTCACAACTTGAAACTCCACAACTAGAAACTCCACAACCAGAAACTCTACAACTAGAAACTCCACAACTAGAAACTCCTCAACTAGAAACTCCGCAACTAGAGACTCAACAACTAAAAACTCCACAACTAGAAACTCCACAACTAAAAACTCCACCAATAGAGACTCGGCAACTAGAAATTCCATATCTAGAAACTCCACAACTGAAAACTCCACAACTAAAAACTCCACAACTAGAAACTCCACAACTAGAAACTCTACAACTAGAGACTCCGCAACTAGAAACTCCACAACCAGAGACTCTGCAACTAGAAACTCTGCAGCTAGAAACTCCACAAATAGAAACTCCGCAATTAAAAACTCCGCAGCTAGAAACTCCAACCCTAGAGACTCCACAACTAGAAACTCCACAACTAGAAACTCCACAACTAGAAACTCCACAACTTGAAACCTCACAACCTTAAGTTCCTCAACTAGAAAATCCACAGCTAGAGATTCCGCAACTCGATCCTCCACAACTAGAAACTCCACAACTCAAAACTCCACAACAAGAAACTCCACAACTCGAAACTCCACAACTGGAAACTCCACAACTGGAAACTCCACAACTAGACACTCCACGACTAAAAACTCTACAACTAGAAACTCCTAAACTAGAGACTCCATAACTAGAGACTGCACAACTAGAGACTTCAAAACTAGAAACTCAACAACTAGAAACTCCACAACTAAAAACTCTACAACTAGAAATTCCACAACTTGAGACTCCACCACTTTAAACTCCACAACTTGAGACTCCACAACTAGAAACTCCAAGACTGAAACTTCACAACTAGAAACTCTACAAGTAGAACCTCAACAACCATAGACTCCGCAACTAGAATCTCTGCAACTAGAAACTCCACAACCAGGAACTTCACACCTAGAAATTCCACAACTAGCAACTCCACAACTAGATACTCCACGAATAGAAACTCCACAACTAGAAACTGCATAACTAGAACCTCCACAACCAGAGACTCCGCAACTAGAATCTCTGCTACTAGAAACTCCACAACCTGAAACTCCACAACTAGAAACTCCAACACTAGCAACTCCACAACTAAAAACTCCGCAACTAGAGACTCCACAACTAGAAACTCCACAACTAGAGTCTCCACAACTGAAAACTCCACAACTAAAAACTCCACAACCAGAAACTCCACAACTATAAACTCCACAACTAGAAACTCCGCAACTAGAGACTCCACAACTAGAAACTCTACAACTAGAAATTCCACATCTAGAGACCTTGCAACTAGAAACTCCGCAGCTAGAAACTCCACAACTAGAAACTCCGCAACTAGAAACTCCACAACTAGAAACTCCACAACTTGAAACTCCACAACTTGAAACCTCACAGCCTTAAGTTCCGCAACTAGAAAATCCACAACTAGAGATTCCGCAACTAGAAACCCCACAACTAGAAACTCCACAATTCGAAACTCCACAACTCGAAACTCCAGAACTTGAAACTTCACAACTAGACACTCAAAAACTAAAAACTCTACAACTAGAAACTCCTAAAACTAGAAACTCCACAACTAGAGACTTCAAAATAGAAACTCAACAAGTAGAAACTGCACAACTAAAAACTCAACAACTAGAAACTCCACAGGTTGAGACTCCGCAACTTGAAACTCCACAACTGGAAACACTGCAACTAGAAACTCCACAACTGGAAACTTCACTACTAGATACTCCACAACTAGAAACTCGACAACTGGAAACTCCACAACTAGAGACCCCACAACTTGAAACTCCACAACTAGAGACTCTGCAACTCGACAACTAGAAACTCCACAACTGAAAAATCCACAACTAGAAACTACTCAACTAGAAACTCCACAACTAGAGACTCTGCCACTAGAAACTCCACAACTAGGGACTCCGCAACTAGAAACTCCACAACTAGAAACTCCACAACTAGACTCCACAACTTGAAACTCCACAACTAAATACTCCACAACTGGAAACTCCACAACCAGAAACTCCACAACTAGAAACTCCACAACTAGAGACTCCGCAACTAGAAACTCCACAACCAGAGACTCTGCAACTAGAAACTCTGCAGCTAGAAACTCCACAAATAGAAACTCCGCAATTAAAAACTCCGCAGCTAGAAACTCCAACCCTAGAGACTCCACAACTAGAAACTCCACAACTAGAAACTCCACAACTAGAAACTCCACAACTAGAAACTCCACAACTTGAAACCTCACAACCTTAAGTTCCTCAACTAGAAAATCCACAGCTAGAGATTCCGCAACTAGAAACTCCACAACTAGAAACTCCACAACTCAAAACTCCACAACAAGAAACTCCACAACTGGAAACTCCACAACTGGAAACTCCACAACTGGAAACTCCACAACTAGACACTCCACAACTAAAAACTCTACAAATAGAAACTCCTAAACTAGAGACTCCATAACTAGAGACTGCACAACTAGAGACTTCAAAACTAGAGACTTCAAAACTAGAAACTCCACAACTAAAAACTCTACAACTAGAAACTCTACAAGTAGAACCTCAACAACCATAGACTTCGCAACTAGAATCTCTGCAACTAGAAACTCCACAACCAGGAACTTCACACCTAGAAATTCCACAACTAGCAACTCCACAACTAGATACTCCACAACTGGAAACTCCACAACTAGAAACTTCACAACTGGAAACTCCAAAACAAGATACTCCGCAACTGGAAACTCCACAACTAGAAACTCCACAACTAGAGACTCTGCAACTCCACAACTAGAAACTCCACAACTGAAACTCCACAACTAGATACTCCACAACTAGAAACTCCGCAACTAGAGACTCCCCAACTTGAAACTCCACAACTTTAAATTCCACAACTTGAGACTCCACAACTAGAAACTTCACAACTTGAAACTCCACAACTAGAAACTCCACAACCAGAAACTCTACAACTAGAAACTCCACAACTAGAAACTCCACAACTAGAAACTCCGCAACTAGAGACTCAACAACTAAAAACTCCACAACTAGAAACTCCACAACTACAAACTCCACCAATAGAGACTCGGCAACTAGAAATTCCATATCTAGAAACTCCACAACTGAAAACTCCACAACTAAAAACTCCACAACTAGAAACTCTACAACTAGAGACTCCGCAACTAGAAACTCCACAACCAGAGACTCTGCAACTAGAAACTCTGCAGCTAGAAACTCCACAAATAGAAACTCCGCAATTAAAAACTCCGCAGCTAGAAACTCCAACCCTAGAGACTCCACAACTAGAAACTCCACAACTAGAAACTCCACAACTAGAAACTCCACAACTTGAAACCTCACAACCTTAAGTTCCTCAACTAGAAAATCCACAGCTAGAGATTCCGCAACTAGAAACTCCACAACTAGAAACTCCACAACTCAAAACTCCACAACAAGAAACTCCACAACTCGAAACTCCACAACTGGAAACTCCACAACTGGAAACTCCACAACTAGACACTCCACAACTAAAAACTCTACAACTAGAAACTCCTAAACT
Organism: Rhipicephalus microplus; assembly: GCF_043290135.1. Taxonomy (NCBI): domain Eukaryota; kingdom Metazoa; phylum Arthropoda; class Arachnida; order Ixodida; family Ixodidae; genus Rhipicephalus; species Rhipicephalus microplus. The sequence continues at coordinate 2,047,481 of NW_027464631.1, forward strand.
AGAGACTCCATAACTAGAGACTGCACAACTAGAGACTTCAAAACTAGAAACTCAACAACTAGAAACTCCACAACTAAAAACTCTACAACTAGAAATTCCACAAGTTGAGACTCCACCACTTTAAACTCCACAACTTGAGACTCTACAACTAGAAACTCCAAGACTGAAACTTCACAACTAGACACTCTACAAGTAGAACCTCAACAACCATAGACTCCACAACTAGAATCTCTGCAACTAGAAACTCCACAACCAGGAACTTCACACCTAGAAATTCCACAACTAGCAACTCCACAACTAGATACTCCACGACTAGAAACTTCACAACTAGAAACTCCATAACTAGAACCTCCACAACCAGAGACTCCGCAACTAGAATCTCTGCTACTAGAAACTTCACAACCTGAAACTCCACAACTAGAAACTCCAACACTAGCAACTCCACAACAAAAAACTCCGCAACTAGAGACTCCACAACTAGAAACTCCAAAACTAGAGTCTCCACAACTTGAAACTCCACAACTAAAAACTCCACAACCAGAAACTCCACAACTAGAAACTCCACAACTAGAAACTCCGCAACTAGAGACTCCACAACTAGAAACTCTACAACTAGAAATTTCACATCTAGAGACCTTGCAACAAGAAACTCCGCAGCTAGAAACTCCACAAGTAGAAACTCCGCAACTAGAAACTCCACAACTAGAAACTCCACAACTTGAAACTCCACAACTTGAAACCTCACAGCCTTAAGTTCCGGAACTAGAAAATCCACAACTAGAGATTCCGCAACTAGAAACCCCACAACTAGAAACTCCACAACTTGAAACTCCACAACTCAAAACTCCACAATTCGAAAATCCCCAACTCGAAACTCCAGAATTTGAAACTTCACAACTAGACACTCAAAAACTAAAAACTCTACAACTAGAAACTCCTAAAACAGAAACTCCACAACTAGAGACTTCAAAATAGAAACTCAACAACTAGAAACTGCACAACTAAAAACTCAACAACTAGAAACTCCACAGGTTGAGACTCCGCAACTTGAAACTCCACAACTAGAAACACCACAACTAGAAACTCCACAACTGGAAACTTCACTACTAGATACTCCACAACTAGAAACTCGACAACTAGAAACTCCGCAACTCTACAACTCGAAACTCCACAACTAGACACTCCACAACTAAAAACTCTTCAACTAGAAATTCCTAAACTAGAGACTCCACAACTAGAGAATCTACAACAAGAGTCTTCAATCTAGAAACTCAACAACTAGAAACTCCACAACTAAAAACTCAACAACTAGAAACTCCACAGCTTGAGACTCCGCAACTTCAAACTCCACAACTAGAAACTCCGCATTTAGAAACTCCACAACTAGGGACTCGGCAACTAGAAACTCCACAACTAGAAACTCCACAACTCGAAACTCCACTACTAGATACTCCACAACTGGAAACTCGACTACAACAAACTCCACAACTAGAGACTCTGCAACTAGAAACTCAACAACTAGAGACTCCGCCACTCAACTACTAGAAACTCCACAACTGGAAATCCACAACTAAATACTCCACAACTAGAAAATCTAGAACTAGGAACTCCACAACTATAGACTCCACAACTTGAAACTCCACAAGTTTAAACTCCACAACTTGAGACTACACAACTAGAAACTTCACAACTAGAAACTCCACAACTAGAAACTCCCCAACTAGAAACTCCGCAACTGGAAACTCCGCAACAGGAGACTCTACAACTAGAAACTTCACAACTAGAAACTCCAAAAATAGAAACTGCACATCTAGAAACTTCACAACTAGAAACTCTGCAACTAGAGACTGCACAACTAGAAACTCCACAACTTGAAACTCCTCAACTAGAAACTCCACAACCAGAAACTCCATAACTAGAAACTCCACAACTAGAAACTCCGCATTTAGAGACTCCACAACTAGAAACTCCACAACTAGAAACTCCGCAACTACAAACTCCACAAATACAGACTCGGCAACTAGAAATTCCATATCTAGAAACTACACAACTAGAAACTGCAAAACTAGACACTCACAACTAGAAACTCAACAACTAGAAACTCCACAACTAAAAACTCCACAACTGGAAACTCCACAACTTGAGACTCCGCAACTTGAAACTTCACAACTAGAAACTCCGCTATTAAAAACTCCGCAACTAGAAACTCCATAACTTAAAGTTCACAACTAAATACTCCACAACTGGAAACTCCACAACCAGATACTTCACAACTGAAAACTCCACAAGTAGATTCTCCACAACTGGAAACTCCACAACTAGAAACTCGACAACTAGAGACTCCACAACTAGAAACTCCACAACTAGAAACTCCACAACTAGAAACTCCACAACCAGAGACTCCGCAACTCCACAACTAGAAACTCCACAACTGGAAACTCCACAACTAGATACTCCGCAACTAGAAACTCCACAACTAGAGACTCCACAACTTGAAACTCCACAACTTTAAACTCCACAACTTGAGACTCCACAACTAGAAACTCCACAACTTGGAACTCCACAACTAGAAACTCCACAACCAGAAACTCCACAACTAGAAACTCCACAACTAGAAACTCCACAACTAGAAACTCTGCAACTAGAGACTCCACAACTAGAAACTCCACAACTACAAACTCCACAACTACAAGCTCCACAAATAGAGACTCGGCTACAAGAAAATTAATGTCTAGAAAGTCCACAACTAAAAACTCCACAACTAGAAACTCCACAACTAGAAACTCCACAACTATAGACTCCGCAACTTGAAACTCCACAACTTTAAACTCCACAACTTCAGACTCCACAACTAGAAACTCCACAACTTGAAACTCCACAACTAGAAACTCCACAACCAGAAACTCCACAACTAGAAACTCTACAACTAGAAACTCCACAACTAGAAACTCTGCAACTAGAGACTCCACAACTAGAAACTCCACAACTAGAAACTCCACAACTACAAGCTCCACAAATAGAGACTCGGCTACGAGAAAATTCATGTCTAGAAAGTCCACAACTAAAAACTCCACAACTTGAAACTCCACAACTAGAAACTCCACAACTAGAAACTCCACAACTAGAGACTCCGCAACTAGAAACTCCACAACCAGAGACTCTGCAACTAGAAACTCCGCAGCTAGAAACTCCACAACTCAAAACTCCACAACTAGAAACTCCAAAGCGAAAAACTCTTCAACTAGAAATTCCTAAACTAGAGACTCCACAACTAGAGAATCTACAACTAGAGACTTCAAACTAGAAAGTCAACATTTAGAAACTCCACAACTAAAAACTCAAAAACTAGAAACTCCACATCTTGAGACTCCGCAACTAGAAACTCCAGAACTAGGGACTCCGCAACTAGAAACTGCACAACTAGAGACTCTGCAACTAGAAACTCCACAACTAGAGACTCCGCAACTCCACAACTCGAAACTCCACAACTGGAAACTCCACAACTAGACACTCCACAACTAAAAACTCTAAACTAGAAATTCTTAAACTAGAGACTCCACAACTAGAGAATCTACAACTAGAGGCTTCACACTAGAAACTCAACAACTAGAAACTCCACAACTAAAAACTCAACAACTAGAAACTCCACAGCTTGAGACTCCGCAACTGGAAACTCCACAACTAGGGACTTCGCAACTTGAAACTCCAAAACTAGAAATTCCACAACTGGAAACTCCACTACTAGATACTCCACAACTGGAAACTCGGCAACTAGAAACTCCACAACTAGAGACTCCACAACTTGAAACTCCACAACTAGAGACTCTGCAACTAGAAACTCCACAACTCGAAACTCCACAACTGGAAACTCCACAACTAGACACTCCACAAGTAAAACCCTTCCACTAGAAACTCCTAAACTAGAGACTCCACAACTAGAGAATCTACAACTAGAGACTTCAAACTAGAAACTCAACAACTAAAAACTCCACAACTAAAAACTCAACAACTAGAAACTCCACAGCTTGGGACTCCGCAACTTGAAACTCCACAACTAGAAACTCCGCAACTAGAAACTCCACAACTAAGGACTCTACAACTAGAAACTCCACAACTAGAAACTCCACAACTAGAAACTTCACAACTAGAAACTCCGCAACTAGAGACTCCACAATTAGAAACTCCACAGCTTGAAACTCCTCAACTAGAAACTCCACAACCAGAAACTCCACAACTAGAAACTCCACAACTAGAAACTCCGCATTTAGAGACTCCACAACCAGAAACTCCACAACTAGAAACTCAACAAGTTTAAACTCCACAACTTGAGACTCCACAACTAGAAACTCCACAACTAGAAACTCCACAACTGGAAACTCCCCAACTAGAAACTCCCCAACTAGAAACTCCGCAACAGGAGACTCTACAACTAGAAACTCAACAACTAGAAACTCCAAAACTAGAAACTCCACAACTAGAAACTTCACAACTAGAAACTCCGCAACTAGAGACTCCACAACTAGAAACTCCACAACTTGAAACTCCTCAACTAGAAACTCCACAACTGGAAACTCCACAACTAGACACTCCACAACTAAAAACTCCACAACTACAAGCTCCACAAATAGAGACTCGGCTACGAGAAAATTCATGTCTAGAAAGTCCACAACTAAAAACTCCACAACTTGAAACTCCACAACTTGAAACTCCACAACTAGAAACTCCACAACTAGAGACTCCGCAACTAGAAACTCCACAACCAGAGACTCTGCAACTAGAAACTCCGCAGCTAGAAACTCCACAACGCAAAACTCCACAACTAGAAACTCCAAAGCGAAAAACTTTTCAACTAGAATTTCCTAAACTAGAGATTCCACAACTAGAGAATCTACAACTAGAGACTTCAAACTAGAAAGTCAACATTTAGAAACTCCACAACTAAAAACTCAAAAACTAGAAACTCCACAGCTTGGGACTCCGCAACTTGAAACTCCACAACTAGAAACTCCGCAACTAGAAACTCCACAACTAAGGACTCTACAACTAGAAACTCCACAACTAGAAACTCCACAACTAGAAACTTCACAACTAGAAACTCCGCAACTAGAGACTCCACAATTAGAAACTCCACAGCTTGAAACTCCTCAACTAGAAACTCCACAACCAGAAACTCCACAACTAGAAACTCCACAACTAGAAACTCCGCATTTAGAGACTCCACAACTAGAAACTCCACAACTAGAAACTCAACAAGTTTAAACTCCACAACTTGAGACTCCACAACTAGAAACTCCACAACTAGAAACTCCACAACTGGAAACTCCCCAACTAGAAACTCCGCAACTAGAAACTCCGCAACAGGAGACTCTACAACTAGAAACTCCACAACTAGAAACTCCAAAACTAGAAACTCCACAACTAGAAACTTCACAACTAGAAACTCCGCAACTAGAGACTCCACAACTAGAAACTCCACAACTTGAAACTCCTCAACTAGAAACTCCACAACTGGAAACTCCACAACTAGACACTCCACAAATAAAAACTCTTCAACTAGAAATTCCTAAACTAGAGACTCCAAAACTAGAGAATCTACAACTACAGACTTCAAACTAGAAATTCAACAACTAGAAACTCCACAACTAAAAACTCAACAACTAGAAACTCCACATCTTGAGACTCCGCAACTAGAAACTCCACCACTAGGGACTCCGCAACTAGAAACTCCACAACTAGAAACTCCACAACTGGAAACTCCACTACTAGATACTCCACAACTGGAAACTCGGCAACTAGAAACTCCACAACTAGAGACTCCACAAGTTGAAACTGCACAACTAGAGACTCTGCAACTAGAAACTCCACAACTAGAGACTCCGCAACTCTACAACTCGAAACTCCACAACTAGACACTCCACAACTAAAAACTCTTCAACCAGAAATTCCTAAACTAGAGACTCCACAACTAGAGAATCTACAACAAGAGTCTTCAATCTAGAAACTCAACAACTAGAAACTCCACAACTAAAAACTCAACAACTAGAAACTCCACATCTTGAGATTCCGTACCTAGAAACTCCACAACTAGGGACTCCGCAACTAGAAATTCCACAACTAGAAACTCCACAACTGGAAACTACAGTACTAGATACTCCACAACTGGAAACTCGGAGACTAGAAACTCCACAACTAGAGACTCCACAACTTGAAACTCCACAACTAGAGACTCTGCAACTAGAAACTCCACAACTAGAGACTCCGCAACTCCACAACTAGAAACTCCACAACTGGAAAATCCACAACTAGTTACTCCACAACTAGAAAATCCACAACTAGAAACTCCACAACTAGAAACTCCCCAACTAGAAACTCCGCAACTAGAAACTCGGCAACTGGAGACTCTACAACTAGAAACTCCACAACTAGAAACTCCAAAACTAGAAACTCCACAACTAGAAACTCCACAACTAAAAACTTCACAATTCGAAACTCTACTAGAAACTCCACAACTTGAAACTCCACAACTAGACACTCCACAACTAAAAATTCGACAACTAGAGACTCTGTAACTATAGAACTCCGCCACTAGAAACTCCGCATTTAAAAACTCCGCAACAAGAAATTCCACAGCTAGAAACACCACAACTAGACACTCCGCAACTAGAAACTCTAAAACTAGAGACTCCTCAACTAGAGAATTCGCAACTTGAAACTCCAAAACTAGAGACTGCAACTAGAAACTCCGCAGCTAGAAACTCCACAACTAGAAACTCCACAACTCGAAACTCCACAACTAGAAACTCCACAACTCGAAATTTCACAACTCAAAACTCCACAACTTGAAACTCCACAACTAGAAACTCCACAACTTGAGACTCCGCAACTAGAAACTCCACAACTTCAAACTCCACAACTAGAAACTCCACAACCAGAAACTCCACAACTAGAAACTCCACAACTAGAAACTCCGCAACTATAAACTCCGCAACTAGAGACTCCACAACTTGAAACTCCACAACTAGAAACTCCACAACTAGAAACTCCAAAAATAGAGACTCGGCAACAAGAAATTTCATATCGAGTAACTCCACAAATAAAAGCTTTACAACTAGAAACTGCAAAACTAGAGACTTCACAACTAGAATTTCAACAACTATAAACTCCACAACTGGAAACTCCACAACAAGATACTCCACAACTGGAAACTCCACAACTAGAAACTCCACAACTAGAGACTCCCCAACTTGAAACTCTACAACTTCAAACTCCACAACTTGAGACTCCACAATTAGAAACTCCACAACTTGAAACTCCACAACTAGAAACTCCACAACCAGAAACTCTACAACTAGAAACTCCACAACTAGAAACTCCACAACTAGGAACTCCGCAACTAGAGACTCCACAACTAAAAACTCCACAACTAGAAACTCCACAACTACAAACTCCGCAGCTAGAAACTCCACAACTAGAGACTCCACAACTAGAAACTTCACAAATAAAAACTCCACAACTAGAAACTCCACAACTTGAAACCTCACAACCTTAAGTTCCGCAACTAGAAAATCCACAGCTAGAGGTTCCGCAACTAGAAGCTCCACAACTAGAAAATCCACAACTCAAAACTCCACAACAATAAACTCCACAACTCGAAACTCCACAACTGAAAACTCCACAACTGGAAACTCCACGACTAGACACTCCACAACTAAAAACTCTACAACTAGAAACTCCACAACTCAAAACTACACAACTTGAAACTCCACAACTAGACAATCTACAACTAAAAACTCTAAAACTAGAAACTACTAAACTAGAGACTCCATAACTAGAGACTCCACAACTAGAGTCTTCAAAACTAGAAACTCAACAACTAGAAACTCCACAACTAAAACTCCACAAGTAGAACCTCTACAACCAAAGACTCCGCAACTAGAATCTCTGCAACTAGAAACTCCACAACCAGGAACTTCACACCTAGAAATTCCACAACTAGCAACTCCACAACTAGAAACTCCACAACTAGAAACTCCGCAACTGGAAACTCCACCACTAGACACTCCACAAGTAAAACCCTTCCACTAGAAACTCCTAAACTAGAGACTCCACAACTAGAGAATCTACAACTAGAGACTTCAAACTAGAAACTCAACAACTAAAAACTCCACAACTAAAAACTCAACAACTAAAAACTCCACAGCTTGGGACTCCGCAACTTGAAACTCCACAACTAGAAACTCCGCAACTAGAAACTCCACAACTAAGGACTCTACAACTAGAAACTCCACAACTAGAAACTCCACAACTAGAAACTTCACAACTAGAAACTCCGCAACTAGAGACTCCACAATTAGAAACTCCACAGCTTGAAACTCCTCAACTAGAAACTCCACAACCAGAAACTCCACAACTAGAAACTCCACAACTAGAAACTCCGCATTTAGAGACTCCACAACCAGAAACTCCACAACTAGAAACTCAACAAGTTTAAACTCCACAACTTGAGACTCCACAACTAGAAACTCCACAACTGGAAACTCCCCAACTAGAAACTCCGCAACTAGAAACTCCGCAACAGGAGACTCTACAACTAGAAACTCAACAACTAGAAACTCCAAAACTAGAAACTCCACAACTAGAAACTTCACAACTAGAAACTCCGCAACTAGAGACTCCACAACTAGAAACTCCACAACTTGAAACTCCTCAACTAAAAACTCCACAACTGGAAACTCCACAACTAGACACTCCACAACTAAAAACTCCACAACTACAAGCTCCACAAATAGAGACTCGGCTACGAGAAAATTCATGTCTAGAAAGTCCACAACTAAAAACTCCACAACTTGAAACTCCACAACTTGAAACTCCACAACTAGAAACTCCACAACTAGAGACTCCGCAACTAGAAACTCCACAACCAGAGACTCTGCAACTAGAAACTCCGCAGCTAGAAACTCCACAACTCAAAACTCCACAACTAGAAACTCCAAAGCGAAAAACTCTTCAACTAGAATATCCTAAACTAGAGATTCCACAACTAGAGAATCTACAACTAGAGACTTCAAACTAGAAAGTCAACATTTAGAAACTCCACAACTAAAAACTCAAAAACTAGAAACTCCACAGCTTGGGACTCCGCAACTTGAAACTCCACAACTAGAAACTCCGCAACTAGAAACTCCACAACTAAGGACTCTACAACTAGAAACTCCACAACTAGAAACTCCACAACTAGAAACTTCACAACTAGAAACTCCGCAACTAGAGACTCCACAATTAGAAACTCCACAGCTTGAAACTCCTCAACTAGAAACTCCACAACCAGAAACTCCACAACTAGAAACTCCACAACTAGAAACTCCGCATTTAGAGACTCCACAACTAGAAACTCCACAACTAGAAACTCCGCAACTACAAACTCCACAAATACAGACTCGGCAACTAGAAATTCCATATCTAGAAACTACACAACTAGAAACTGCAAAACTAGACACTCACAACTAGAAACTCAACAACTAGAAACTCCACAACTAAAAACTCCACAACTGGAAACTCCACAACTTGAGACTCCGCAACTTGAAACTTCACAACTAGAAACTCCGCTATTAAAAACTCCGCAACTAGAAACTCCATAACTTAAAGTTCACAACTAAATACTCCACAACTGGAAACTCCACAACCAGATACTTCACAACTGAAAACTCCACAAGTAGATTCTCCACAACTGGAAACTCCACAACTAGAAACTCGACAACTAGAGACTCCACAACTAGAAACTCCACAACTAGAAACTCCACAACTAGAAACTCCACAACCAGAGACTCCGCAACTCCACAACTAGAAACTCCACAACTGGAAACTCCACAACTAGATACTCCGCAACAAGAAACTCCACAACTAGAGACTCCACAACTTGAAACTCCACAACTTTAAACTCCACAACTTGAGACTCCACAACTAGAAACTCCACAACTTGGAACTCCACAACTAGAAACTCCACAACCAGAAACTCCACAACTAGAAACTCCACAACTAGAAACTCCACAACTAGAAACTCTGCAACTAGAGACTCCACAACTAGAAACTCCACAACTACAAACTCCACAACTACAAGCTCCACAAATAGAGACTCGGCTACAAGAAAATTAATGTCTAGAAAGTCCACAACTAAAAACTCCACAACTAGAAACTCCACAACTAGAAACTCCACAACTATAGACTCCGCAACTTGAAACTCCACAACTTTAAACTCCACAACTTCAGACTCCACAACTAGAAACTCCACAACTTGAAACTCCACAACTAGAAACTCCACAACCAGAAACTCCACAACTAGAAACTCTAACTAGAAACTCCACAACTAGAAACTCTGCAACTAGAGACTCCACAACTAGAAACTCCACAACTAGAAACTCCACAACTACAAGCTCCACAAATAGAGACTCGGCTACGAGAAAATTCATGTCTAGAAAGTCCACAACTAAAAACTCCACAACTTGAAACTCCACAACTAGAAACTCCACAACTAGAAACTCCACAACTAGAGACTCCGCAACTAGAAACTCCACAACCAGAGACTCTGCAACTAGAAACTCCGCAGCTAGAAACTCCACAACTCAAAACTCCACAACTAGAAACTCCAAAGCGAAAAACTCTTCAACTAGAAATTCCTAAACTAGAGACTCCACAACTAGAGAATCTACAACTAGAGACTTCAAACTAGAAAGTCAACATTTAGAAACTCCACAACTAAAAACTCAAAAACTAGAAACTCCACATCTTGAGACTCCGCAACTAGAAACTCCAGAACTAGGGACTCCGCAACTAGAAACTCCACAACTAGAGACTCCGCAACTCCACAACTCGAAACTCCACAACTGGAAACTCCACAACTAGACACTCCACAACTAAAAACTCTAAACTAGAAATTCTTAAACTAGAGACTCCACAACTAGAGAATCTACAACTAGAGGCTTCACACTAGAAACTCAACAACTAGAAACTCCACAACTAAAAACTCAACAACTAGAAACTCCACAGCTTGAGACTCCGCAACTGGAAACTCCACAACTAGGGACTTCGCAACTAGAAACTCCAAAACTAGAAATTCCACAACTGGAAACTCCACTACTAGATACTCCACAACTGGAAACTCGGCAACTAGAAACTCCACAACTAGAGACTCCACAACTTGAAACTCCACAACTAGAGACTCTGCAACTAGAAACTCCACAACTCGAAACTCCACAACTGGAAACTCCACAACTAGACACTCCACAAGTAAAACCCTTCCACTAGAAACTCCTAAACTAGAGACTCCACAACTAGAGAATCTACAACTAGAGACTTCAAACTAGAAACTCAACAACTAAAAACTCCACAACTAAAAACTCAACAACTAGAAACTCCACAGCTTGGGACTCCGCAACTTGAAACTCCACAACTAGAAACTCCGCAACTAGAAACTCCACAACTAAGGACTCTACAACTAGAAACTCCACAACTAGAAACTCCACAACTAGAAACTTCACAACTAGAAACTCCGCAACTAGAGACTCCACAATTAGAAACTCCACAGCTTGAAACTCCTCAACTAGAAACTCCACAACCAGAAACTCCACAACTAGAAACTCCACAACTAGAAACTCCGCATTTAGAGACTCCACAACCAGAAACTCCACAACTAGAAACTCAACAAGTTTAAACTCCACAACTTGAGACTCCACAACTAGAAACTCCACAACTAGAAACTCCACAACTGGAAACTCCCCAACTAGAAACTCCCCAACTAGAAACTCCGCAACAGGAGACTCTACAACTAGAAACTCAACAACTAGAAACTCCAAAACTAGAAACTCCACAACTAGAAACTTCACAACTAGAAACTCCGCAACTAGAGACTCCACAACTAGAAACTCCACAACTTGAAACTCCTCAACTAGAAACTCCACAACTGGAAACTCCACAACTAGACACTCCACAACTAAAAACTCCACAACTACAAGCTCCACAAATAGAGACTCGGCTACGAGAAAATTCATGTCTAGAAAGTCCACAACTAAAAACTCCACAACTTGAAACTCCACAACTTGAAACTCCACAACTAGAAACTCCACAACTAGAGACTCCGCAACTAGAAACTCCACAACCAGAGACTCTGCAACTAGAAACTCCGCAGCTAGAAACTCCACAACGCAAAACTCCACAACTAGAAACTCCAAAGCGAAAAACTTTTCAACTAGAATTTCCTAAACTAGAGATTCCACAACTAGAGAATCTACAACTAGAGACTTCAAACTAGAAAGTCAACATTTAGAAACTCCACAACTAAAAACTCAAAAACTAGAAACTCCACAGCTTGGGACTCCGCAACTTGAAACTCCACAACTAGAAACTCCGCAACTAGAAACTCCACAACTAAGGACTCTACAACTAGAAACTCCACAACTAGAAACTCCACAACTAGAAACTTCACAACTAGAAACTCCGCAACTAGAGACTCCACAATTAGAAACTCCACAGCTTGAAACTCCTCAACTAGAAACTCCACAACCAGAAACTCCACAACTAGAAACTCCACAACTAGAAACTCCGCATTTAGAGACTCCACAACTAGAAACTCCACAACTAGAAACTCAACAAGTTTAAACTCCACAACTTGAGACTCCACAACTAGAAACTCCACAACTAGAAACTCCACAACTGGAAACTCCCCAACTAGAAACTCCGCAACTAGAAACTCCGCAACAGGAGACTCTACAACTAGAAACTCCACAACTAGAAACTCCAAAACTAGAAACTCCACAACTAGAAACTTCACAACTAGAAACTCCGCAACTAGAGACTCCACAACTAGAAACTCCACAACTTGAAACTCCTCAACTAGAAACTCCACAACTGGAAACTCCACAACTAGACACTCCACAAATAAAAACTCTTCAACTAGAAATTCCTAAACTAGAGACTCCAAAACTAGAGAATCTACAACTACAGACTTCAAACTAGAAATTCAACAACTAGAAACTCCACAACTAAAAACTCAACAACTAGAAACTCCACATCTTGAGACTCCGCAACTAGAAACTCCACCACTAGGGACTCCGCAACTAGAAACTCCACAACTAGAAACTCCACAACTGGAAACTCCACTACTAGATACTCCACAACTGGAAACTCGGCAACTAGAAACTCCACAACTAGAGACTCCACAAGTTGAAACTGCACAACTAGAGACTCTGCAACTAGAAACTCCACAACTAGAGACTCCGCAACTCTACAACTCGAAACTCCACAACTAGACACTCCACAACTAAAAACTCTTCAACCAGAAATTCCTAAACTAGAGACTCCACAACTAGAGAATCTACAACAAGAGTCTTCAATCTAGAAACTCAACAACTAGAAACTCCACAACTAAAAACTCAACAACTAGAAACTCCACATCTTGAGATTCCGTACCTAGAAACTCCACAACTAGGGACTCCGCAACTAGAAATTCCACAACTAGAAACTCCACAACTGGAAACTACAGTACTAGATACTCCACAACTGGAAACTCGGAGACTAGAAACTCCACAACTAGAGACTCCACAACTTGAAACTCCACAACTAGAGACTCTGCAACTAGAAACTCCACAACTAGAGACTCCGCAACTCCACAACTAGAAACTCCACAACTGGAAAATCCACAACTAGTTACTCCACAACTAGAAAATCCACAACTAGAAACTCCACAACTAGAAACTCCCCAACTAGAAACTCCGCAACTAGAAACTCGGCAACTGGAGACTCTACAACTAGAAACTCCACAACTAGAAACTCCAAAACTAGAAACTCCACAACTAGAAACTCCACAACTAAAAACTTCACAATTCGAAACTCTACTAGAAACTCCACAACTTGAAACTCCACAACTAGACACTCCACAACTAAAAATTCGACAACTAGAGACTCTGTAACTATAGAACTCCGCCACTAGAAACTCCGCATTTAAAAACTCCGCAACAAGAAATTCCACAGCTAGAAACACCACAACTAGACACTCCGCAACTAGAAACTCTAAAACTAGAGACTCCTCAACTAGAGAATTCGCAACTTGAAACTCCAAAACTAGAGACTGCAACTAGAAACTCCGCAGCTAGAAACTCCACAACTAGAAACTCCACAACTCGAAACTCCACAACTAGAAACTCCACAACTCGAAATTTCACAACTCAAAACTCCACAACTTGAAACTCCACAACTAGAAACTCCACAACTTGAGACTCCGCAACTAGAAACTCCACAACTTCAAACTCCACAACTAGAAACTCCACAACCAGAAACTCCACAACTAGAAACTCCACAACTAGAAACTCCGCAACTATAAACTCCGCAACTAGAGACTCCACAACTTGAAACTCCACAACTAGAAACTCCACAACTAGAAACTCCAAAAATAGAGACTCGGCAACAAGAAATTTCATATCGAGTAACTCCACAAATAAAAGCTTTACAACTAGAAACTGCAAAACTAGAGACTTCACAACTAGAATTTCAACAACTATAAACTCCACAACTGGAAACTCCACAACAAGATACTCCACAACTGGAAACTCCACAACTAGAAACTCCACAACTAGAGACTCCCCAACTTGAAACTCTACAACTTCAAACTCCACAACTTGAGACTCCACAATTAGAAACTCCACAACTTGAAACTCCACAACTAGAAACTCCACAACCAGAAACTCTACAACTAGAAACTCCACAACTAGAAACTCCACAACTAGGAACTCCGCAACTAGAGACTCCACAACTAAAAACTCCACAACTAGAAACTCCACAACTACAAACTCCGCAGCTAGAAACTCCACAACTAGAGACTCCACAACTAGAAACTTCACAAATAAAAACTCCACAACTAGAAACTCCACAACTTGAAACCTCACAACCTTAAGTTCCGCAACTAGAAAATCCACAGCTAGAGGTTCCGCAACTAGAAGCTCCACAACTAGAAAATCCACAACTCAAAACTCCACAACAATAAACTCCACAACTCGAAACTCCACAACTGAAAACTCCACAACTGGAAACTCCACGACTAGACACTCCACAACTAAAAACTCTACAACTAGAAACTCCACAACTCAAAACTACACAACTTGAAACTCCACAACTAGACAATCTACAACTAAAAACTCTAAAACTAGAAACTACTAAACTAGAGACTCCATAACTAGAGACTCCACAACTAGAGTCTTCAAAACTAGAAACTCAACAACTAGAAACTCCACAACTAAAACTCCACAAGTAGAACCTCTACAACCAAAGACTCCGCAACTAGAATCTCTGCAACTAGAAACTCCACAACCAGGAACTTCACACCTAGAAATTCCACAACTAGCAACTCCACAACTAGAAACTCCACAACTAGAAACTCCGCAACTGGAAACTCCACCACTAGACACTCCACAAGTAAAACCCTTCCACTAGAAACTCCTAAACTAGAGACTCCACAACTAGAGAATCTACAACTAGAGACTTCAAACTAGAAACTCAACAACTAAAAACTCCACAACTAAAAACTCAACAACTAAAAACTCCACAGCTTGGGACTCCGCAACTTGAAACTCCACAACTAGAAACTCCGCAACTAGAAACTCCACAACTAAGGACTCTACAACTAGAAACTCCACAACTAGAAACTCCACAACTAGAAACTTCACAACTAGAAACTCCGCAACTAGAGACTCCACAATTAGAAACTCCACAGCTTGAAACTCCTCAACTAGAAACTCCACAACCAGAAACTCCACAACTAGAAACTCCACAACTAGAAACTCCGCATTTAGAGACTCCACAACCAGAAACTCCACAACTAGAAACTCAACAAGTTTAAACTCCACAACTTGAGACTCCACAACTCAAAACTCCACAACTAGAAACTCCAAAGCGAAAAACTCTTCAACTAGAATATCCTAAACTAGAGATTCCACAACTAGAGAATCTACAACTAGAGACTTCAAACTAGAAAGTCAACATTTAGAAACTCCACAACTAAAAACTCAAAAACTAGAAACTCCACAGCTTGGGACTCCGCAACTTGAAACTCCACAACTAGAAACTCCGCAACTAGAAACTCCACAACTAAGGACTCTACAACTAGAAACTCCACAACTAGAAACTCCACAACTAGAAACTTCACAACTAGAAACTCCGCAACTAGAGACTCCACAATTAGAAACTCCACAGCTTGAAACTCCTCAACTAGAAACTCCACAACCAGAAACTCCACAACTAGAAACTCCACAACTAGAAACTCCGCATTTAGAGACTCCACAACTAGAAACTCCACAACTTGAGACTCCACAACTAGAAACTCCACAACTAGAAACTCCACAACTGGAAACTCCCCATCTAGAAACTCCGCAACTAGAAACTCCGCAACAGGAGACTCTACAACTAGAAACTCCTCAACTAGAAACTCCAAAACTAGAAACTCCACAACTAGAAACTTCACAACTAGAAACTCCGCAACTAAAGACTCCACAACTAGAAACTCCACAACTTGAAACTCCTCAACTAGAAACTCCACAACTGGAAACTCCACAACTAGACACTCCACAACTAAAAACTCTTCAACTAGAAATTCCTAAACTAGAGACTCCAAAACTAGAGAATCTACAACTACAGACTTCAAACTAGAAATTCAACAACTAGAAACTCCACAACTAAAAACTCAACAACTAGAAACTCCACATCTTGAGACTCCGCAACTAGAAACTCCACCACTAGGGACTCCGCAACTAGAAACTCCACAACTAGAAACTCCACAACTGGAAACTCCACTACTAGATACTCCACAACTGGAAACTCGGCAACTAGAAACTCCACAACTAGAGACTCCACAAGTTGAAACTGCACAACTAGAGACTCTGCAACTAGAAACTCCACAACTAGAGACTCCGCAACTCTACAACTCGAAACTCCACAACTAGACACTCCACAACTAAAAACTCTTCAACTAGAAATTCCTAAACTAGAGACTCCACAACTAGAGAATCTACAACAAGAGTCTTCAATCTAGAAACTCAACAACTAGAAACTCCACAACTAAAAACTCAACAACTAGAAACTCCACATCTTGAGATTCCGTACCTAGAAACTCCACAACTAGGGACTCCGCAACTAGAAATTCCACAACTAGAAACTCCACAACTGGAAACTACAGTACTAGATACTCCACAACTGGAAACTCGGAGACTAGAAACTCCACAACTAGAGACTCCACAACTTGAAACTCCACAACTAGAGACTCTGCAACTAGAAACTCCACAACTAGAGACTCCGCAACTCCACAACTAGAAACTCCACAACTGGAAAATCCACAACTAGTTACTCCACAACTAGAAAATCCACAACTAGAAACTCCACAACTAGAAACTCCCCAACTAGAAACTCCGCAACTAGAAACTCGGCAACTGGAGACTCTACAACTAGAAACTCTACAACTAGAAACTCCAAAACTAGAAACTCCACAACTAGAAACTCCACAACTAAAAACTTCACAATTCGAAACTCTACTAGAAACTCCACAACTTGAAACTCCACAACTAGACACTCCACAACTAAAAATTCGACAACTAGAGACTCTGTAACTATAGAACTCCGCCACTAGAAACTCCGCATTTAAAAACTCCGCAACAAGAAATTCCACAGCTAGAAACACCACAACTAGACACTCCGCAACTAGAAACTCTAAAACTAGAGACTCCTCAACTAGAGAATTCGCAACTTGAAACTCCAAAACTAGAGACTGCAACTAGAAACTCCGCAGCTAGAAACTCCACAACTAGAAACTCCACAACTCGAAACTCCACAACTAGAAACTCCACAACTCGAAATTTCACAACTCAAAACTCCACAACTTGAAACTCCACAACTAGAAACTCCACAACTTGAGACTCCGCAACTAGAAACTCCACAACTTC
Source organism: Rhipicephalus microplus (assembly GCF_043290135.1). NCBI lineage: Eukaryota > Metazoa > Arthropoda > Arachnida > Ixodida > Ixodidae > Rhipicephalus > Rhipicephalus microplus. Next base: position 2,065,456 of record NW_027464631.1, read on the forward strand.
AAACTCCACAACTAGAAACTCCACAACCAGAAACTCCACAACTAGAAACTCCACAACTAGAAACTCCGCAACTATAAACTCCGCAACTAGAGACTCCACAACTTGAAACTCCACAACTAGAAACTCCACAACTAGAAACTCCAAAAATAGAGACTCGGCAACAAGAAATTTCATATCGAGTAACTCCACAAATAAAAGCTTTACAACTAGAAACTGCAAAACTAGAGACTTCACAACTAGAATTTCAACAACTATAAACTCCACAACTGGAAACTCCACAACAAGATACTCCACAACTGGAAACTCCACAACTAGAAACTCCACAACTAGAGACTCCCCAACTTGAAACTCTACAACTTCAAACTCCACAACTTGAGACTCCACAATTAGAAACTCCACAACTAGAAACTCCACAACTAGGAACTCCGCAACTAGAGACTCCACAACTAAAAACTCCACAACTAGAAACTCCACAACTACAAACTCCGCAGCTAGAAACTCCACAACTAGAGACTCCACAACTAGAAACTTCACAAATAAAAACTCCACAACTAGAAACTCCACAACTTGAAACCTCACAACCTTAAGTTCCGCAACTAGAAAATCCACAGCTAGAGGTTCCGCAACTAGAAACTCCACAACTAGAAACTCCACAACTCAAAACTCCACAACAATAAACTCCACAACTCGAAACTCCACAACTGAAAACTCCACAACTGGAAACTCCACGACTAGACACTCCACAACTAAAAACTCTACAACTAGAAACTCCACAACTCAAAACTACACAACTTGAAACTCCACAACTAGACAATCTACAACTAAAAACTCTAAAACTAGAAACTACTAAACTAGAGACTCCATAACTAGAGACTCCACAACTAGAGTCTTCAAAACTAGAAACTCAACAACTAGAAACTCCACAACTAAAACTCCACAAGTAGAACCTCTACAACCAAAGACTCCGCAACTAGAATCTCTGCAACTAGAAACTCCACAACCAGGAACTTCACACCTAGAAATTCCACAACTAGCAACTCCACAACTAGAAACTCCACAACTAGAAACTCCGCAACAGGAGACTCCACAACTTGAAACTCCTTAACAAGAGACTCCGCAACTCCACAACTAAAAACTCCACAACTGGAAACTCCACAACTGGAAACTCCACAACTAGATACTCCACGACTAGAAACTCCACAACTAGAAACTCCATAACTAGAACCTCCACAACCAGAGACTCTGCAACTAGAATCTCTGCAACTACAAACTCCACAACCTGAAACTTCACAACCAGAAACTCCAACACTAGCAACTACACAACCAGAAACTCCGCAACTAGAGACTCCACAACTAGAAACTCCACAACAAGAGTCTCCACAACTTGAAACTCCACAACTTAAAACTCCACAACCAGAAACTCCACAAATAGAAACTCCACAAATAGAAACTCTGCAACTAGAGACTCCAAAACTAGAAACTCTACAACTAGAAATTCGACATCTAGAGACCTTGCAACTAGAAACTCCGCAGCTAGAAACTCTACAACTAGAAACTCCGCAACTAGAAACTCCACAACTAGAAACTCCACAACTAGAAACTCCACAACTAGAAACTCCACAACTTGAAACCTCAGAGCCTTAAGTTCCGCAACTAGAAAATCCACAACTAGAGATTCCGCAACTAGAAACTCCACAACTAGAAACTCCACAACTTGAAACTCCACAACTCAAAACTCCACAACTCGAAACTCCACAACTCGAAACTCCAGAACTTGAAACTCCACAACTAGAGACTCTGCAACTAGAAACTCAACAACTAGAGACTCCGCAACTCAACAACTAGAAACTCCACGACTGAAAAATCCACAACTAGAAACTCCGCAACTAGAAACTCTGCAACAGGAGACTCTACAACTAGAAATTCCACAACTAGAAACTTCAAAACTAGAAACTCCACAACTAGAAACTTCACAACCAGAGACTCCGCAACTCCACAACTAGAAACTCCACAACTGGAAACTCCACAACTAGATACTCCACAACTAGAAACTCCACAACTAGAGACTCCACAACTTGAAACTCAACAACTTTAAACTCCACAACTTGAGACTCCACAACAAGAGACTCCACAACTTGAAACTCCACAACTAGAAACTCCACAACCAGAAACTCCACAACTAGAAACTCCACAACTAGAAACTGCACAACTAGAAACTCTGCAACTAGAGACTCCACAACTAGAAACTCCACAACTAGAAACTCCAACACTACAAGCTCCACAAACAGAGACTCGGCTACAAGAAATTTCATGTCTAGAACACAACTAAAAACTCTACAACTGGAAACTCCACAACTAGAAACTTCACAACTAGAAACTCCACAACTAGAGACTCTGCAACTAGAAACTCCACAACTAGAGACTCCGCAACTCTACAACTGGAAACTCCACAACTTGAAACTCCACAGCTAGACACTCCACAACTAAAAACTCTTCAACTAGAAATTCCTAAACTAGAGACTCCACAACTAGAGAATCTACAACTAGAAACTCCGCAACTGGAGACTCTACAACTAGAAACTCCACAACTAGAAACTCCGAAACTAGAAACTCCACAACTAGAAACTCCACAACTAAAAACTTCACAATTCGAAACTCTACTAGAAACTCCACAACTTGAAACTCCACAACTAGACACTCCACAACTAAAAATTCGACAACTAGAGACTCTGTAACTATAGAACTCCGCAACTAGAAACTCCGCATTTGAAAACTCCGCAACGAGAAATTCCACAGCTAGAAACACCACAACTAGACACTCTGCAACTAGAAACTCTACAACTAGAGACTCCTCAACTAGAGAATTCGCAACTACAAACTCCACAAATAGAGACTCGGCAACTAGAAATTCCATATCTAGAAACTCCACAACTAAAATCTTTACAACTAGAAACTGCAAAACTAGAGACTTCACAACTAAAAACTCAACAGCTAGAAACTCCACAACTATAAACTCCACAACTGGAAACTCCACAACTTGAGACTCCACAACTAGAAACTCCGCTATTGAAAACTCTGCAACTAGAAACTCCGCCACTAGAAACTCCACAACTTGAAACTCCACAACTAGATACTCCACAACTGGAAACTCCACAAATAGATACTTCACAACTGGAAAATCCACAACTCGAAACTCCACAACTAGAAACTCCACAAATAGAAACTCCACAACCAGAGACTCCGCAACTCCACAACTAGAAACTCCACAACTAGATACTCCGCTATTAAAAACTTTGCAACTAAAAACTCCGCAACTAGAAACTCCACAACCTGAAACTCCACAACTAGATACTCCACAACTGGAAACTCCACAACTAGATACTTCACAACTGGAAACTCTACAACTAGAAACTCCACAACTAGATACTCCACAACTGAAAACTCCACAACTAGAAACTCCACAACTAGTGACTCCACAACTCGAAACTCCCCAACTAGAAACTCCACAACTAGAAACTCCACAACCAGAGACCCCGCAATTCCACAACTAGAAACTCCACAACTGGAAAATCAACAACTAGATACTCCGCAACTAGAAACTCCACAACTAGAGACTCCACAACTTGAAACTCCACAACTAGAAACTCCACAACTAGAAACTCTGCAACTATGGACTCCACAACTAGAAACTCCACAACTTGAAACTCCACAAATAGAGACTCGGCTACAAGAAATTTCATGTCTAGAAAGTCCACAACTAAAAACTCCACAACTGGAAACTCCACAACTAGAAACTCCACAACTAGAAACTCCACAGCTAGAGATTCCGCAACTAGATACTCCACGACTAGAAACTCCACAACTAGAAACTCCATAACTAGAACCTCCACAACCAGAGACTCCGCAACTAGAATCTCTGCTACTAGAAACTCCACAACCTGAAACTCCACAACTAGAAACTGCAAAACTAGAGACTTCACAACTGGAAACTCGGCAACTAGAAACTCCAAAACTAGAGACTCCACAACTTGAATCTCCACATCTAAAGACTCTGCAACTAGAAACTCCACAACTCGAAACTCCACTACTGGAAACTCCACAACTAGACACTCCTCAACAAAAAACTCTTCAACTAGAAACTCCTAAACTAGAGACTCCACAACTCGAGAATCTACAACTACAGACTTGAAACTAGAAACTCAACAACTGGAAACTCCACAACTAAAAACTCAACAACTAGAAACTCCACAGCTTGAGACTCCGACACTTGAAACTCCACAACTAGAGACACCGCAACTAGAAACTCCACAACTAGGGACTCCACAACTAGAAACTCCACAACTAGAAACTCCACAACTAGAAACTCCGCTACTAGATACTCCACAACTGTAAACTCGACAACTAGAAACTCCACATCTAGAGACTCCACAACTTGAAACTCCACAACTAGAGACTCTGCAACTAGAAACTCAACAACTAGAGACTCCGCAAATCAACAACTAGAAACTCCACAACTGGAAAATCCACAACTAGATACTCCACAACTAGAAAATCTACAACTAGAAACTCCGCAACTAGAGACTCCACAACTAGAAACTCCACAACTAGAAACTCCACAACTACAAACTCCACAAATACAGACTCGGCAACTAGAAATTCTATATCTAAAAACTCCACAGCTAGAAACTGCAAAACTAGAGACTTCACAACTAGAAACTCAACAACTAAAAACTCCACAACTAAAAACTCCACAACTGGAAACTCCACAACTTGAGACTCCGCAACTTGAAATTTCACAACTAGAAACTCTGCTATTAAAAACTCCGCAACTAGAAACTCCGCAACTAGAAACTCCACAACTTAAAACTCCACAACTTGATACTCCACAACTGGAAACTCCACATCTAGATACTTCACAACTGGAAACTCCACAACTAGATACTCCACAACTAAAAACTCAACAACTAGAAACTCCACAACTAGAGACTCCACAACTGAAAACTCCACAACCAGAGACTCCGCAACTTCACAACTAGAAACTCCACAACTGGAAACTGCACAACTAGATACTCTGCAACTAGAAACTCCACAACTAGAGACTCCACAACTTGAGACTCCACAACTAGAAACTCCACAACTTGAAACTCCACAGCTTGAGACTCCGCAACTAGAAACTCCACAACTAGAGACTCCACAACTGGAAACTCCACTACTAGATACTCCACAACTGGAAACTCGGCAACTAGAAACTCCAGAACTAGATACTCCACAACTAGAAACTCCACAACTAGAGACTCCCCAACTTGAAACTCCACAACTTTAAACTCCACAACTTGAGACTCCACAACTAGAAACTCCACAACTTGAAACTCCACAACTAGAAACTCCACAACCAGGAACTCTACAACTAGAAACTCCACAACTAGAAACTCCACAACTAGAAACTCCGCAACTAGAGACTCCACAACTAAAAACTCCACAACTAGAAACTCCACAACTACAAACTTCACCAATAGAGACTCGGCAACTTGAAATTCCATATCTAGAAACTCCACAACTAGAAACTCCACAACTAGAAACTCTACAACTAGAGACTCCGCAACTAGAAACTCCACAGCCAGAGACTCTGCAACTAGAAACTCTGCAGCTAGAAACTCCACAAATAGAAACTCCACAACTACAAACTCCACCAATAGAGACTCGGCAACTAGAAATTCCATATCTAGAAACTCCACAACTAAAAACTCCACAACTAAAAACTCCACAACTGGAAACTCCGCAACTAGAAACTCCACAACCAGAGACTGCAACTAGAAACTCCGCAACTAGAAACTCCACAAATAGAAACTCCGCAGCTAGAAACTACACGACTAGAGACTCCACAACTAGAAATTCCACAACTAGAAACTCCACAACTTGAAACTCCACAACTTGAAACTTCACAACTTTAAGTTCCGCAACTAGAAAATCCACAGCTAGTGATTCCGCAACTAGAAACTCCTAAACTCAAAACTCCAACACTAGAAACTCCAAAACTCGAAACTCCACAACTTGAGACTCCGCAACTAGAAACTCCACTACCAGAGACTCTGCAACTAGAAACTCCGCAGCTAGAAACTCCACAAATAGAAACTCCGCAACTAGAAACTCCACAGCTAGAAACTCCGCAACTAGAAACTCCACAAGTAGTAACTCCACAACTAGATACTCCACAACTGGAAACTCCACAACTAGAAACTTCACAACTAGAGACTCGCAACTAGAAACTCCACAACTGGAAACTCCACAACTAGATACTCCACAACTGGAAACTCCACAACTGGAAACTCCACAACTAGATACTCCGCAACTAGAAACTCCACAACTTTAAACTCCACAACTTGAGACTCCACAACTAGAAACTCCACAACTTAAACTCCAAAATTAGAAACTCCACTACCAGAAACTCCACAACTAGAAACTCCACAACTAAAAACTCCACAACTGGAAACTCCACAACAAGAAACTCCACAACTAGAGACTTCGCAACTAGAAACTCCACAACCAGGGACTCTGCAACTAGAAACTCCGCAAGTAGAAACTACACAATTAGAGACTCCTCAACTAGAAACTCCACAACTAGAAACTCCACAACTCGAGAGTCCACAACTTGAAACCTCACAACTTTAGGTTCCGCAACTAGAAAATCCACAGCTAGAGATTCCGCAACTAGAAACTCCACAACTAGAAACTCCACAACTCAAACCTCCAACACTAGAAACTCCAAAACTCGAAACTCCACAACTAGAGACTCCGCAACTAGAAACTCCACAACCAGAGACTCTGCAACTAGAAACTCCGCAGCTAGAAACTCCAGAAATAGAAACTCCACTATTAGATACTCCACAACTGGAAACTCGGCAACTAGAAACTCCACAGCTAGAGACTCCACAACTTGAAACTCCACAACTAGAGACTCTGCAACTAGAAACTCCACAACTAGAGACTCCGCAACTCCACAACTCGAAACTCCACAACTGCAAACTCCACAACTAGACACTCCACAACTAAAAACTCTTCAACTAGAAATTCCTAAACTAGAGACTCCACAACTAGAGAATCTACAACTAGAGACTTCAAACTAGAAACTCAAGCACTAGAAACTCCACAACTAAAACTCAACAACTAGAAACTCCACAGCTTGAGACTCCGCAACTAGAAACTCCACAACTAGAATTTCCGCATTTAGAAACTCCACAACTAGGGACTCGGCAACTAGAAACTCCACAACTAGAAACTCCACAACTCGAAACTCCACTACTAGATACTCCACAACTGGAAACTCGACTACAAGAAACTCCACAACTAGAGACTCTGCAACTAGAAACTCAACAACTAGAGACTCCGCCACTCAACTACTAGAAACTCCACAACTGGAAATCCACAACTAAATACTCCACAACTAGAAAATCTACAACTAGGAACTCCACAACTATAGACTCCACAACTTGAAACTCCACAAGTTTAAACTCCACAACTTGAGACAACACAACTAGAAACTTCACAACTAGAAACTCCACAACTAGAAACTCCCCAACTAGAAACTCCGCAACTGGAAACTCCGCCACAGGAGACTGTACCACTAGAAACTCCACAACTAGAAACTCCAAAAATAGAAACTGCACATCTAGAAACTTCACAACTAGAAACTCTGCAACTAGAGACTCCACAACTAGAAACTCCACAACTATAGACTCCACAACTTGAAACTCCACAAGTTTAAACTCCACAACTTGAGACTCCACAACTAGAAACTCCACAACTAGAATCTCCCCAACTAGAAACTTTACAACTCGGAACTCCACAACTAGAAACTCCACAACTAGAAACTCCACAACTAGAGACTCCGCAACTAGAAACTCCACAACCAGAGACTCTGCAACTAGAAACTCCGCAACTAGAAACTCCACAAATAGAAACTCCGCAGCTAGAAACTACACAACTAGAGAATCCACAACTAGAAATTCCACAACTAGAAACTCCACAACTTGAAACTGCACAACTTGAAACCTCACAACTTTAAGTTCCGCAACTAGAAAATCCACAGCTAGTGATTCCGCAACTAGAAACTCCTAAACTCAAAACTCCAACACTAGAAACTCCAAAACTCGAAACTCCACAACTAGAGACTCCGCAACTAGAAACTCCACAACCAGAGACTCTGCAACTAGAAACTCCGCAGCTAGAAACTCCACAAATACAAACTCCACTACTAGGTACTCCACAACTGAAAACTCGGCAACTAGAAACTCCACAACTAGAGACTCCGCAACTAGAAACTCCACAACTAGGGACTCCGCAACTAGAAACTCCACAACTAGAAACTCCACAACTGGAAACTCCACTACTAGATACTCCGCAACTGGAAACTCAGCAACTAGAAACTCCACAACTAGAGACTCCACAACTTGAAACTCCACAACTAAAGACTCTGCAACTCGAAACTCCACAACTCGAAACTCCACTACTGGAAACTCCACAACTAGACACTCCACAACAAAAAACTCTTCAACTAGAAACTCCTAAACTAGAGACTCCACAACTAGGGAATCTACAACTAGAGACTTGAAACTAGAAACTCAACAACTGGATACTCCACAACTAAAAACTTAACAACTAGAAACTCTACAGCTTGAGACTCCGCAACTAGAAACTCCACAACTAGGGACTCCACAACTAGAAACTCCACAACTAGAAACTCCACAACTCGAAACTCCACTACTAGATACTCCACAACTGGAAACTCGACAACTAGAAACTCCACATCCAGAGACTCCACAACTTGAAACTCCACAACTAGAGACTCTGCAACTAGAAACTCAACAACTAGATACTCCGCAACTCAACAACTAGAAACTCCAGAACTGGAAAATCCACAACTAGGTACTCCACAACTAGAAAATCTACAACTAGAAACTCCGCAACTAGAGACTCCACAACTAGAAACTCCACAACTAGAAACTCCACAACTACAAACCCCACAAATACAGACTCGGCAACTAGAAATTCCATATCTAGAAACTCCACAGCTAGAAACTGCAAAACTAGAGACTTCACAACTAGAAACTCAACAACTAAAACTCCACAACTAAAAACTCCACAACTGGAAACTCCACAACTTGAAACTCCACAACTAGAGACTCCGCAACTAGAAACTCCACAACTAGAGACTCCGCAACTCCACAACTAGAAACTCCACAACTGGAAACTCCACAACTAGATACTCCGTACTAGAAACTCCACAACTAGAGACTCCACAACTTGAAACTCCACAACTTTAAACTCCACAACTTGAGACTCCACAACTAAAAACTCCACAACTTGAAACTCCAAAATTAGAAACTCCACAACCAGAAACTCCACAACTAGAAACTCCACAACTAAAAACTCCACAACAGGAAACTCCACAACGAGAAACTCCACAACTAGAGACTTCGCAACTAGAAACTCCACAACCAGAGACTCTGCAACTAGAAACTCCGCAAGTAGAAAATCCACAAATAGAAACTCCGCAACTAGAAACTCCGCAGATAGAAACTACACAAATAGAGACTCCACAACTAGAAACTCCACAACTAGAAACTCCACAACTAGAGACTCCACAACTTGAAACCTCACAACTTTAGGTTCCGCAACTAGAAAATCCACAGCTAGAGATTCCGCAACTAGAAACTCCACAACTAGAAACTCCACAACTCAAAACTCCAACACTAGTAACTCCAAAACTCGAAACTCCACCACTAGAGACTCCGCAACTAGAAACTCCACAACCAGAGACTCTGCAACTAGAAACTCCGCAGCTAGAAACTGCACAAATAGAAACTCCACTACTAGATACTCCACAACTGAAAACTCGGCAACTAGAAACTCCACAACTAGAGACTCCACAACTTGAAACTCCACAACTAGAGACTCTGCAACTAGAAACTCCACAACTAGAGACTCCGCAACTCCACAACTCGAAACTACACAACTGGAAACTCCACAACTAGACACTCCACAACTAAAAACTCTTCAACTAGAAATTCCTAAACTAGAGACTCCACAACTAAAAAATCTACAACTAGAGACTTCAAACTAGAAACTCAACAACTAGAAACTCCACAACTAAAAACTATACAACTAGAAACTCCACATCTTGAGACTACGCAGTTAGAAACTCCACAACTAGGGACTCCGCAACTAGAAACTCCACAACTGAAAACTCCACAACTGGCAACTCCACTACTAGATACTCCACAACTGGAAACTCGGCAACTAAAAACTCCACAACTAGAGACTCCACAACTTGAAACTCCACAACTAGAGACTCTGCAACTAGAAACTCCACAACTAGAGATTCCGCAACTCCACAACTCGAAACTCCACAACTGGAAACTCCACAACTAGACACTCCTCAACTAGAAAATCCACAACTAGAAACTCCACAACTATAGACTGCACAACTTTAAACTCCACAAGTTTAAACTCCACAACTTGAGACTCCACAACTAGAAACTCCACAACTAGAATCTCCCCAACTAGAAACTTTACAACTCGGAACTCCACAACTAGAAACTCCACAACTAAAAACTCCACAACTAGAGACTCCGCAACTAGAAACTCCACAACCAGAGACTCTGCAACTAGAAACTCCGCAACTAGAAACTCCACAAATAGAAACTCCGCAGCTAGAAACTACACAACTAGAGAATCCACAACTAGAAATTCCACAACTAGAAACTCCACAACTTGAAACTGCACAACTTGAAACCTCACAACTTGAGACTCCACAACTAGAAACTCCACAACTTGAAACTCCAAAATTAGAAACTCCACAACCAGAAACTCCACAACTAGAAACTCCACAACTAAAAACTCCACAACTGGAAACTCCACAACAAGAAACTCCAAAACTAGAGACTTCGCAACTAGAAACTCCACAACCAGAGACTCTGCAACTAGAAACTCCGCAAGTAGAAACTCCACAAATAGAAACTCTGCAACTAGAAACTCCGCAGCTAGAAACTACACAACTAGAGACTCCTCAACTAGAAACTCCACAACTAGAAACTCCACAACTAGAGACTCCACAACTTGAAACCTCACAACTTTAGGTTGCGCAACTAGAAAATCCACAGCTAGAGATTCCGCAACTAGAAACTCCACAACTAGAAACTCCACAACTCAAACCTCCAACACTAGAAACTCCAAAACTCGAAACTCCACAACTAGAGACTCCGCAACTAGAAACTCCACAACCAGAGACTCTGCAACTAGAAACTCCGCAGCTAGAAACTCCACAAATAGAAACTCCACTACTAGATACTCCACAACTGAAAACTCGGCAACTAGAAACTCCACAACTAGAGACTCCACAACTAGAAACTCCACAACCAGAGACTCTGCAACTAGAAACTCCGCAACTAGAAACTCCACAAATAGAAACTCTGCAGCTAGAAACTACACAACTAGAGACTCCACAACTAGAAATTCCACAACTAGAAACTCCACAACTGGAAACTCCACTACTAGATACTCCGCAACTGGAAACTCAGCAACTAGAAACTCCACAACTAGAGACTCCACAACTTGAAACTCCACAACTAAAGACTCTGCAACTCGAAACTCCACAACTCGAAACTCCACTACTGAAAACTCCACAACTAGACACTCCACAACAAAAAACTCTTCAACTAGAAACTCCTAAACTAGAGACTCCACAACTAGGGAATCTACAACTAGAGACTTGAAACTAGAAACTCAACAACTGGAAACTCCACAACTAAAAACTTAACAACTAGAAACTCTACAGCTTGAGACTCCGCAACTTGAGACTCCACAACCAGAGACTCCGCAACTAGAAACTCCACAACCAGAGACTCTGCAACTAGAAACTCCGCAGCTAGAAACTCCACAAATAGAAACTCCGCAACTAGAAACTCCACAGCTAGAAACTCCGCAACTAGAAACTCCACAAGTAGTAACTCCACAGCTAGACACTCCACAACTGGAAACTCCACAACTAGAAACTTCACAACTAGAGACTCCGCAACTAGAAACTCCACAACTGGAAACTCCACAACTAGATACTCCACAACTGGAAACTCCACAACTAGAAACTCCACAACTAGACTCCACAACTTGAAACTCCACAACTAGAGACTCCGCAACTCCACAACTAGAAACTCCACAACTGGAAACTCCACAACTAGATACTCCGCAACTAGAAACTCCACAACTAGAGATTCCACAACTTGAAACTCCGCAACTTTAAACTCCACAACTTGAGACTCCACAACTAGAAACTCCACAACTTGAAACTCCAAAATTAGAAACTCCACAACCAGAAACTCCACAACTAGAAACTCCACAACTAAAAACTCCACAACTGGAAACTCCACAACAAGAAACTCCACAACTAGAGACTTCGCAACTAGAAACTCCACAACCAGAGACTCTGCAACTAGAAACTCCGCAAGTAGAAACTCCACAAATAGAAACTCTGCAACTAGAAACTCCGCAGCTAGAAACTACACAACTAGAGACTCCTCAACTAGAAACTCCACAACTAGAAACTCCACAACTACAGACTCCACAACTTGAAACCTCACAACTTTAGGTTGCGCAACTAGAAAATCCACAGCTAGAGATTCCGCAACTAGAAACTCCACAACTAGAAACTCCACAACTCAAACCTCCAACACTAGAAACTCCAAAACTCGAAACTCCACAAATAGAGACTCCGCAACTAGAAACTCCACAACCAGAGACTCTGCAACTAGAAACTCCGCAGCTAGAAACTCCACAAATAGAAACTCCACTACTAGATACTCCACAACTGAAAACTCGGCAACTAGAAACTCCACAACTAGAGACTCCACAACTAGAAACTCCACAACCAGAGACTCTGCAACTAGAAACTCCGCAACTAGAAACTCCACAAATAGAAACTCCGCAGCTAGAAACTACACAACTAGAGACTCCACAACTAGAAATTCCACAACTAGAAACTCCACAACTTGAAACTCCACAACTTGAAACCTCACAACTTTAAGTTCCGCAACTAGAAAATCCACAGCTAGTGATTCCGCAACTAGAAACTCCTAAACTCAAAACTCCAACACTAGAAACTCCAAAACTCGAAACTCCACAACTAGAGACTCCGCAACTAGAAACTCCACAACCAGAGACTCTGCAACTAGAAACTCCGCAGCTAGAAACTCCGCAACTAGAAACTCCACAAGTAGTAACTCCACAACTAGATACTCCACAACTGGAAACTCCACAACTAGAAACTTCACAACTAGAGACTCCGCAACTAGAAACTACACAACTGGAAACTCCACAACTAGATACTCCACAACTGGAAACTCCACAACTAGAAACTCCACAACTAGACTCCACAACTTGAAACTCCACAACTAGAGACTCCGCAATTCCACAACTAGAAACTCCACAACTGGAAACTCCACAACTAGATACTCCGCAAATAGAAACTCCACAACTAGAGACTCCACAACTTGAAACTCCACAACTTTAAACTCCACAACTTGAGACTCCACAACTAGAAACTCCACAACTTGAAACTCCAAAATTAGAAACTCCACAACCAGAAACTCCACAACTAGAGACTTCGCAACTAGAAACTCCACAACCAGAGACTCTGCAACTAGAAACTCCGCAAGTAGAAACTCCACAAATAAAAACTCTGCAACTAGAAACTCCGCAGCTAGAAACTACACAACTAGAGACTCCACAACTAGAAACTCCACAACTAGAAACTCCACAACTAGAGACTCCACAACTTGAAACCTAACAACTTTAGGTTCCGCAACTAGAAAATCCACAGCTAGAGATTCCGCAACTAGAAACTCCACAACTAGAAACTCCACAACTCAAACCTCCAACACTAGAAACTCCAAAACTCGAAACTCCACAACTAGAGACTCCGCAACTAGAAACTCCACAACCAGAGACTCTGCAACTAGAAATTCCGCAGCTAGAAACTCCACAAATACAAACTCCACTACTAGGTACTCCACAACTGAAAACTCGGCAACTAGAAACTCCACAACTAGAGACTCCACAACTTGAAACTCCACAACTAGAGACTCTGCAACTAGAAACTCCACAACTAGAGACTCCGCAACTCCACAACTCGAAACTCCACAACCGGAAACTCCACAACTAGGCACTCCACAACTAAAAACTCTTCAACTAGAAATTCCTAAACTAGAGACTCCACAACTAGAGAATCTACAACTAGAGACTTCAAACTAGAAACTCAAGCACTAGAAACTCCACAACGAAAAACTCAACAACCAGAAACTCCACAGCTTGAGACTCCGCAACTAGAAACTCCACAACTAGGAACTCCGCAACTAGAAACTCCACAACTAGAAACTCCACAACTGGAAACTCCACTACTAGATACTCCGCAACTGGAAACTCAGCAACTAGAAACTCCACAACTAGAGACTCCACAACTTGAAACTCCACAACTAAAGACTCTGCAACTCGAAACTCCACAACTCGAAACTCCACTACTGGAAACTCCACAACTAGACACTCCACAACAAAAAACTCTTCAACTAGAAACTCCTAAACTAGAGACTCCACAACTAGGGAATCTACAACTAGAGACTTGAAACTAGAAACTCAACAACTGGAAACTCCACAACTAAAAACTTAACAACTAGAAACTCTACAGCTTGAGACTCCGCAACTTGAAACTCCACAACCAGAGACTCCGCAACTAGAAACTCCACAACTAGGGACTCCACAACTAGAAACTCCACAACTAGAAACTCCACAACTCGAAACTCCACTACTAGATACTCCACAACTGGAAACTCGACAACTAGAAACTCCACATCCAGAGACTCCACAACTTGAAACTCCACAACTAGAGACTCTGCAACTAGAAACTCAACAACTAGATACTCCGCAACTCAACAACTAGAAACTCCAGAACTGGAAAATCCACAACTAGATACTCCACAACTAGAAAATCTACAACTAGAAACTCCGCAACTAGAGACTCCACAACTAGAAACTCCACAACTACAAACCCCACAAATACAGACTCGGCAACTAGAAATTCCATATCTAGAAACTCCACAGCTAGAAACTGCAAAACTAGAGACTTCACAACTAGAAACTCAACAACTAAAACTCCACAACTAAAAACTCCACAACTGGAAACTCCACAACTTGAGACTCTGCAACTAGAAACTTCACAACTAGAAACTCCGCTATTAAAAACTCCGCAACTAGAAACTCCACAATTTAAAACTCCACAACTAGATACTCCACAACTGGAAACTCCACAACTAGATACTTCACAACTGGAAACTCCACAACTAGATACTCCACAACTAAAAACTCCACAACAAGAAACTCCACAACTAGAGACTCCACAACTAAAAACTCCACAACCAGAGACTCCGCAACTTCACAACTAGAAACTCCACAACTAGGGACTCCACAACTGGAAACTCCACAACCAGGAACCCTACAACTAGAAACTCCACAACTAGAAACTCCACAACTAGAAACTCCGCAACTAGACACTCCACAACTAAAAACTCCACAACTAGAAACTCCACAACTACAAACTCCACCAATAGAGACTCGGCAACTAGAAATTCCATATCAAGAAACTCCACAACTAGAAACTCCACAACTAGAAACTCTACAACTAGAGACTCCGCAACTAGAAACTCCACAGCCAGAGACTCTGCAACTAGAAACTCTGCAGCTAGAAACTCCACAAATAGAAACTCCACAACTACAAACTCCACCAATAGAGACTCGGCAACTAGAAATTCCATATCTAGAAACTCCACAACTAAAAACTCCACAACTAGAAACTGCACAACTAGAAACTCCACAACAGGAGACTCCACAACTAGAAACTCCACAGCTAGAAACTCCACAACTAGAAACTCCACAACTTGAAACCTCACAACCCTAAGTTCCGCAACTAGAAAATCCACAGCTAGAGATTCCGCAACTAGAAACTCCACAACTCAAACTTCCACAACAAGAAACTCCACAACTCGAAACTCCACAACTGGAAACTCCACAACTGGAAACTCCACAACTAGACACTCCACAACTAAAAACTCTACAACTAGAAAGTTCTAAACTAGAGACTCCACAACTAGAGACTACAACTAGAGACTTCAAACTAGAAACTCAACAACATGAAAGTCCACAACTTGAAACTCCACAACTAGAAACTCCACAACTAGAAACTCTACAACTAGAGACTCTTCAACTAGAGAATTCGCAACTAGAAACTCCAAAACTCGAAACTCCACAACTCAAAACTCCACAACTTGAAACTCTACAACTAGAAACTCCTAAACTAGAGACTCCATAACTAGAGACTCCACAACTAGAGACTTCAAAACTAGAAACTCAACATTTAGAAGCTCCACAACTAAAAACTCTACAACTAGAAATTCCACAACTTGAGAACCCGCCACTTTAAATTCCACAACCCTAGACTCCACAACTAAAACTCCACGACTAGAAACTCCACAACTAGAAACTCCATAACTAGAACCTCCACAACCAGAGGCACCGCAACTAGAATCTCTGCAACTAGAAACTCCACAACCTGAAACTCCACAACTAGAAACTCCAACACTAGCAACTCCACAACTGGAAACTCGACAACTAGAAACTCCACATCCAGAGACTCCACAACTTGAAACTCCACAACTAGAGACTCTGCAACTAGAAACTCAACAACTAGATACTCCGCAACTCAACAACTAGAAACTCCAGAACTGGAAAATCCACAACTAGATACTCCACAACTAGAAAATCTACAACTAGAAACTCCGCAACTAGAGACTCCACAACTAGAAACTCCACAACTAGAAACTCCACAACTACAAACCCCACAAATACAGACTCGGCAACTAGAAATTCCATATCTAGAAACTCCACAGCTAGAAACTGCAAAACTAGAGACTTCACAACTAGAAACTCAACAACTAAAACTCCACAACTAAAAACTGCACAACTTGAAACTCCACAACTTGAGACTCTGCAACTAGAAACTTCACAACTAGAAACTCCGCTATTAAAGACTCCGCAACTAGAAACTCCGCAACTAGAAACTCCACAATTTAAAACTCCTCAACTAGATACTCCACAACTGGAAACTCCACAACTAGATACTTCACAACTGGAAACTCTACAACTAGATACTCCACAACTAAAAACTCCACAACTAGAAACTCCACAACTAGAGACTCCACAACTAAAAACTCCACAACCAGAGACTCCGCAACTTCACAACTAGAAACTCCACAACTGGAAACTGCACAACTAGATACTCTGCAACTAGAAACTCCACAACTAGAGACTCCACAACTTGAAACTCCACAACTTTAAACTCCACAACTTGAGACTCCACAACTAGAAACTCCACAACTTGAAACTCCACAGCTTGAGACTGCGCAACTAGAAACTCCACAACTAGGGACTCCACAACTGGAAACTCCACAACCAGGAACTCTACAACTAGAAACTCCACAACTAGAAACTCCACAACTAGAAACTCCGCAACTAGACACTCCACAACTAAAAACTCCACAACTAGAAACTCCACAACTACAAACTCCACCAATAGAGACTCGGCAACTAGAAATTCCATATCTAGAAACTCCACAACTAGAAACTCCACAACTAGAAACTCTACAACTAGAGACTCCGCAACTAGAAACTCCACAACCAGAGACTCTGCAACTAGAAACTCCGCAGCTAGAAACTCCACAAATACAAACTCCACTACTAGGTACTCCACAACTGAAAACTCGGCAACTAGAAACTCCACTACTAGAGACTCCACAACTTGAAACTCCACAACTAGAGACTCTGCAACTAGAAACTCCACAACTAGAGACTCCGCAACTCCACAACTCGAAACTCCACAACCGGAAACTCCACAACTAGGCACTCCACAACTAAAAACTCTTCAACTAGAAATTCCTAAACTAGAGACTCCACAACTAGAGAATCTACAACTAGAGACTTCAAACTAGAAACTCAAGCACTAGAAACTCCACAACGAAAAACTCAACAACCAGAAACTCCACAGCTTGAGACTCCGCAACTAGAAACTCCACAACTAGGGACTCCGCAACTAGAAACTCCACAACTAGAAACTCCACAACTGGAAACTCCACTACTAGATACTCCGCAACTGGAAACTCAGCAACTAGAAACTCCACAACTAGAGACTCCACAACTTGAAACTCCACAACTAAAGACTCTGCAACTCGAAACTCCACAACTCGAAACTCCACTACTGGAAACTCCACAACTAGACACTCCACAACAAAAAACTCTTCAACTAGAAACTCCTAAACTAGAGACTCCACAACTAGGGAATCTACAACTAGAGACTTGAAACTAGAAACTCAACAACTGGAAACTCCACAACTAAAAACTTAACAACTAGAAACTCTACAGCTTGAGACTCCGCAACTTGAAACTCCACAACCAGAGACTCCGCAACTAGAAACTCCACAACTAGGGACTCCACAACTAGAAACTCCACAACTAGAAACTCCACAACTCGAAACTCCACTACTAGATACTCCACAACTGGAAACTCGACAACTAGAAACTCCACATCCAGAGACTCCACAACTTGAAACTCCACAACTAGAGACTCTGCAACTAGAAACTCAACAACTAGATACTCCGCAACTCAACAACTAGAAACTCCAGAACTGGAAAATCCACAACTAGATACTCCACAACTAGAAAATCTACAACTAGAAACTCCGCAACTAGAGACTCCACAACTAGAAACTGCAAAACTAGAGACTTCACAACTAGAAACTCAACAACTAAAACTCCACAACTAAAAACTCCACAACTGGAAACTCCACAACTTGAGACTCTGCAACTAGAAACTTCACAACTAGAAACTCCGCTATTAAAAACTCCGCAACTAGAAACTCCACAATTTAAAACTCCACAACTAGATACTCCACAACTGGAAACTCCACAACTAGATACTTCACAACTGGAAACTCCACAACTAGATACTCCACAACTAAAAACTCCACAACTAGAAACTCCACAACTAGAGACTCCACAACTAAAAACTCCACAACCAGAGACTCCGCAACTTCACAACTAGAAACTCCACAACTAGGGACTCCACAACTGGAAACTCCACAACCAGGAACCCTACAACTAGAAACTCCACAACTAGAAACTCCACAACTAGAAACTCCGCAACTAGACACTCCACAACTAAAAACACCACAACTAGAAACTCCACAACTACAAACTCCACCAATAGAGACTCGGCAACTAGAAATTCCATATCTAGAAACTCCACAACTAGAAACTCCACAACTAGAAACTCTACAACTAGAGACTCCGCAACTAGAAACTCCACAGCCAGAGACTCTGCAACTAGAAACTCTGCAGCTAGAAACTCCACAAATAGAAACTCCACAACTACAAACTCCACCAATAGAGACTCGGCAACTAGAAATTTCATATCTAGAAACTCCACAACTAAAAACTCCACAACTAGAAACTGCACAACTAGAAATTCCACAACAGGAGACTCCACAACTAGAAACTCCACAGCTAGAAACTCCACAACTAGAAACTCCACAACTTGAAACCTCACAACCCTAAGTTCCGCAACTAGAAAATCCACAGCTAGAGATTCCGCAACTAGAAACTCCACAACTCAAACTTCCACAACAAGAAACTCCACAACTCGAAACTCCACAACTGGAAACTCCACAACTGGAAACTCCACAACTAGACACTCCACAACTAAAAACTCTACAACTAGAAAGTTCTAAACTAGAGACTCCACAACTAGAGACTACAACTAGAGACTTCAAACTAGAAACTCAACAACATGAAAGTCCACAACTTGAAACTCCACAACTAGAAACTCCACAACTAGAAACTCCTAAACTAGAGACTCCATAACTAGAGGCTCCACAACTAGAGACTTCAAAACTAGAAACTCAACATTTAGAAGCTCCACAACTAAAAACTCTACAACCAGAAATTCCACAACTTGAGAACCCGCCACTTTAAATTCCACAACCCTAGACTCCACAACTAAAAACTCCACGACTAGAAACTCCACAACTAGAAACTCCATAACTAGATCCTCCACAACCAGAGGCACCGCAACTAGAATCTCTGCAACTAGAAACTCCACAACCTGAAACTCCACAACTAGAAACTCCAACACTAGCAACTCCACAACTGGAAACTCGACAACTAGAAACTCCACATCCAGAGACTCCACAGTTTGAAACTCCACAACTAGAGACTCTGCAACTAGAAACTCAACAACTAGATACTCCGCAACTCAACAACTAGAAACTCCAGAATTGGAAAATCCACAACTAGATACTCCACAACTAGAAAATCTACAACTTGAAACTCCGCAACTAGAGACTCCACAACTAGAAACTCCACAACTAGAAACTCCACAACTACAAACCCCACAAATACAGACTCGGCAACTAGAAATTCCATATCTAGAAACTCCACAGCTAGAAACTGCAAAACTAGAGACTTCACAACTAGAAACTCAACAACTAAAACTCCACAACTAAAAACTCCACAACTGGAAACTCCACAACTTGAAACTCCACAACTAGAGACTCCGCAACTAGAAACTCCACAACTAGAGACTCCGCAACTCCACAACTAGAAACTCCACAACTGGAAACTCCACAACTAGATACTCCGTACTAGAAACTCCACAACTAGAGACTCCACAACTTGAAACTCCACAACTTTAAACTCCACAACTTGAGACTCCACAACTAAAAACTCCACAACTTGAAACTCCAAAATTAGAAACTCCACAACCAGAAACTCCACAACTAGAAACTCCACAACTAAAAACTCCACAACAGGAAACTCCACAACGAGAAACTCCACAACTAGAGACTTCGCAACTAGAAACTCCACAACCAGAGACTCTGCAACTAGAAACTCCGCAAGTAGAAAATCCACAAATAGAAACTCCGCAACTAGAAACTCCATAGCTAGAAACTACACAAATAGAGACTCCACAACTAGAAACTCCACAACTAGAAACTCCACAACTAGAGACTCCACAACTTGAAACCTCACAACTTTAGGTTCCGCAACTAGAAAATCCACAGCTAGAGATTCCGCAACTAGAAACTCCACAACTAGAAACTCCACAACTCAAAACTCCAACACTAGTAACTCCAAAACTCGAAACTCCACCACTAGAGACTCCGCAACTAGAAACTCCACAACCAGAGACTCTGCAACTAGAAACTCCGCAGCTAGAAACTGCACAAATAGAAACTCCACTACTAGATACTCCACAACTGAAAACTCGGCAACTAGAAACTCCACAACTAGAGACTCCACAACTTGAAACTCCACAACTAGAGACTCTGCAACTAGAAACTCCACAACTAGAGACTCCGCAACTCCACAACTCGAAACTACACAACTGGAAACTCCACAACTAGACACTCCACAACTAAAAACTCTTCAACTAGAAATTCCTAAACTAGAGACTCCACAACTAAAAAATCTACAACTAGAGACTTCAAACTAGAAACTCAACAACTAGAAACTCCACAACTAAAAACTATACAACTAGAAACTCCACATCTTGAGACTACGCAGTTAGAAACTCCACAACTAGGGACTCCGCAACTAGAAACTCCACAACTGGAAACTCCACAACTGGCAACTCCACTACTAGATACTCCACAACTGGAAACTCGGCAACTAGAAACTCCACAACTAGAGACTCCACAACTTGAAACTCCACAACTAGAGACTCTGCAACTAGAAACTCCACAACTAGAGATTCCGCAACTCCACAACTCGAAACTCCACAACTGGAAACTCCACAACTAGACACTCCACAACTAGAAAATCCACAACTAGAAACTCCACAACTATAGACTCCACAACTTGAAACTCCACAAGTTTAAACTCCACAACTTGAGACTCCACAACTAGAAACTCCACAACTAGAATCTCCCCAACTAGAAACTTTACAACTCGGAACTCCACAACTAGAAACTCCACAACTAAAAACTCCACAACTAGAGACTCCGCAACTAGAAACTCCACAACCAGAGACTCTGCAACTAGAAACTCCGCAACTAGAAACTCCACAAATAGAAACTCCGCAGCTAGAAACTACACAACTAGAGAATCCACAACTAGAAATTCCACAACTAGAAACTCCACAACTTGAAACTGCACAACTTGAAACCTCACAACTTTAGGTTCCGCAACTAGAAAATCCACAGCTAGTGATTCCGCAACTAGAAACTCCTAAACTCAAAACTCCAACACTAGAAACTCTAAAACTCGAAACTCCACAACTAGAGACTCCGCAACTAGAAACTCCACAACCAGAGACTCTGCAACTAGAAACTCCGCAGCTAGAAACTCCACAAATAGAAACTCCGCAACTAGAAACTCCACAGCTAGAAACTCCGCAACTAGAAACTCCACAAGTAGTAACTCAACAGCTAGACACTCCACAACTGGAAACTCCACAACTAGAAACTCCACAACTAGACTCCACAACTTGAAACTCCACAACTAGAGACTCCGCAACTCCACAACTAGAAACTCCACAACTGGAAACTCCACAACTAGATACTCCGCAACTAGAAACTCCACAACTAGAGATTCCACAACTTGAAACTCCGCAACTTTAAACTCCACAACTTGAGACTCCACAACTAGAAACTCCACAACTTGAAACTCCAAAATTAGAAACTCCACAACCAGAAACTCCACAACTAGAAACTCCACAACTAAAAACTCCACAACTGGAAACTCCACAACAAGAAACTCCAAAACTAGAGACTTCGCAACTAGAAACTCCACAACCAGAGACTCTGCAACTAGAAACTCCGCAAGTAGAAACTCCACAAATAGAAACTCTGCAACTAGAAACTCCGCAGCTAGAAACTACACAACTAGAGACTCCTCAACTAGAAACTCCACAACTAGAAACTCCACAACTAGAGACTCCACAACTTGAAACCTCACAACTTTAGGTTGCGCAACTAGAAAATCCACAGCTAGAGATTCCGCAACTAGAAACTCCACAACTAGAAACTCCACAACTCAAACCTCCAACACTAGAAACTCCAAAACTCGAAACTCCACAACTAGAGACTCCGCAACTAGAAACTCCACAACCAGAGACTCTGCAACTAGAAACTCCGCAGCTAGAAACTCCACAAATGGAAACTCCACTACTAGATACTCCACAACTGAAAACTCGGCAACTAGAAACTCCACAACTAGACTCCACAACTAGAAACTCCACAACCAGAGACTCTGCAACTAGAAACTCCGCAACTAGAAACTCCACAAATAGAAACTCCGCAGCTAGAAACTACACAACTAGAGACTCCACAACTAGAAATTCCACAACTAGAAACTCCACAACTGGAAACTCCACTACTAGATACTCCGCAACTGGAAACTCAGCAACTAGAAACTCCACAACTAGAGACTCCACAACTTGAAACTCCACAACTAAAGACTCTGCAACTCGAAACTCCACAACTCGAAACTCCACTACTGAAAACTCCACAACTAGACACTCCACAACAAAAAACTCTTCAACTAGAAACTCCTAAACTAGAGACTCCACAAATAGGGAATCTACAACTAGAGACTTGAAACTAGAAACTCAACAACTGGAAACTCCACAACTAAAAACTTAACAACTAGAAACTCTACAGCTTGAGACTCCGCAACTTGAAACTCCACAACCAGAGACTCCGCAACTAGAAACTCCACAACTAGGGACTCCACAACTAGAAACTCCACAACTAGAAACTCCACAACTCGAAACTCCACTACTAGATACTCCACAACTGGAAACTCGACAACTAGAAACTCCACATCCAGAGACTCCACAACTTGAAACTCCACAACAAGAGACTCTGCAACTAGAAACTCAACAACTAGATACTCCGCAACTCAACAACTAGAAACTCCAGAACTGGAAAATCCACAACTAGATACTCCACAACTAGAAAATCTACAACTAGAAACTCTGCAACTAGAGACTCCACAACTAGAAACTCCACAACTAGAAACTCCACAACTACAAACCCCACAAATACAGACTCGGCAACTATAAATTCCATATCTAGAAACTCCACAGCTAGAAACTACAAAACTAGAGACTTCACAACTAGAAACTCAACAACTAAAACTCCACAACTAAAAACTCCACAACTGGAAACTCCACAACTTGAAACTCCACAACTAGAGACTCCGCAACTAGAAACTCCACAACTAGAGACTCCGCAACTCCACAACTAGAAACTCAACAACTGGAAACTCCACAACTAGATACTCCGTACTAGAAACTCCACAACTAGAGACTCCACAACTTGAAACTCCACAACTTTAAACTCCACAACTTGAGAGTCCACAACTAAAAACTCCACAACTTGAAACTCCAAAATTAGAAACTCCACAACCAGAAACTCCACAACTAGAAACTCCACAACTAAAAACTCCACAACAAGAAACTCCACAACTAGAGACTTCGCAACTAGAAACTCCACAACCAGAGACTCTGCAACTAGAAACTCCGCAAGTAGAAAATCCACAAATAGAAACTCCGCAACTAGAAACTCCGCAGCTAGAAACTACACAACTAGAGACTCCACAACTAGAAACTCCACAACTAGAAACTCCACAACTAGAGACTCCACAACTTGAAACCTCACAACTTTAGGTTCCGCAACTAGAAAATCCACAGCTAGAGATTCCGCAACTAGAAACTCCACAACTAGAAACTCCACAACTCAAAACTCCAACACTAGTAACTCCAAAACTCGAAACTCCACCACAAGAGACTCCGCAACTAGAAACTCCACAACCAGAGACTCTGCAACTAGAAACTCCGCAGCTAGAAACTGCACAAATAGAAACTCCACTACTAGATACTCCACAACTGAAAACTCGGCAACTAGAAACTCCACAACTAGAGACTCCACAACTTGAAACTCCACAACTAGAGACTCTGCAACTAGAAACTCCACAACTAGAGACTACGCAACTCCACAACTCGAAACTACACAACTGGAAACTCCACAACTAGACACTACACAACTAAAAACTCTTCAACTAGAAATTCCTAAACTAGAGACTCCACAACTAAAAAATCTAACACTAGAGACTTCAAACTAGAAACTCAACAACTAGAAACTCCACAACTAAAAACTATACAACTAGAAACTCCACATCTTGAGACTCCGCAGTTAGAAACTCCACAACTAGGGACTCCGCAACTAGAAACTCCACAACTGGAAACTCCACAACTGGCAACTCCACTACTAGATACTCCACAACTGGAAACTCGGCAACTAGAAACTCCAAAACTAGAGACTCCACAACTTGAAACTCCAGTACTAGAGACTCTGCAACTAGAAACTCCACAACTAGAGACTCCGCAACTCCACAACTCGAAACTCCACAACTGGAAACTCCACAACTAGACACTCCACAACTAGAAAATCCACAACTAGAAACTCCACAACTATAGACTCCACAACTTGAAACTCCACAAGTTTAAACTCCACAACTTGAGACTCCACAACTAGAAACTCCACAACTAGAATCTCCCCAACTAGAAACTTTACAACTCGGAACTCCACAACTAGAAACTCCACAACTAGAAACTCCACAACTAGAGACTCCGTAACTAGAAACTCCACAACCAGAGACTCTGCAACTAGAAACTCCGCAACTAGAAACTCCACAAATAGAAACTCCGCAGCTAGAAACTACACAACTAGAGAATCCACAACTAGAAATTCCACAACTAGAAACTCCACAACTTGAAACTGCACAACTTGAAACCTCACAACTTTAAGTTCCGCAACTAGAAAATCCACAGCTAGTGATTCCGCAACTAGAAACTCCTAAACTCAAAACTCCAACACTAGAAACTCCAAAACTCGAAACTCCACAACTAGAGACTCCGCAACTAGAAACTCCACAACCAGAGACTCTGCAACTAGAAACTCCGCAGCTAGAAACTCCACAAATAGAAACTCCGCAACTAGAAACTCCACAGCTAGAAACTCCGCAACTAGAAACTCCACAAGTAGTAACTCCACAGCTAGACACTCCACAACTGGAAACTCCACAACTAGAAACTTCACAACTAGAGACTCCGCAACTAGAAACTCCACAACTGGAAACTCCACAACTAGATACTCCACAACTGGAAACTCCACAACTAGAAACTCCACAACTAGACTCCACAACTTGAAACTCCACAACTAGAGACTCCGCAACTCCACAACTAGAAACTCCACAACTGGAAACTCCACAACTAGATACTCCGCAACTAGAAACTCCACAACTAGAGATTCCACAACTTGAAACTCCGCAACTTTAAACTCCACAACTTGAGACTCCACAACTAGAAACTCCACAACTTGAAACTCCAAAATTAGAAACTCCACAACCAGAAACTCCACAACTAGAAACTCCACAACTAAAAACTCCACAACTGGAAACTCCACAACAAGAAACTCCACAACTAGAGACTTCGCAACTAGAAACTCCACAACCAGAGACTCTGCAACTAGAAACTCCGCAAGTAGAAACTCCACAAATAGAAACTCTGCAACTAGAAACTCCGCAGCTAGAAACTACACAACTAGAGACTCCTCAACTAGAAACTCCACAACTAGAAACTCCACAACTAGAGACTCCACAACTTGAAACCTCACAACTTTAGGTTGCGCAACTAGAAAATCCACAGCTAGAGATTCCGCAACTAGAAACTCCACAACTAGAAACTCCACAACTCAAACCTCCAACACTAGAAACTCCAAAACTCGAAACTCCACAAATAGAGACTCCGCAACTAGAAACTCCACAACCAGAGACTCTGCAACTAGAAACTCCACAGCTAGAAACTCCACAAATAGAAACTCCACTACTAGATACTCGACAACTGAAAACTCGGCAACTAGAAACTCCACAACTAGAGACACCACAACTAGAAACTCCACAACCAGAGACTCTGCAACTAGAAACTCCGCAACTAGAAACTCCACAAATAGAAACTCCGCAGCTAGAAACTACACAACTAGAGACTCCACAACTAGAAATTCCACAACTAGAAACTCCACAACTTGAAACTCCACAACTTGAAACCTCACAACTTTAAGTTCCGCAACTAGAAAATCCACAGCTAGTGATTCCGCAACTAGAAACTCCTAAACTCAAAACTCCAACACTAGAAACTCCAAAACTCGAAACTCCACAACTAGAGACTCCGCAACTAGAAACTCCACAACCAGAGACTCTGCAACTAGAAACTCCGCAGCTAGAAACTCCGCAACTAGAAACTCCACAAGTAGTAACTCCACAACTAGATACTCCACAACTGGAAACTCCACAACTAGAAACTTCACAACTAGAGACTCCGCAACTAGAAACTACACAACTGGAAACTCCACAACTAGATACTCCACAACTGGAAACTCCACAACTAGAAACTCCACAACTAGACTCCACAACTTGAAACTCCACAACTAGAGACTCCGCAATTCCACAACTAGAAACTCCACAACTGGAAACTCCACAACTAGATACTCCGCAAATAGAAACTCCACAACTAGAGACTCCACAACTTGAAACTCCACAACTTTAAACTCCACAACTTGAGACTCCACAACTAGAAACTCCACAACTTGAAACTCCAAAATTAGAAACTCCACAACCAGAAACTCCACAACTAGAGACTTCGCAACTAGAAACTCCACAACCAGAGACTCTGCAACTAGAAACTCCGCAAGTAGAAACACCACAAATAAAAACTCTGCAACTAGAAACTCCGCAGCTAGAAACTACACAACTAGAGACTCCACAACTAGAAACTCCACAACTAGAAACTCCACAACTAGAGACTCCACAACTTGAAACCTAACAACTTTAGGTTCCGCAACTAGAAAATCCACAGCTAGAGATTCCGCAACTAGAAACTCCACAACTAGAAACTCCACAACTCAAACCTCCAAGACTAGAAACTCCAAAACTCGAAACTCCACAACTAGAGACTCCGCAACTAGAAACTCCACAACCAGAGACTCTGCAACTAGAAACTCCGCAGCTAGAAACTCCACAAATACAAACTCCACTACTAGGTACTCCACAACTGAAAACTCGGCAACTAGAAACTCCACAACTAGAGACTCCACAACTTGAAACTCCACAACTAGAGACTCTGCAACTAGAAACTCCACAACTAGAGACTCCGCAACTCCACAACTCGAAACTCCACAACCGGAAACTCCACAACTAGGCACTCCACAACTAAAAACTCTTCAACTAGAAATTCCTAAACTAGAGACTCCACAACTAGAGAATCTACAACTAGAGACTTCAAACTAGAAACTCAAGCACTAGAAACTCCACAACGAAAAACTCAACAACCAGAAACTCCACAGCTTGAGACTCCGCAACTAGAAACTCCACAACTAGGGACTCCGCAACTAGAAACTCCACAACTAGAAACTCCACAACTGGAAACTCCACTACTAGATACTCCGCAACTGGAAACTCAGCAACTAGAAACTTCACAACTAGAGACTCCACAACTTGAAACTCCACAACTAAAGACTCTGCAACTCGAAACTCCACAACTCGAAACTCCACTACTGGAAACTCCACAACTAGACACTCCACAACAAAAAACTCTTCAACTAGAAACTCCTAAACTAGAGACTCCACAACTAGGGAATCTACAACTAGAGACTTGAAACTAGAAACTCAACAACTGGAAACTCCACAACTAAAAACTTAACAACTAGAAACTCTACAGCTTGAGACTCCGCAACTTGAAACTCCACAACCAGAGACTCCGCAACTAGAAACTCCACAACTAGGGACTCCACAACTAGAAACTCCACAACTAGAAACTCCACAACTCGAAACTCCACTACTAGATACTCCACAACTGGAAACTCGACAACTAGAAACTCCACATCCAGAGACTCCACAACTTGAAACTCCACAACTAGAGACTCTGCAACTAGAAACTCAACAACTAGATACTCCGCAACTCAACAACTAGAAACTCCAGAACTGGAAAATCCACAACTAGATACTCCACAACTAGAAAATCTACAACTAGAAACTCCGCAACTAGAGACTCCACAACTAGAAACTCCACAACTAGAAACTCCACAACTACAAACCCCACAAATACAGACTCGGCAACTAGAAATTCCATATCTAGAAACTCCACAGCTAGAAATTGCAAAACTAGAGACTTCACAACTAGAAACTCAACAACTAAAACTCCACAACTAAAAACTCCACAACTGGAAACTCCACAACTTGAGACTCTGCAACTAGAAACTTCACAACTAGAAACTCCGCTATTAAAAACTCCGCAACTAGAAACTCCACAATTTAAAACTCCACAACTAGATACTCCACAACTGGAAACTCCACAACTAGATACTTCACAACTGGAAACTCCACAACTAGATACTCCACAACTAAAAACTCCACAACTAGAAACTCCACAACTAGAGACTCCGCAACTTCACAACTAGAAACTCCACAACTAGGGACTCCACAACTGGAAACTCCACAACCAGGAACCCTACAACTAGAAACTCCACAACTAGAAACTCCACAACTAGAAACTCCGCAACTAGACACTCCACAACTAAAAACTCCACAACTAGAAACTCCACAACTACAAACTCCACCAATAGAGACTCGGCAACTAGAAATTCCATATCTAGAAACTCCACAACTAGAAACTCCACAACTAGAAACTCTACAACTAGAGACTCCGCAACTAGAAACTCCACAGCCAGAGACTCTGCAACTAGAAACTCTGCAGCTAGAAACTCCACAAATAGAAACTCCACAACTACAAACTCCACCAATAGAGACTCGGCAACTAGAAATTTCATATCTAGAAACTCCACAACTAAAAACTCCACAACTAGAAACTGCACAACTAGAAACTCCACAACAGGAGACTCCACAACTAGAAACTCCACAGCTAGAAACTCCACAACTAGAAACTCCACAACTTGAAACCTCACAACCCTAAGTTCCGCAACTAGAAAATCCACAGCTAGAGATTCCGCAACTAGAAACTCCACAACTCAAACTTCCACAACAAGAAACTCCACAACTCGAAACTCCACAACTGGAAACTCCACAACTGGAAACTCCACAACTAGACACTCCACAACTAAAAACTCTACAACTAGAAAGTTCTAAACTAGAGACTCCACAACTAGAGACTACAACTAGAGACTTCAAACTAGAAACTCAACAACATGAAAGTCCACAACTTGAAACTCCACAACTAGAAACTCCACAACTAGAAACTCTACAACTAGAGACTCTTCAACTAGAGAATTCGCAA
This sequence comes from Rhipicephalus microplus, assembly GCF_043290135.1. NCBI lineage: Eukaryota > Metazoa > Arthropoda > Arachnida > Ixodida > Ixodidae > Rhipicephalus > Rhipicephalus microplus. The sequence goes on from NW_027464631.1 coordinate 2,095,952, forward strand.
CTAGAAACTCCAAAACTCGAAACTCCACAACTCAAAACTCCACAACTTGAAACTCTACAACTAGAAACTCCTAAACTAGAGACTCCATAACTAGAGACTCCACAACTAGAGACTTCAAAACTAGAAACTCAACATTTAGAAGCTCCACAACTAAAAACTCTACAACTAGAAATTCCACAACTTGAGAACCCGCCACTTTAAATTCCACAACCCTAGACTCCACAACTAAAAACTCCACGACTAGAAACTCCACAACTAGAAACTCCATAACTAGAACCTCCACAACCAGAGGCACCGCAACTAGAATCTCTGCAACTAGAAACTCCACAACCTGAAACTCCACAACTAGAAACTCCAACACTAGCAACTCCACAACTGGAAACTCGACAACTAGAAACTCCACATCCAGAGACTCCACAACTTGAAACTCCACAACTAGAGACTCTGCAACTAGAAACTCAACAACTAGATACTCCGCAACTCAACAACTAGAAACTCCAGAACTGGAAAATCCACAACTAGATACTCCACAACTAGAAAATCTACAACTAGAAACTCCGCAACTAGAGACTCCACAACTAGAAACTCCGCAACTAGAAACTCCACAACTGGAAACTCCACAACTAGATACTCCACAACTGGAAACTCCACAACTAGAAACTCCACAACTAGACTCCACAACTTGAAACTCCACAACTAGAGACTCCGCAACTCCACAACTAGAAACTCCACAACTGGAAACTCCACAACTAGATACTCCGCAACTAGAAACTCCACAACTAGAGATTCCACAACTTGAAACTCCGCAACTTTAAACTCCACAACTTGAGACTCCACAACTAGAAACTCCACAACTTGAAACTCCAAAATTAGAAACTCCACAACCAGAAACTCCACAACTAGAAACTCCAGAACTAAAAACTCCACAACTGGAAACTCCACAACAAGAAACTCCACAACTAGAGACTTCGCAACTAGAAACTCCACAACCAGAGACTCTGCAACTAGAAACTCCGCAAGTAGAAACTCCACAAATAGAAACTCTGCAACTAGAAACTCCGCAGCTAGAAACTACACAACTAGAGACTCCTCAACTAGAAACTCCACAACTAGAAACTCCACAACTAGAGACTCCACAACTTGAAACCTCACAACTTTAGGTTGCGCAACTAGAAAATCCACAGCTAGAGATTCCGCAACTAGAAACTCCACAACTAGAAACTCCACAACTCAAACCTCCAACACTAGAAACTCCAAAACTCGAAACTCCACAAATAGAGACTCCGCAACTAGAAACTCCACAACCAGAGACTCTGCAACTAGAAACTCCACAGCTAGAAACTCCACAAATAGAAACTCCACTACTAGATACTCCACAACTGAAAACTCGGCAACTAGAAACTCCACAACTAGAGACTCCACAACTAGAAACTCCACAACCAGAGACTCTGCAACTAGAAACTCCGCAACTAGAAACTCCACAAATAGAAACTCCGCAGCTAGAAACTACACAACTAGAGACTCCACAACTAGAAATTCCACAACTAGAAACTTCACAACTTGAAACTCCACAACTTGAAACCTCACAACTTTAAGTTCCGCAACTAGAAAATCCACAGCTAGTGATTCCGCAACTAGAAACTCCTAAACTCAAAACTCCAACACTAGAAACTCCAAAACTCGAAACTCCACAACTAGAGACTCCGCAACTAGAAACTCCACAACCAGAGACTCTGCAACTAGAAACTCCGCAGCTAGAAACTCCGCAACTAGAAACTCCACAAGTAGTAACTCCACAACTAGATACTCCACAACTGGAAACTCCACAACTAGAAACTTCACAACTAGAGACTCCGCAACTAGAAACTACACAACTGGAAACTCCACAACTAGATACTCCACAACTGGAAACTCCACAACTAGAAACTCCACAACTAGACTCCACAACTTGAAACTCCACAACTAGAGACTCCGCAATTCCACAACTAGAAACTCCACAACTGGAAACTCCACAACTAGATACTCCGCAAATAGAAACTCCACAACTAGAGACTCCACAACTTGAAACTCCACAACTTTAAACTCCACAACTTGAGACTCCACAACTAGAAACTCCACAACTTGAAACTCCAAAATTAGAAACTCCACAACCAGAAACTCCACAACTAGAGACTTCGCAACTAGAAACTCCACAACCAGAGACTCTGCAACTAGAAACTCTGCAAGTAGAAACTCCACAAATAAAAACTCTGCAACTAGAAACTCCGCAGCTAGAAACTACACAACTAGAGACTCCACAACTAGAAACTCCACAACTAGAAACTCCACAACTAGAGACTCCACAACTTGAAACCTAACAACTTTAGGTTCCGCAACTAGAAAATCCACAGCTAGAGATTCCGCAACTAGAAACTCCACAACTAGAAACTCCACAACTCAAACCTCCAAGACTAGAAACTCCAAAACTCGAAACTCCACAACTAGAGACTCCGCAACTAGAAACTCCACAACCAGAGACTCTGCAACTAGAAACTCCGCAGCTAGAAACTCCACAAATACAAACTCCACTACTAGTACTCCACAACTGAAAACTCGGCAACTAGAAACTCCACAACTAGAGACTCCACAACTTGAAACTCCACAACTAGAGACTCTGCAACTAGAAACTCCACAACTAGAGACTCCGCAACTCCACAACTCGAAACTCCACAACCGGAAACTCCACAACTAGGCACTCCACAACTAAAAACTCTTCAACTAGAAATTCCTAAACTAGAGACTCCACAACTAGAGAATCTACAACTAGAGACTTCAAACTAGAAACTCAAGCACTAGAAACTCCACAACGAAAAACTCAACAACCAGAAACTCCACAGCTTGAGACTCCGCAACTAGAAACTCCACAACTAGGGACTCCGCAACTAGAAACTCCACAACTAGAAACTCCACAACTGGAAACTCCACTACTAGATACTCCGCAACTGGAAACTCAGCAACTAGAAACTCCACAACTAGAGACTCCACAACTTGAAACTCCACAACTAAAGACTCTGCAACTCGAAACTCCACAACTCGAAACTCCACTACTGGAAACTCCACAACTAGACACTCCACAACAAAAAACTCTTCAACTAGAAACTCCTAAACTAGAGACTCCACAACTAGGGAATCTACAACTAGAGACTTGAAACTAGAAACTCAACAACTGGAAACTCCACAACTAAAAACTTAACAACTAGAAACTCTACAGCTTGAGACTCCGCAACTTGAAACTCCACAACCAGAGACTCCGCAACTAGAAACTCCACAACTAGGGACTCCACAACTAGAAACTCCACAACTAGAAACTCCACAACTCGAAACTCCACTACTAGATACTCCACAACTGGAAACTCGACAACTAGAATCTCCACATCCAGAGACTCCACAACTTGAAACTCCACAACTAGAGACTCTGCAACTAGAAACTCAACAACTAGATACTCCGCAACTCAACAACTAGAAACTCCAGAACTGGAAAATCCACAACTAGATACTCCACAACTAGAAAATCTACAACTAGAAACTCCGCAACTAGAGACTCCACAACTAGAAACTCCACAACTAGAAACTCCACAACTACAAACCCCACAAATACAGACTCGGCAACTAGAAATTCCATATCTAGAAACTCCACAGCTAGAAATTGCAAAACTAGAGACTTCACAACTAGAAACTCAACAACTAAAACTCCACAACTAAAAACTCCACAACTGGAAACTCCACAACTTGAGACTCTGCAACTAGAAACTTCACAACTAGAAACTCCGCTATTAAAAACTCCGCAACTAGAAACTCCACAATTTAAAACTCCACAACTAGATACTCCACAACTGGAAACTCCACAACTAGATACTTCACAACTGGAAACTCCACAACTAGATACTCCACAACTAAAAACTCCACAACTAGAAACTCCACAACTAGAGACTCCACAACTAAAAACTCCACAACCAGAGACTCCGCAACTTCACAACTAGAAACTCCACAACTAGGGACTCCACAACTGGAAACTCCACAACCAGGAACCCTACAACTAGAAACTCCACAACTAGAAACTCCACAACTAGAAACTCCGCAACTAGACACTCCACAACTAAAAACTCCACAACTAGAAACTCCACAACTACAAACTCCACCAATAGAGACTCGGCAACTAGAAATTCCATATCTAGAAACTCCACAACTAGAAACTCCACAACTAGAAACTCTACAACTAGAGACTCCGCAACTAGAAACTCCACAGCCAGAGACTCTGCAACTAGAAACTCTGCAGCTAGAAACTCCACAAATAGAAACTCCACAACTACAAACTCCACCAATAGAGACTCGGCAACTAGAAATTCCATATCTAGAAACTCCACAACTAAAAACTCCACAACTAGAAACTGCACAACTAGAAACTCCACAACTTGAAACCTCACAACCCTAAGTTCCGCAACTAGAAAATCCACAGCTAGAGATTCCGCAACTAGAAACTCCACAACTCAAACTTCCACAACAAGAAACTCCACAACTCGAAACTCCACAACTGGAAACTCCACAACTGGAAACTCCACAACTAGACACTCCACAACTAAAAACTCTACAACTAGAAAGTTCTAAACTAGAGACTCCACAACTAGAGACTACAACTAGAGACTTCAAACTAGAAACTCAACAACATGAAAGTCCACAACTTGAAACTCCACAACTAGAAACTCCACAACTAGAAACTCTACAACTAGAGACTCTTCAACTAGAGAATTCGCAACTAGAAACTCCAAAACTCGAAACTCCACAACTCAAAACTCCACAACTTGAAACTCTACAACTAGAAACTCCTAAACTAGAGACTCCATAACTAGAGACTCCACAACTAGAGACTTCAAAACTAGAAACTCAACATTTAGAAGCTCCACAACTAAAAACTCTACAACTAGAAATTCCACAACTTGAGAACCCGCCACTTTAAATTCCACAACCCTAGACTCCACAACTAAAAACTCCACGACTAGAAACTCCACAACTAGAAACTCCATAACTAGAACCTCCACAACCAGAGGCACCGCAACTAGAATCTCTGCAACTAGAAACTCCACAACCTGAAACTCCACAACTAGAAACTCCAACACTAGCAACTCCACAACTGGAAACTCGACAACTAGAAACTCCACATCCAGAGACTCCACAACTTGAAACTCCACAACTAGAGACTCTGCAACTAGAAACTCAACAACTAGATACTCCGCAACTCAACAACTAGAAACTCCAGAACTGGAAAATCCACAACTAGATACTCCACAACTAGAAAATCTACAACTAGAAACTCCGCAACTAGAGACTCCACAACTAGAAACTCCACAACTAGAAACTCCACAACTACAAACCCCACAAATACAGACTCGGCAACTAGAAATTCCATATCTAGAAACTCCATAGCTAGAAACTGCAAAACTAGAGACTTCACAACTAGAAACTCAACAACTAAAACTCCACAACTAAAAACTGCACAACTGGAAACTCCACAACTTGAGACTCTGCAACTAGAAACTTCACAACTAGAAACTCCGCTATTAAAGACTCCGCAACTAGAAACTCCGCAACTAGAAACTCCACAATTTAAAACTCCTCAACTAGATACTCCATAACTGGAAACTCCACAACTAGATACTTCACAACTGGAAACTCTACAACTAGATACTCCACAACTAAAAACTCCACAACTAGAAACTCCACAACTAGAGACTCCACAACTAAAAACTCCACAACCAGAGACTCCGCAACTTCACAACTAGAAACTCCACAACTGGAAACTGCACAACTAGATACTCTGCAACTAGAAACTCCACAACTAGAGACTCCACAACTTGAAACTCCACAACTTTAAACTCCACAACTTGAGACTCCACAACTAGAAACTCCACAACTTGAAACTCCACAGCTTGAGACTGCGCAACTAGAAACTCCACAACTAGAAACTCCGCAACTAGACACTCCACAACTAAAAACTCCACAACTAGAAACTCCACAACTACAAACTCCACCAATAGAGACTCGGCAACTAGAAATTCCATATCTAGAAACTCCACAACTAGAAACTCCACAACTAGAAACTCTACAACTAGAGACTCCGCAACTAGAAACTCCACAGCCAGAGACTCTGCAACTAGAAACTCTGCAGCTAGAAACTCCACAAATAGAAACTCCACAACTACAAACTCCACCAATAGAGACTCGGCAACTAGAAATTCCATATCTAGAAACTCCACAAATAAAAACTCCACAACTAGAAACTGCACAACTAGAAACTCCACAACAGGAGACTCCACAACTAGAAACTCCACAGCTAGAAACTCCACAACTAGAAACTCCACAACTTGAAACCTCACAACCCTAAGTTCCGCAACTAGAAAATCCACAGCTAGAGATTCCGCAACTAGAAACTCCACAACTCAAACTTCCACAACAAGAAACTCCACAACTGGAAACTCCACAACTGGAAACTCCACAACTGGAAACTCCACAACTAGACACTCCACAACTAAAAACTCTACAACTAGAAAGTTCTAAACTAGAGACTCCACAACTAGAGACTACAACTAGAGACTTCAAACTAGAAACTCAACAACATGAAAGTCCACAACTTGAAACTCCACAACTAGAAACTCCACAACTAGAAACTCTACAACTAGAGACTCTTCAACTAGAGAATTCGCAACTAGAAACTCCAAAACTAGAAACTCCACAACTAGAAACTCCACAACTCGAAATTCCACAACTCAAAACTCCACAACTTGAAACTCTACAACTAGAAACTCCTAAACTAGAGACTCCATAACTAGAGACTCCACAACTAGAGACTTCAAAACTAGAAACTCAACATTTAGAAGCTCCACAACTAAAAACTCTACAACTAGAAATTCCACAACTTGAGAACCCGCCACTTTATATTCCACAACCCTAGACTCCACAACTAAAAACTCCACGACTAGAAACTCCACAACTAGAAACACCATAACTAGAACCTCCACAACCAGAGGCACCGCAACTAGAATCTCTGCAACTAGAAACTCCACAACCTGAAACTCCACTACTAGAAACTCCAACACTAGCAACTCCACAACTAGAAACTCCGCAACTAGAGACTCCACAACTAGAAACTCCACAACTAGAGTCTCCACAACTTGAAACTCCACAACTAAAAACTCCGCAACCAGAAACTCCACAACTAGAAACTCCACAACTAGAAACTCCGCAACTAGAGACTCCACAACTAGAAACTCTACAACTAGAAATTCCACATCTAGAGACTTTGCAACTAGAAACTCCGCAGCTAGAAACTCCACAACTAGAAACTCCGCAACTAGAAACTCCACAACTAGAAACTCCACAACTAGAAACTCCACAACTTGAAACCTCACAGCCTTAAGTTCCGCAACTAGAAAATCCACAACTAGAGATTCCGCAACTAGAAACTGCACAACTAGAAACTCCACAACTCGAAACTCCACAACTCAAAACTCCACAATTCGAAACTCCACAACTCGAAACTCCAGAACTTGAAACTTCACAACTAGACACTCAAAAACTAAAAACTCTACAACTAGAAACTCCTAAACTAGAAACTCCACAACTAGAGACTTCAAACTAGAAACTCGAAAACTAGAAACTGCACAACTAAAACTCCACAACTAGAAACTCCACAGCTTGAGACTCCGCAACTTGAAACTCCACAACTGGAAACACCGCAACTAGAAACTCCACAACTGGAAACTCCACAATTTAAAACTCCACAACTAGATAGTCCACAACTGGAAACTCCACAACTAGATACTTCACAACTGGAAACTCTACAACTAGATACTCCACAACTAAAAACTCCACAACTAGAAACTCCACAACTAGAGACTCCACAACTAAAAACTCCACAACCAGAGACTCCGCAACTTCACAACTAGAAACTCCACAACTGGAAACTGCACAACTAGATACTCTGCAACTAGAAACTCCACAACTAGAGACTCCACAACTTGAAACTCCACAACTTTAAACTCCACAACTTGAGACTCCACAACTAGAAACTCCACAACTTGAAACTCCACAGCTTGAGACTGCGCAACTAGAAACTCCACAACTAGGGACTCCACAACTGGAAACTCCACAACCAGGAACTCTACAACTAGAAACTCCACAACTAGAAACTCCACAACTAGAAACTCCGCAACTAGACACTCCACAACTAAAAACTCCACAACTAGAAACTCCACAACTACAAACTCCACCAATAGAGACTCGGCAACTAGAAATTCCATATCTAGAAACTCCACAACTAGAAACTCCACAACTAGAAACTCTACAACTAGAGACTCCGCAACTAGAAACTCCACAGCCAGAGACTCTGCAACTAGAAACTCTGCAGCTAGAAACTCCACAAATAGAAACTCCACAACTACAAACTCCACTAATAGAGACTCGGCAACTAGAAATTCCATATCTAGAAACTGCACAACTAGAAACTCCACAACTAGAAACTGCACAACTAGAAACTCCACAACAGGAGACTCCACAACTAGAAACTCCACAGCTAGAAACTCCACAACTAGAAACTCCACAACTTGAAACCTCACAACCCTAAGTTCCGCAACTAGAAAATCCACAGCTAGAGATTCCGCAACTAGAAACTCCACAACTCAAACTTCCACAACAAGAAACTCCACAACTGGAAACTCCACAACTGGAAACTCCACAACTGGAAACTCCACAACTAGACACTCCACAACTAAAAACTCTACAACTAGAAAGTTCTAAACTAGAGACTCCACAACTAGAGACTACAACTAGAGACTTCAAACTAGAAACTCAACAACATGAAAGTCCACAACTTGAAACTCCACAACTAGAAACTCCACAACTAGAAACTCTACAACTAGAGACTCTTCAACTAGAGAATTCGCAACTAGAAACTCCAAAACTAGAAACTCCACAACTAGAAACTCCACAACTCGAAACTCCACAACTCAAAACTCCACAACTTGAAACTCTACAACTAGAAACTCCTAAACTAGAGACTCCATAACTAGAGACTCCACAACTAGAGACTTCAAAACTAGAAACTCAACATATAGAAGCTCCACAACTAAAAACTCTACAAAAAGAAATTCCACAACTTGAGAACCCGCCACTTTAAATTCCACAACCCTAGACTCCACAACTAAAAACTCCACGACTAGAAACTCCACAACTAGAAACTCCATAACTAGAACCTCCACAACCAGAGGCACCGCAACTAGAATATCTGCAACTAGAAACTCCACAACCTGAAACTCCACTGCTAGAAACTCCAACACTAGCAACTCCACAACTAGAAACTCCGCAACTAGAGACTCCACAACTAGAAACTCCACAACTAGAGTCTCCACAACTTGAAACTCCACAACTAAAAACTCCGCAACCAGAAACTCCACAACTAGAAACTCCACAACTAGAAACTCCGCAACTAGAGACTCCACAACTAGAAACTCTACAACTAGAAATTCCACATCTAGAGACTTTGCAACTAGAAACTCCGCAGCTAGAAACTCCACAACTAGAAACTCCGCAACTAGAAACTCCACAACTAGAAACTCCACAACTAGAAACTCCACAACTTGAAACCTCACAGCCTTAAGTTCCGCAACTAGAAAATCCACAACTAGAGACTCCGCAACTAGAAACTGCACAACTAGAAACTCCACAACTCGAAACTCCACAACTCAAAACTCCACAATTCGAAACTCTACAACTCGAAACTCCAGAACTTGAAACTTCACAACTAGACACTCAAAAACTAAAAACTCTACAACTAGAAACTCCTAAACTAGAAACTCCACAACTAGAGACTTCAAACTAGAAACTCGAAAACTAGAAACTGCACAACTCAAACTCCACAACTAGAAACTCCACAGCTTGAGACTCCGCAACTTGAAACTCCACAACTGGAAACACCGCAACTAGAAACTCCACAACTGGAAACTTCACTACTAGATACTCCACAACTAGAAACTCGACAACTAGAAACTCCACAACTAGAGACTCCACAAATAAAAACTCCACAACTAGAAACTCCACAACTACAAACTCCACCAATAGAGACTCGGCAACTAGAAATTTCATATCTAGAAACTCCACAACTAAAAACTCCACAACTAAAAACTCCACAACTAGAAACTCCACAACTAGAAACTCTACAACTAGAGACTCCGCAACTAGAAACTCCACAACTAGAGACTCCCCAACTTGAAACTCTACAACTTCAAACTCCACAACTTGAGACTCCACAACTAGAAACTACACAACTAGAGACTCCACAACTCGAAACTCCACAACTAGAAACTCCACAACTAGAAACTCCACAACCAGAGACTCCGCAATTCCACAACTAAAAACTCCACAACTTGAAAATCCACAACTAGATACTCCGCAACTAGAAACTCCACCACTAGAGACTCCACAACTAGAAACTTCACAACTAGAAACTCCACAACTTCAAACTCCACAAATAGAGACTCGGCTACAAGAAATTTCTAGTCTAGAAACTCCACAACTAAAAACTGCACAACTGGAAACTCCACAACTAGAAACTCCACAACTAGAAACTCCACAGCTAGAGATTCCGCAACTAGAAACTCCACAACCAGAGACTCCGCAACTAGAAACTCCGCTGCTAGAAACTCCACAAATAGAAACTCCGCAACTAGAAACTCCGCAGCTAGAAACTACACAACTACAGACTCCACAACTAGAAACTCCACAACTAGAAACTCCACAACTTGAAACCTCACAACCTTAAATTACGCAACTAGAAAATCCACAGCTAGAGATTCCGCAACTAGAAACTCCACAACTCGAAACTCCACAACTGGGAACTGCACAACTAGACACTCCACAACTAAAAACTCTTCAGCAAGAAACTCCTAAACTAGAGACTCCACAACTAGAGAATCTACAACTAGAGATTTCAAACTAGAAACTCAACAACTAGAAACTCCACAACTAAAAACTCAACAACTAGAAACTCCACAGCTTGAGACTCTGCAACTTCAAACTCCACAACTAGAAACTCCGCATTTAGAAACTCCACAACTAGAGACTCGGCAACTAGAAACTCCACAACTAGAAACTCCACAACTCGAAACTCCACTACTAGATACTCCACAACTGGAAACTCGACTACAAGAAACTCCACAACTAGAGACTCTGCAACTAGAAACTCAACAACTAGCGACTCCGCCACTCAACTACTAGAAACTCCACAACTGGAAATCCACAACTAAATACTCCACAACTAGAAAATCTACAACTAGGAACTCCACAACTATAGACTCCACAACTTGAAACTCCACAAGTTTAAACTCCACAACTTGAGACTACACAACTAGAAACTTCACAACTAGAAACTCCACAACTAGAAACTCCCCAACTAGAAACTCCGCAACTGGAAACTCCGCAACAGGAGACTCTACAACTAGAAACTCCACAACTAGAAACTCCAAAAATAGAAACTGCACATCTAGAAACTTCACAACTAGAAACTCCGCAACTAGAGACTCCACAACTAGAAACTCCACAACTTGAAACTCCTCAACTAGAAACTCCACAACCAGAAACTCCATAACTAGAAACTCCACAACTGGAAACTCCGCATTTAGAGACTCCACAACTAGAAACTCCACAACTAGAAACTCCGCAACTACAAACTCCACAAATACAGACTCGGCAACTAGAAATTCCATATCTAGAAACTACACAACTAAAACTGCAAAACTAGACACTCACAACTAGAAACTCAACAACTAGAAACTCCACAACTAAAAACTCCACAACTGGAAACTCCACAACTTGAGACTCCGCAACTTGAAACTTCACAACTAGAAACTCCGCTATTAAAAACTCCGCAACTGGAAACTCCATAACTTAAAATTCACAACTAAATACTCCACAACTGGAAACTCCACAACTAGATACTTCACAACTGAAAACTCCACAACTAGATTCTCCACAACTGGAAACTCCACAACTAGAAACTCGACAACTAGAGACTCCACAACTCGAAACTCCACAACTAGAAACTCCACAACTAGAAACTCCACAACCAGAGACTCCGCAACTCCACAACTAGAAACTACACAACTGGAAACTCCACAACTAGATACTCCGCAACTAGAAACTCCACAACTAGAGACTCCACAACTTGAAACTCCACAACTTTAAACTCCACAACTTGAGACTCCACAACTAGAAACTCCACAACTTGAAACTCTACAACTAGAAACTCCACAACCAGAAACTCCACAACTAGAAACTCCACAACTAGAAACTCCACAACTAGAAACTGCAACTAGAGACTCCACAACTAGAAACTCCACAACTACAAACTCCACAACTACAAGCTCCACAAATAGAGACTCGGCTACAAGAAAATTAATGTCTAGAAAGTCCACAACTAAAAACTCCACAACTAGAAACTCCACAACTAGAAACTCCACAACTAGAGACTCCACAACTTGAAACTCCACAACTTTAAACTCCACAACTTGAGACTCCACAACTAGAAACTCCACAACTTGAAACTCCACAACTAGAAACTCCACAACCAGAAACTCCACAACTAGAAACTCTACAACTAGAAACTCCACAACTAGAAACTCTGCAACTAGAGACTCCACAACTAGAAACTCCACAACTAGAAACTCCACAACTACAAGCTCCACAAATAGAGACTCGGCTACGAGAAAATTCCTGTCTAGAAAGTCCACAACTAAAAACTCCACAACTTGAAACTCCACAACTAGAAACTCCACAACTAGAAACTCCACAACTAGAGACTCCGCAACTAGAAACTCCACAACCAGAGACTCTGCAACTAGAAACTCTGCAGCTAGAAACTCCACAACTCAAAACTCCACAACTAGAAACTCCAAAGCTACAAACTCTTCAACTAGAAATTCCTAAACTAGAGACTCCACAACTAGAGAATCTACAACTAGAGACTTCAAACTAGAAAGTCAACATTTAGAAACTCCACAACTAAGAACTCAAAAACTAGAAACTCCACATCTTGAGACTCCGCAACTAGAAACTCCACAACTAGGGACTCCGCAACTAGAAACTGCACAACTAGAGACTCTGCAACTAGAAACTCCACAACTAGAGACTCCGCAACTCCACAACTCGAAACTCCACAACTGGAAACTCCACAACTAAAAACTCTTCAACTAGAAATTCCTAAACTAGAGACTCCACAACTAGAGAATCTACAACTAGAGACTTCAAACTAGAAACTCAACAACTAGAAACTCCACAACTAAAAACTCAACAACTAGAAACTCCACAGCTTGAGACTCTGCAACTGGAAACTCCACAACTAGGGACTCCGCAACTAGAAACTCCAAAACTAGAAATTCCACAACTGGAAACTCCACTACTAGATACTCCACAACTGGAAACTCGGCAACTAGAAACTCCACAACTAGAGACTCTGCAACTAGAAACTCCACAACTCGAAACTCCACAACTGGAAACTCCACAACTAGACACTTCACAACTAAAACCCTTCCACTAGAAACTCCTAAACTAGAGACTCCACAACTAGAGAATCTACAACTAGAGACTTCAAACTAGAAACTCAACAACTAAAAACTCCACAACTAAAAACTCAACAACTAGAAACTCCACAGATTGGGACTCCGCAACTTGAAACTCCACAACTAGAAACTCCGCAACTAGAAACTCCAGAACTAAGGACTCAACAACTAGAAACTCCACAACTAGAAACTCCACAACTAGAAACTTCACAACTAGAAACTCCGCAACTAGAGACTCCACAATTAGAAACTCCACAACTAGAAACTCCGCAACAGGAGACTCTACAACTAGAAACTCCACAACTAGAAACTCCAAAATTAGAAACTTCACAACTAGAAAGTTCACAACTAGAAACTCCGCAACTAGAGACTCCACAACTAGAAACTCCACAACTTGAAACTCCTCAACTAGAAACTCCACAACTGGAAACTCCACAACTAGACACTCCACAACTAAAAACTCTTCAACAAGAAACTCCTAAACTAGAGACTCCACAACTAGAGAATCTACAACTAGAGATTTCAAACTAGAAACTCAACAACTAGAAACTCCACAACTAAAAACTCAACAACTAGAAACTCCACAGCTTGAGACTCCGCAACTTCAAACTCCACAACTAGAAACTCCGCATTTAGAAACTCCACAACTAGGGACTCGGCAACTAGAAACTCCACAACTAGAAACTCCACAACTCGAAACTCCACTACTAGATACTCCACAACTGGAAACTCGACTACAAGAAACTCCACAACTAGAGACTCTGCAACTAGAAACTCAACAACTAGTGACTCCGCCACTCAACTACTAGAAACTCCACAACTGGAAATCCACAACTAAATACTCCTCAACTAGAAAATCTACAACTAGGAACTCCACAACTATAGACTCCACAACTTGAAACTCCACAAGTTTAAACTCCACAACTTGAGACTACACAACTAGAAACTTCCCAACTAGAAACTCCACAACTAGAAACTCCCCAACTAGAAACTCCGCAACTGGAAACTCCGCAACAGGAGACTCTACAACTAGAAACTCCACAACTAGAAACTCCAAAAATAGAAACTGCACATCTAGAAACTTCACAACTAGAAACTCCGCAACTAGAGACTCCACAACTAGAAACTCCACAACTTGAAACTCCTCAACTAGAAACTCCACAACCAGAAACTCCGTAACTAGAAACTCCACAACTGGAAACTCCACAACTAGAAACTCCGCAACTACAAACTCCACAAATACAGACTCGGCAACTAGAAATTCCATATCTAGAAACTACACAACTAGAAACTGCAAAACTAGACACTCACAACTAGAAACTCAACAACTAGAAACTCCACAACTAAAAACTCCACAACTGGAAACTCCACAACTTGAGACTCCGCAACTTGAAACTTCACAACTAGAAACTCCGCTATTAAAAACTCCGCAACTAGAAACTCCATAACTTAAAGTTCACAACTAAATACTCCACAACTGGAAACTCCACAACTAGATACTTCACAACTGAAAACTCCACAACTAGATTCTCCACAACTGGAAACTCCACAACTAGAAACTCGACAACTAGAGACTCCACAACTCGAAACTCCACAACTAGAAACTCCACAACTAGAAACTCCACAACCAGAGACTCCGCAACTCCACAACTAGAAACTACACAACTGGAAACTCCACAACTAGATACTCCGCAACTAGAAACTCCACAACTAGAGACTCCACAACTTGAAACTCCACAACTTTAAACTCCACAACTTGAGACTCCACAACTAGAAACTCCACAACTTGAAACTCTACAACTAGAAACTCCACAACCAGAAACTCCACAACTAGAAACTCCACAACTAGAAACTCCACAACTAGAAACTGCAACTAGAGACTCCACAACTAGAAACTCCACAACTACAAACTCCACAACTACAAGCTCCACAAATAGAGACTCGGCTACAAGAAAATTAATGTCTAGAAAGTCCACAACTAAAAACTCCACAACTAGAAACTCCACAACTAGAAACTCCACAACTAGAGACTCCACAACTTGAAACTCCACAACTTTAAACTCCACAACTTGAGACTCCACAACTAGAAACTCCACAACTTGAAACTCCACAACTAGAAACTCCACAACCAGAAACTCCACAACTAGAAACTCTACAACTAGAAACTCCACAACTAGAAACTCTGCAACTAGAGACTCCACAACTAGAAACTCCACAACTAGAAACTCCACAACTACAAGCTCCACAAATAGAGACTCGGCTACGAGAAAATTCCTGTCTAGAAAGTCCACAACTAAAAACTCCACAACTTGAAACTCCACAACTAGAAACTCCACAACTAGAAACTCCACAACTAGAGACTCCGCAACTAGAAACTCCACAACCAGAGACTCTGCAACTAGAAACTCTGCAGCTAGAAACTCCACAACTCAAAACTCCACAACTAGAAACTCCAAAGCTACAAACTCTTCAACTAGAAATTCCTAAACTAGAGACTCCACAACTAGAGAATCTACAACTAGAGACTTCAAACTAGAAAGTCAACATTTAGAAACTCCACAACTAAGAACTCAAAAACTAGAAACTCCACATCTTGAGACTCCGCAACTAGAAACTCCACAACTAGGGACTCCGCAACTAGAAACTGCACAACTAGAGACTCTGCAACTAGAAACTCCACAACTAGAGACTCCGCAACTCCACAACTCGAAACTCCACAACTGGAAACTCCACAACTAAAAACTCTTCAACTAGAAATTCCTAAACTAGAGACTCCACAACTAGAGAATCTACAACTAGAGACTTCAAACTAGAAACTCAACAACTAGAAACTCCACAACTAAAAACTCAACAACTAGAAACTCCACAGCTTGAGACTCTGCAACTGGAAACTCCACAACTAGGGACTCCGCAACTAGAAACTCCAAAACTAGAAATTCCACAACTGGAAACTCCACTACTAGATACTCCACAACTGGAAACTCGGCAACTAGAAACTCCACAACTAGAGACTCTGCAACTAGAAACTCCACAACTCGAAACTCCACAACTGGAAACTCCACAACTAGACACTTCACAACTAAAACCCTTCCACTAGAAACTCCTAAACTAGAGACTCCACAACTAGAGAATCTACAACTAGAGACTTCAAACTAGAAACTCAACAACTAAAAACTCCACAACTAAAAACTCAACAACTAGAAACTCCACAGATTGGGACTCCGCAACTTGAAACTCCACAACTAGAAACTCCGCAACTAGAAACTCCAGAACTAAGGACTCAACAACTAGAAACTCCACAACTAGAAACTCCACAACTAGAAACTTCACAACTAGAAACTCCGCAACTAGAGACTCCACAATTAGAAACTCCACAACTAGAAACTCCGCAACAGGAGACTCTACAACTAGAAACTCCACAACTAGAAACTCCAAAATTAGAAACTTCACAACTAGAAAGTTCACAACTAGAAACTCCGCAACTAGAGACTCCACAACTAGAAACTCCACAACTTGAAACTCCTCAACTAGAAACTCCACAACTGGAAACTCCACAACTAGACACTCCACAACTAAAAACTCTTCAACAAGAAACTCCTAAACTAGAGACTCCACAACTAGAGAATCTACAACTAGAGATTTCAAACTAGAAACTCAACAACTAGAAACTCCACAACTAAAAACTCAACAACTAGAAACTCCACAGCTTGAGACTCCGCAACTTCAAACTCCACAACTAGAAACTCCGCATTTAGAAACTCCACAACTAGGGACTCGGCAACTAGAAACTCCACAACTAGAAACTCCACAACTCGAAACTCCACTACTAGATACTCCACAACTGGAAACTCGACTACAAGAAACTCCACAACTAGAGACTCTGCAACTAGAAACTCAACAACTAGTGACTCCGCCACTCAACTACTAGAAACTCCACAACTGGAAATCCACAACTAAATACTCCTCAACTAGAAAATCTACAACTAGGAACTCCACAACTATAGACTCCACAACTTGAAACTCCACAAGTTTAAACTCCACAACTTGAGACTACACAACTAGAAACTTCCCAACTAGAAACTCCACAACTAGAAACTCCCCAACTAGAAACTCCGCAACTGGAAACTCCGCAACAGGAGACTCTACAACTAGAAACTCCACAACTAGAAACTCCAAAAATAGAAACTGCACATCTAGAAACTTCACAACTAGAAACTCCGCAACTAGAGACTCCACAACTAGAAACTCCACAACTTGAAACTCCTCAACTAGAAACTCCACAACCAGAAACTCCGTAACTAGAAACTCCACAACTGGAAACTCCACAACTAGAAACTCCGCAACTACAAACTCCACAAATACAGACTCGGCAACTAGAAATTCCATATCTAGAAACTACACAACTAGAAACTGCAAAACTAGACACTCACAACTAGAAACTCAACAACTAGAAACTCCACAACTAAAAACTCCACAACTGGAAACTCCACAACTTGAGACTCCGCAACTTGAAACTTCACAACTAGAAACTCCGCTATTAAAAACTCCGCAACTAGAAACTCCATAACTTAAAGTTCACAACTAAATACTCCACAACTGGAAACTCCACAACTAGATACTTCACAACTGAAAACTCCACAACTAGATTCTCCACAACTGGAAACTCCACAACTAGAAACTCGACAACTAGAGACTCCACAACTCGAAACTCCACAACTAGAAACTCCACAACTAGAAACTCCACAACCAGAGACTCCGCAACTCCACAACTAGAAACTACACAACTGGAAACTCCACAACTAGATACTCCGCAACTAGAAACTCCACAACTAGAGACTCCACAACTTGAAACTCCACAACTTTAAACTCCACAACTTGAGACTCCACAACTAGAAACTCCACAACTTGAAACTCTACAACTAGAAACTCCACAACCAGAAACTCCACAACTAGAAACTCCACAACTAGAAACTCCACAACTAGAAACTGCAACTAGAGACTCCACAACTAGAAACTCCACAACTACAAACTCCACAACTACAAGCTCCACAAATAGAGACTCGGCTACAAGAAAATTAATGTCTAGAAAGTCCACAACTAAAAACTCCACAACTAGAAACTCCACAACTAGAAACTCCACAACTAGAGACTCCACAACTTGAAACTCCACAACTTTAAACTCCACAACTTGAGACTCCACAACTAGAAACTCCACAACTTGAAACTCCACAACTAGAAACTCCACAACCAGAAACTCCACAACTAGAAACTCTACAACTAGAAACTCCACAACTAGAAACTCTGCAACTAGAGACTCCACAACTAGAAACTCCACAACTAGAAACTCCACAACTACAAGCTCCACAAATAGAGACTCGGCTACGAGAAAATTCCTGTCTAGAAAGTCCACAACTAAAAACTCCACAACTTGAAACTCCACAACTAGAAACTCCACAACTAGAAACTCCACAACTAGAGACTCCGCAACCAGAAACTCCACAACCAGAGACTCTGCAACTAGAAACTCTGCAGCTAGAAACTCCACAACTCAAAACTCCACAACTAGAAACTCCAAAGCTACAAACTCTTCAACTAGAAATTCCTAAACTAGAGACTCCACAACTAGAGAATCTACAACTAGAGACTTCAAACTAGAAAGTCAACATTTAGAAACTCCACAACTAAGAACTCAAAAACTAGAAACTCCACATCTTGAGACTCCGCAACTAGAAACTCCACAACTAGGGACTCCGCAACTAGAAACTGCACAACTAGAGACTCTGCAACTAGAAACTCCACAACTAGAGACTCCGCAACTCCACAACTCGAAACTCCACAACTGGAAACTCCACAACTAAAAACTCTTCAACTAGAAATTCCTAAACTAGAGACTCCACAACTAGAGAATCTACAACTAGAGACTTCAAACTAGAAACTCAACAACTAGAAACTCCACAACTAAAAACTCAACAACTAGAAACTCCACAGCTTGAGACTCTGCAACTGGAAACTCCACAACTAGGGACTCCGCAACTAGAAACTCCAAAACTAGAAATTCCACAACTGGAAACTCCACTACTAGATACTCCACAACTGGAAACTCGGCAACTAGAAACTCCACAACTAGAGACTCTGCAACTAGAAACTCCACAACTCGAAACTCCACAACTGGAAACTCCACAACTAGACACTTCACAACTAAAACCCTTCCACTAGAAACTCCTAAACTAGAGACTCCACAACTAGAGAATCTACAACTAGAGACTTCAAACTAGAAACTCAACAACTAAAAACTCCACAACTAAAAACTCAACAACTAGAAACTCCACAGATTGGGACTCCGCAACTTGAAACTCCACAACTAGAAACTCCGCAACTAGAAACTCCACAACTAAGGACTCAACAACTAGAAACTCCACAACTAGAAACTCCACAACTAGAAACTTCACAACTAGAAACTCCGCAACTAGAGACTCCACAATTAGAAACTCCACAACTAGAAACTCCGCAACAGGAGACTCTACAACTAGAAACTCCACAACTAGAAACTCCAAAATTAGAAACTCCACAACTAGAAAGTTCACAACTAGAAACTCCGCAACTAGAGACTCCACAACTAGAAACTCCACAACTTGAAACTCCTCAACTAGAAACTCCACAACTGGAAACTCCACAACTAGACACTCCACAACTAAAAACTCTTCAACAAGAAACTCCTAAACTAGAGACTCCACAACTAGAGAATCTACAACTAGAGATTTCAAACTAGAAACTCAACAACTAGAAACTCCACAACTAAAAACTGAACAACTAGAAACTCCACAGCTTGAGACTCCGCAACTTCAAACTCCACAACTAGAAACTCCGCATTTAGAAACTCCACAACTAGGGACTCGGCAACTAGAAACTCCACAACTAGAAACTCCACAACTCGAAACTCCACTACTAGATACTCCACAACTGGAAACTCGACTACAAGAAACTCCACAACTAGAGACTCTGCAACTAGAAACTCAACAACTAGCGACTCCGCCACTCAACTACTAGAAACTCCACAACTGGAAATCCACAACTAAATACTCCACAACTAGAAAATCTACAACTAGGAACTCCACAACTATAGACTCCACAACTTGAAACTCCACAAGTTTAAACTCCACAACTTGAGACTACACAACTAGAAACTTCCCAACTAGAAACTCCACAACTAGAAACTCCCCAACTAGAAACTCCGCAACTGGAAACTCCGCAACAGGAGACTCTACAACTAGAAACTCCACAACTAGAAACTCCAAAAATAGAAACTGCACATCTAGAAACTTCACAACTAGAAACTCCGCAACTAGAGACTCCACAACTAGAAACTCCACAACTTGAAACTCCTCAACTAGAAACTCCACAACCAGAAACTCCGTAACTAGAAACTCCACAACTGGAAACTCCACAACTAGAAACTCCGCAACTACAAACTCCACAAATACAGACTCGGCAACTAGAAATTCCATATCTAGAAACTACACAACTAGAAACTGCAAAACTAGACACTCACAACTAGAAACTCAACAACTAGAAACTCCACAACTAAAAACTCCACAACTGGAAACTCCACAACTTGAGACTCCGCAACTTGAAACTTCACAACTAGAAACTCCGCTATTAAAAACTCCGCAACTAGAAACTCCATAACTTAAAGTTCACAACTAAATACTCCACAACTGGAAACTCCACAACTAGATACTTCACAACTGAAAACTCCACAACTAGATTCTCCACAACTGGAAACTCCACAACTAGAAACTCGACAACTAGAGACTCCACAACTCGAAACTCCACAACTAGAAACTCCACAACCAGAGACTCCGCAACTCCACAACTAGAAACTACACAACTAGAAACTCCACAACTAGATACTCCGCAACTAGAAACTCCACAACTAGAGACTCCACAACTTGAAACTCCACAACTTTAAACTCCACAACTTGAGACTCCACAACTAGAAACTCCACAACTTGAAACTCTACAACTAGAAACTCCACAACCAGAAACTCCACAACTAGAAACTTCACAACTAGAAACTCCACAACTAGAAACTCTGCAACTAGAGACTCCACAACTAGAAACTCCACAACTACAAACTCCACAACTACAAGCTCCACAAATAGAGACTCGGCTACAAGAAAATTAATGTCTAGAAAGTCCACAACTAAAAACTCCACAACTAGAAACTCCACAACTAGAAACTCCACAACTAGAGACTCCACAACTTGAAACTCCACAACTTTAAACTCCACAACTTGAGACTCCACAACTAGAAACTCCACAACTTTAAACTCCACAACTAGAAACTCCACAACCAGAAACTCCACAACTAGAAACTCTACAACTAGAAACTCCACAACTAGAAACTCTGCAACTAGAGACTCCACAACTAGAAACTCCACAACTAGAAACTCCACAACTACAAGCTCCACAAATAGAGACTCGGCTACGAGAAAATTCATGTCTAGAAAGTCCACAACTAAAAACTCCACAACTTGAAACTCCACAACTAGAAACTCCACAACTAGAAACTCCACAACTAGAGACTCCGCAACTAGAAACTCCACAACCAGAGACTCTGCAACTAGAAACTCTGCAGCTAGAAACTCCACAACTCAAAACTCCACAACTAGAAACTCCAAAGCTACAAACTCTTCAACTAGAAATTCCTAAACTAGAGACTCCACAACTAGAGAATCTACAACTAGAGACTTCAAACTAGAAAGTCAACATTTAGAAACTCCACAACTAAAAACTCAAAAACTAGAAACTCCACATCTTGAGACTCCGCAACTAGAAACTCCACAACTAGGAACTCCGCAACTAGAAACTGCACAACTAGAGACTCTGCAACTAGAAACTCCACAACTAGAGACTCCGCAACTCCACAACTCGAAACTCCACAACTGGAAACTCCACAACTAAAAACTCTTCAACTAGAAATTCCTAAAGTAGAGACTCCACAACTAGAGAATCTACAACTAGAGACTTCAAACTAGAAACTCAACAACTAGAAACTCCACAACTAAAAACTCAACAACTAGAAACTCCACAGCTTGAGACTCTGCAACTGGAAACTCCACAACTAGGGACTCCGCAACTAGAAACTCCAAAACTAGAAATTCCACAACTGGAAACTCCACTACTAGATACTCAACAACTGGAAACTCGGCAACTAGAAACTCCACAACTAGAGACTCCACAACTTGAAACTCCACAACTAGAGACTCTGCAACTAGAAACTCCACAACTCGAAACTCCACAACTGGAAACTCCACAACTAGACACTTCACAACTAAAACCCTTCCACTAGAAACTCCTAAACTAGAGACTCCACAACTAGAGAATCTACAACTAGAGACTTCAAACTAGAAACTCAACAACTAAAAACTCCACAACTAAAAACTCAACAACTAGAAACTCCACAGCTTGGGACTCCGCAACTTGAAACTCCACAACTAGAAACTCCGCAACTAGAAACTCCACAACTAAGGACTCTACAACTAGAAACTCCACAACTAGAAACTCCACAACTAGAAACTTCACAACTAGAAACTCCGCAACTAGAGACTCCACAATTAGAAACTCCGCAACTAGAAACTCCGCAACAGGAGACTCTACAACTAGAAACTCCACAACTAGAAACTCCAAAACTAGAAACTCCAAAACTAGAAAGTTCACAACTATAAACTCCGCAACTAGAGACTCCAAAACTAGAAACTCCACAACTTGAAACTCCTCAACTAGAAACTCCACAACTGGAAACTCCACAACTAGACACTCCACAACTAAAAACTCTTCAACTAGAAATTCCTAAACTAGAGACTCCAAAACTAGAGAATCTACAACTAGAGATTTCAAACTAGAAACTCAACAACTAGAAACTCCACAACTAAAAACTCAACAACTAGAAACTCAACATCTTGAGACTCCGCAACTAGAAACTCCACAACTAGGGACTCCGCAACTAGAAACTCCACAACTAGAAACTCCACAACTGGAAACTCCACTACTAGATACTCCACAACTGGAAACTCGGCAACTAGAAACTCCACAACTAGAGACTCCACAACTTGAAACTGCACAACTAGAGACTCTGCAACTAGAAACTCCACAACTAGAGACTCCGCAACTCTACAACCCGAAACTCCACAACTAGACACTCCACAACTAAAAACTCTTACTAGAAATTCCTAAACTAGAGACTCCACTACTAGAGAATCTACAACAAGAGTCTTCAATCTAGAAACTCAACAACTAGAAACTCCACAACTAAAAACTCAACAACTAGAAACTCCACATCTTGAGATTCCGCAACTAGAAACTCCACAACTAGGGACTCCGCAACTAGAAATTCCACAACTAGAAACTCCACAACTGGAAACTACAGTACTAGATACTCCACAACTGGAAACTCGGCAACTAGAAACTCCTAAACTAGAGACTCCACAACTTGAAACTCCACAACTAGAGACTCTGCAACTAGAAACTCCACAACTAGAGACTCCGCAACTCCACAACTAGAAACTCCACAACTGGAAAATTCACAACTAGTTACTTCACAACTAGAAAATCCACAACTAGAAACTCCACAACTAGAAACTCCCCCACTAGAAACTCCGCAACTAGAAACTCCGCAACTGGAGACTCTACAACTAGAAACTCCACAACTAGAAACTCCAAAACTAGAAACTCCACAACTGGACACTCCACAACTAAATATTCGACAACTAGAGACTCTGTAACTATAGAACTCCGCAACTAGAAACTCCGCATTTAAAAACTCCGCAACAAGAAATTCCACAGCTAGAAACACCACAACTAGACACTCCGCAACTAGAAACTCTAACACTAGAGACTCCTCAACTAGAGAATTCGCAACTAGAAACTCCAAAACTAGAGACTGCAACTAGAAACTCCGCAGCTAGAAACTCCACAACTAGAAACTCCACAACTAGAAACTCCACAACTAGAAACTCCACAACTCGAAATTTCACAACTCAAAACTCCACAACTTGAAACTCCACAACTAGAAACTCCACAACTTGAAACTCCACAACTAGAAACTCCACAACCAGAAACTCCACAACTAGAAACTCCACAACTAGAAACTCCGCAACTATAAACTCCGCAACTAGAGACTCCGCAACTTGAAACTCCACAACTAGAAACTCCACAACTAGAAACTCCAAAAATAGAGACTCGGCAACAAGAAATTCCATATAGAGTAACTCCACAAATAAAAGCTTTACAACTAGAAACTGCAAAACTAGAGACTTCACAACTAGAAACTCAACAACTATAAACTCCACAACTGGAAACTCCACAACTAGACACTCCACAACTAAAAACTCTTCAACTAGAAATTCCTAAACTAGAGACTCCAAAACTAGAGAATCTACAACTAGAGATTTCAAACTAGAAACTCAACAACTAGAAACTCCACAACTAAAAACTCAACAACTAGAAACTCCACATCTTGAGACTCCGCAACTAGAAACTCCACAACTAGGGACTCCGCAACTAGAAACTCCACAACTAGAAACTCCACAACTGGAAACTCCACTACTAGATACTCCACAACTGGAAACTCGGCAACTAGAAACTCCACAACTAGAGACTCCACAACTTGAAACTGCACAACTAGAGACTCTGCAACTAGAAACTCCACAACTAGAGACTCCGCAACTCTACAACCCGAAACTCCACAACTAGACACTCCACAACTAAAAACTCTTCAACTAGAAATTCCTAAACTAGAGACTCCACTACTAGAGAATCTACAACAAGAGTCTTCAATCTAGAAACTCAACAACTAGAAACTCCACAACTAAAAACTCAACAACTAGAAACTCCACATCTTGAGATTCCGCAACTAGAAACTCCACAACTAGGGACTCCGCAACTAGAAATTCCACAACTAGAAACTCCACAACTGGAAACTACAGTACTAGATACTCCACAACTGGAAACTCGGCAACTAGAAACTCCTAAACTAGAGACTCCACAACTTGAAACTCCACAACTAGAGACTCTGCAACTAGAAACTCCACAACTAGAGACTCCGCAACTCCACAACTAGAAACTCCACAACTGGAAAATTCACAACTAGTTACTCCACAACTAGAAAATCCACAACTAGAAACTCCACAACTAGAAACTCCCCAACTAGAAACTCCGCAACTAGAAACTCCGCAACTGGAGACTGTACAACTAGAAACTCCACAACTAGAAACTCCAAAACTAGAAACTCCACAACTAGACACTCCACAACTAAATATTCGACAACTAGAGACTCTGTAACTATAGAACTCCGCAACTAGAAACTCCGCATTTAAAAACTCCGCAACAAGAAATTCCACAGCTAGAAACACCACAACTAGACACTCCGCAACTAGAAACTCTAACACTAGAGACTCCTCAACTAGAGAATTCGCAACTAGAAACTCCAAAACTAGAGACTGCAACTAGAAACTCCGCAGCTAGAAACTCCACAACTAGAAACTCCACAACTAGAAACTCCACAACTAGAAACTCCACAACTCGAAATTTCACAACTCAAAACTCCACAACTTGAAACTCCACAACTAGAAACTCCACAACTTGAAACTCCACAACTAGAAACTCCACAACCAGAAACTCCACAACTAGAAACTCCACAACTAGAAACTCCGCAACTATAAACTCCGCAACTAGAGACTCCGCAACTTGAAACTCCACAACTAGAAACTCCACAACTAGAAACTCCAAAAATAGAGACTCGGCAACAAGAAATTCCATATAGAGTAACTCCACAAATAAAAGCTTTACAACTAGAAACTGCAAAACTAGAGACTTCACAACTAGAAACTCAACAACTATAAACTCCACAACTGGAAACTCCACAACAAGATACTCCACAACTGGAAACTCCACAACTAGAAACTCCACAACTAGAGACTCCACAACTCGAAACTCCACAACTAGAAACTCCACAACTAGAAACTCCACAACTAGAGTCTCCGAAAGTCCACAACTAGAAACTCCACAACTAGAAACTCCGCAACTGGAAACTCCGCAACAGGAGACTCTACAACTAGAAACTCCACAACTAGAAACTCCAAAAATAGAAACTGCAGATCTAAAAACTTCACAACTAGAAACTCCGCAACTAGAGACTCCACAACTAGAAACTTCACAACTTGAAACTCCTCAACTAGAAACTCCACAACCAGAAACTCCATAACTAGAAACTCCACAACTGGAAACTCCGCATTTAGAGACTCCACAACTAGAAACTCCACAACTAGAAACTCCGCAACTACAAACTCCACAAATACAGACTCGGCAACTAGAAATTCCATATCTAGAAACTACACAACTAGAAACTGCAAAACTAGACACTCACAACTAGAAACTCAACAACTAGAAACTCCTCAACTAAAAACTCCACAACTGGAAACTCCACAACTGGAAACTCCACAACTTGAGACTCCGCAACTTGAAACTTCACAACTAGAAATTCCGCTATTAAAAACTCCGCAACTAGAAACTCCATAACTTAAAGTTCACAACTAAATACTCCACAACTGGAAACTCCAGAACTAGATACTTCACAACTGAAAACTCCACAACTATATTCTCCACAACTGGAAACTCCACAACTAGAAACTCGACAACTAGAGACTCCACAACTCGAAACTCCACAACTAGAAACTCCACAACTAGAAACTCCACAACCAGAGACTCCGCAACTCCACAACTAGAAACTACACAACTGGAAACTCCACAACTAGATACTCCGCAACTAGAAACTCCACAACTAGAGACTCCACAACTTGAAACTCCACAACTTTAAACTCCACAACTTGAGACTCCACAACTAGAAACTCCACAACTTGAAACTCTACAACTAGAAACTCCACAACCAGAAACTCCACAACTAGAAACTCCACAACTAGAAACTCCACAACTAGAAACTGCAACTAGAGACTCCACAACTAGAAACTCCACAACTACAAACTCCACAACTACAAGCTCCACAAATAGAGACTCGGCTACAAGAAAATTAATGTCTAGAAAGTCCACAACTAAAACTCCACAACTAGAAACTCCACAACTAGAAACTCCACAACTAGAGACTCCACAACTTGAAACTCCACAACTTTAAACTCCACAACTTGAGACTCCACAACTAGAAACTCCACAACTTGAAACTCCACAACTAGAAACTCCACAACCAGAAACTCCACAACTAGAAACTCTACAACTAGAAACTCCACAACTGGAAACTCTGCAACTAGAGACTCCACAACTAGAAACTCCACAACTAGAAACTCCACAACTACAAGCTCCACAAATAGAGACTCGGCTACGAGAAAATTCCTGTCTAGAAAGTCCACAACTAAAAACTCCACAACTTGAAACTCCACAACTAGAAACTCCACAACTAGACTCCACAACTAGAGACTCCGCAACTAGAAACTCCACAACCAGAGACTCTGCAACTAGAAACTCTGCAGCTAGAAACTCCACAACTCAAAACTCCACAACTAGAAACTCCAAAGCTACAAACTCTTCAACTAGAAATTCCTAAACTAGAGACTCCACAACTAGAGAATCTACAACTAGAGACTTCAAACTAGAAAGTCAACATTTAGAAACTCCACAACTAAAAACTCAAAAACTAGAAACTCCACATCTTGAGACTCCGCAACTAGAAACTCCACAACTAGGGACTCCGCAACTAGAAACTGCACAACTAGAGACTCTGCAACTAGAAACTCCACAACTAGAGACTCCGCAACTCCACAACTCGAAACTCCACAACTGGAAACTCCACAACTAAAAACTCTTCAACTAGAAATTCCTAAACTAGAGACTCCACAACTAGAGAATCTACAACTAGAGACTTCAAACTAGAAACTCAACAACTAGAAACTCCACAACTAAAAACTCAACAACTAGAAACTCCACAGCTTGAGACTCTGCAACTGGAAACTCCACAACTAGGGACTCCGCAACTAGAAACTCCAAAACTAGAAATTCCACAACTGAAAACTCCACTACTAGATACTCCACAACTGGAAACTCGGCAACTAGAAACTCCACAACTAGAGACTCCACAACTTGAAACTCCACAACTAGAGACTCTGCAACTAGAAACTCCACAACTCGAAACTCCACAACTGGAAACTCCACAACTAGACACTTCACAACTAAAACCCTTCCACTAGAAACTCCTAAACTAGAGACTCCACAACTAGAGAATCTACAACTAGAGACTTCAAACTAGAAACTCAACAACTAAAAACTCCACAACTAAAAACTCAACAACTAGAAACTCCACAGCTTGGGACTCCGCAACTTGAAACTCCAACACTAGAAACTCCGCAACTAGAAACTCCACAACTAAGGACTCTACAACTAGAAACTCCACAACTAGAAACTCCACAACTAGAAACTTCACAACTAGAAACTCCGCAACTAGAGACTCCACAATTAGAAACTCCGCAACTAAAACTCCGCAACAGGAGACTCTACAACTAGAAACTCCACAACTAGAAACTCCAAAACTAGAAACTCCACAACTAGAAAGTTCACAACTAGAAACTCCGCAACTAGAGACTCCACAACTAGAAACTCCACAACTTGAAACTCCTCAACTAGAAACTCCACAACTGGAAACTCCACAACTAGACACTCCACAACTAAAAACTCTTCAACAAGAAACTCCTAAACTAGAGACTCCACAACTAGAGAATCTACAACTAGAGATTTCAAACTAGAAACTCAACAACTAGAAACTCCACAACTAAAAACTCAACAACTAGAAACTCCACAGCTTGAGACTCCGCAACTTCAAACTCCACAACTAGAAACTCCGCATTTAGAAACTCCACAACTAGGGACTCGGCAACTAGAAACTCCACAACTAGAAACTCCACAACTCGAAACTCCACTACTAGATACTCCACAACTGGAAACTCGACTACAAGAAACTCCACAACTAGAGACTCTGCAACTAGAAACTCAACAACTAGCGACTCCGACACTCAACTACTAGAAACTCCACAACTGGAAATCCACAACTAAATACTCCACAACTAGAAAATCTACAACTAGGAACTCCACAACTATAGACTCCACAACTTGAAACTCCACAAGTTTAAACTCCACAACTTGAGACTACACAACTAGAAACTTCACAACTAGAAACTCCACAACTAGAAACTCCCCAACTAGAAACTCCGCAACTGGAAACTCCGCAACAGGAGACTCTACAACTAGAAACTCCACAACTAGAAACTCCAAAAATAGAAACTGCACATCTAGAAACTTCACAACTAGAAACTCCGCAACTAGAGACTCCACAACTAGAAACTCCACAACTTGAAACTGCTCAACTAGAAACTCCACAACCAGAAACTCCATAACTAGAAACTGCACAACTGGAAACTCCGCATTTAGAGACTCCACAACTACAAACTCCACAACTAGAAACTCCGCAACTACAAACTCCACAAATACAGACTCGGCAACTAGAAATTCCATATCTAGAAACTACGCAACTAGAAACTGCAAAACTAGACACTCACAACTAGAAACTCAACAACTAGAAACTCCACAACTAAAAACTCCACAACTGGAAACTCCACAACTTGAGACTCTGCAACTTGAAACTTCACAACTAGAAACTCCGCTATTAAAAACTCCGCAACTAGAAACTCCATAACTTAAAGTTCACAACTAAATACTCCACAACTGGAAACTCCACAACTAGATTCTCCACAACTGGAAATACAACTAGAAACTCGACAACTAGAGACTCCACAACTCGAAACTCCACAACTAGAAACTCCACAACTAGAAACTCCACAACCAGAGACTCCGCAACTCCACAACTAGAAACTACACAACTGGAAACTCCACAACTAGATACTCCGCAACTAGAAACTCCACAACTAGAGACTCCACAACTAGAAACTCCACAACTTGAAACTCTACAACTAGAAACTCCACAACTAGAAACTCTGCAACTAGAGACTCCACAACTAGAAACTCCACAACTACAAACTCCACAACTACAAGCTCCACAAATAGAGACTCGGCTACAAGAAAATTAATGTCTAGAAAGTCCACAACTAAAAACTCCACAACTAGAAACTCCACAACTAGAAACTCCACAACTAGAGACTCCACAACTTGAAACTCCACAACTTTAAACTCCACAACTTGAGACTCCACAACTAGAAACTCCACAACT
This sequence comes from Rhipicephalus microplus, assembly GCF_043290135.1. NCBI lineage: Eukaryota > Metazoa > Arthropoda > Arachnida > Ixodida > Ixodidae > Rhipicephalus > Rhipicephalus microplus. The sequence continues at coordinate 2,126,879 of NW_027464631.1, forward strand.
TGAAACTCCACAACTAGAAACTCCACAACCAGAAACTCCACAACTAGAAACTCTACAACTAGAAACTCCACAACTAGAAACTCTGCAACTAGAGACTCCACAACTAGAAACTCCACAACTAGAAACTCCACAACTACAAGCTCCACAAATAGAGACTCGGCTACGAGAAAATTCATGTCTAGAAAGTCCACAACTAAAAACTCCACAACTTGAAACTCCACAACTAGAAACTCGACAACTAGAAACTCCACAACTAGAGACTCCGCAACTAGAAACTCCACAACCAGAAATTCCTAAACTAGAGACTCCAAAACTAGAGAATCTACAACTAGAGACTTCAAACTAGAAACTCCACAACTAGAAACTCCACAACTAAAAACTCAACAACTTGAAACTCCACATCTTGAGACTCCGCAACTAGAAACTCCACAACTAGGGACTCCGCAACTAGAAACTCCACAACTAGAAACTCCACAACTGGAAACTCCACTACTAGATACTCCACAACTGGAAACTCGGCAACTAGAAACTCCACAACTAGAGACTCCATAACTTGAAACTGCACAACTAGAGACTCTGCAACTAGAAACTCCACAACTAGAGACTCCGCAACTCTACAACCCGAAAATCCACAACTAGACACTCCACAACTAAAAACTCTTCAACTAGAAATTCCTAAACTAGAGACTCCACTACTAGAGAATCTACAACAAGAGTCTTCAATCTAGAAACTCAACAACTAGAAACTCCACAACTAAAAACTCAACAACTAGAAACTCCACATCTTGAGATTCCGCAACTAGAAACTCCACAACTAGGGACTCCGCAACTAGAAATTCCACAACTAGAAACTCCACAACTGGAAACTACAGTACTAGATACTCCAAAACTGGAAACTCGGCAACTAGAAACTCCTAAACTAGAGACTCCACAACTTGAAACTCCACAACTAGAGACTCTGCAACTAGAAACTCCACAACTAGAGACTCCGCAACTCCACAACTAGAAACTGCACAACTGGAAAATTCACAACTAGTTACTCCACAACTAGAAAATCCACAACTAGAAACTCCACAACTAGAAACTCCCCAACTAGAAACTCCGCAACTAGAAACTCCGCAACTGGAGACTCTACAACTAGAAACTCCACAACTAGAAACTCCAAAACTAGAAACTCCACAACTAGAAACTCCACAACTAAAAACTTCACAATTCGAAACTCCACTAAAAACTCCACAACTTGAAACTCCACAACTAGACACTCCACAACAAAAAATTTGACAACTAGAGACTCTGTAACTATAGAACTCCGCAACTAGAAACTCCGCATTTAAAAACTCCGCAACAAGAAATTCCACAGCTAGAAACACCACAACTAGACACTCCGCAACTAGAAACTCTAAAACTAGAGACTCCTCAACTAGAGAATTCGCAACTAGAAACTCCAAAACTAGAGACTGCAACTAGAAACTCCGCAGCTAGAAACTCCACAACTAGAAACTCCACAACTAGAAACTCCACAACTAGAAACTCCACAACTCGAAATTTCACAACTCAAAACTCCACAACTTGAGACTCCGCAACTAGAAACTCCACAACTTGAAACTCCACAACTAGAAACTCCACAACCAGAAACTCCACAACTAGAAACTCCACAACTAGAAACTCCGCAACTATAAACTCCGCAACTAGAGACTCCGCAACTTGAAACTCCACAACTAGAAACTCCACAACTAGAAACTCCAAAAATAGAGACTCGGCAACAAGAAATTCCATATAGAGTAACTCCACAAATAAAAGCTTTACAACTAGAAACTGCAAAACTAGAGACTTCACAACTAGAAACTCAACAACTATAAACTCCACAACTGGAAACTCCACAACAAGATACTCCACAACTGGAAACTCCACAACTAGAAACTCCACAACTAGAGACTCCACAACTCGAAACTCCACAACTAGAAACTCCACAACTAGAAACTCCACAACTAGAGTCTCCGAAAGTCCACAACTAGAAACTCCACAACTGGAAACTCCATAACTAGATACTCCACAACTAGAAACTCCACAACTAGAAACTCCGCAACTGGAAACTCCGCAACAGGAGACTCTACAACTAGAAACTCCACAACTAGAAACTCCAAAAATAGAAACTGCACATCTAGAAACTTCACAACTAGAAACTCCGCAACTAGAGACTCCACAACTAGAAACTTCACAACTTGAAACTCCTCAACTAGAAACTCCACAACCAGAAACTCCATAACTAGAAACTCCACAACTGGAAACTCCGCATTTAGAGACTCCACAACTAGAAACTCCACAACTAGAAACTCCGCAACTACAAACTCCACAAATACAGACTCGGCAACTAGAAATTCCATATCTAGAAACTACACAACTAGAAACTGCAAAACTAGACACTCACAACTAGAAACTCAACAACTAGAAACTCCTCAACTAAAAACTCCACAACTGGAAACTCCACAACTGGAAACTCCACAACTTGAGACTCCGCAACTTGAAACTTCACAACTAGAAACTCCGCTATTAAAAACTCCGCAACTAGAAACTCCATAACTTAAAGTTCACAACTAAATACTCCACAACTGGAAACTCCAGAACTAGATACTTCACAACTGAAAACTCCACAACTAGATTCTCCACAACTGGAAACTCCACAACTAGAAACTCGACAACTAGAGACTCCACAACTCGAAACTCCACAACTAGAAACTCCACAACCAGAGACTCCGCAACTCCACAACTAGAAACTACACAACTGGAAACTCCACAACTAGATACTCCGCAACTAGAAACTCCACAACTAGAGACTCCACAACTTGAAACTCCACAACTTGAGACTCCACAACTAGAAACTCCACAACTTGAAACTCTACAACTAGAAACTCCACAACCAGAAACTCCACAACTAGAAACTCCACAACTAGAAACTCCACAACTAGAAACTGCAACTAGAGACTCCACAACTAGAAACTCCACAACTACAAACTCCACAACTACAAGCTCCACAAATAGAGACTCGGCTACAAGAAAATTAATGTCTAGAAAGTCCACAACTAAAAACTCCACAACTAGAAACTCCACAACTAGAAACTCCACAACCAGAGACTCCACAACTTGAAACTCCACAACTTTAAACTCCACAACTTGAGACTCCACAACTAGAAACTCCACAACTTGAAACTCCACAACTAGAAACTCCACAACCAGAAACTCCACAACTAGAAACTCTACAACTAGAAACTCCACAACTAGAAACTCTGCAACTAGAGACTCCACAACTAGAAACTCCACAACTAGAAACTCCACAACTACAAGCTCCACAAATAGAGACTCGGCTACGAGAAAATTCCTGTCTAGAAAGTCCACAACTAAAAACTCCACAACTTGAAACTCCACAACTAGAAACTCCACAACTAGACTCCACAACTAGAGACTCCGCAACTAGAAACTCCACAACCAGAGACTCTGCAACTAGAAACTCTGCAGCTAGAAACTCCACAACTCAAAACTCCACAACTAGAAACTCCAAAGCTACAAACTCTTCAACTAGAAATTCCTAAACTAGAAACTCCACAACTAGAGACTCCACAACTTGAAACTCCACAACCTTAAACTCGACAACTTGAGACTCCACAACTAGAAACTCCACAACTTGAAACTCTACAACTAGAAACTCCACAACCAGAAGCTCCACAACTAGAAACTCCACAACTAGAAACTCCACAACTAGAAACTCTGCAACTAGAGACTCCACAACTAGAAACTCCACAACTACAAACTCCACAACTACAAGCTCCACAAATAGAGACTCGGCTACAAGAAAATTAATGTCTAGAAAGTCCACAACTAAAAACTCCACAACTAGAAACTCCACAACTAGAAACTCCACAACTAGAGACTCCACAACTTGAAACTCCACAACTTTAAACTCCACAACTTGAGACTCCACAACTAGAAACTCCACAACTTGAAACTCCACAACTAGAAACTCCACAACCAGAAACTCCACAACTAGAAACTCTACAACTAGAAACTCCACAACTAGAAACTCTGCAACTAGAGACTCCACAACTAGAAACTCCACAACTAGAAACTCCACAACTACAAGCTCAACAAATAGAGACTCGGCTACGAGAAAATTCATGTCTAGAAAGTCCACAACTAAAAACTCCACAACTTGAAACTCCACAACTAGAAACTCCACAACTAGAAACTCCACAACTAGAGACTCCGCAACTAGAAACTCCACAACCAGAAATTCCTAAACTAGAGACTCCAAAACTAGAGAATCTACAACTAGAGACTTCAAACTAGAAACTCCACAACTAGAAACTCCACAACTAAAAACTCAACAACTTGAAACTCCACATCTTGAGACTCCGCAACTAGAAACTCCACAACTAGGGACTCCGCAACTAGAAACTCCACAACTAGAAACTCCACAACTGGAAACTCCACTACTAGATACTCCACAACTGGAAACTCGGCAACTAGAAACTCCACAACTAGAGACTCCATAACTTGAAACTGCACAACTAGAGACTCTGCAACTAGAAACTCCACAACTAGAGACTCCGCAACTCTACAACCCGAAAATCCACAACTAGACACTCCACAACTAAAAACTCTTCAACTAGAAATTCCTAAACTAGAGACTCCACTACTAGAGAATCTACAACAAGAGTCTTCAATCTAGAAACTCAACAACTAGAAACTCCACAACTAAAAACTCAACAACTAGAAACTCCACATCTTGAGATTCCGCAACTAGAAACTCCACAACTAGGGACTCCGCAACTAGAAATTCCACAACTAGAAACTCCACAACTGGAAACTACAGTACTAGATACTCCACAACTGGAAACTCGGCAACTAGAAACTCCTAAACTAGAGACTCCACAACTTGAAACTCCACAACTAGAGACTCTGCAACTAGAAACTCCACAACTAGAGACTCCGCAACTCCACAACTAGAAACTGCACAACTGGAAAATTCACAACTAGTTACTCCACAACTAGAAAATCCACAACTAGAAACTCCACAACTAGAAACTCCCCAACTAGAAACTCCGCAACTAGAAACTCCGCAACTGGAGACTCTACAACTAGAAACTCCACAACTAGAAACTCCAAAACTAGAAACTCCACAACTAGAAACTCCACAACTAAAAACTTCACAATTCGAAACTCCACTAAAAACTCCACAACTTGAAACTCCACAACTAGACACTCCACAACTAAAAATTCGACAACTAGAGACTCTGTAACTATAGAACTCCGCAACTAGAAACTCCGCATTTAAAAACTCCGCAACAAGAAATTCCACAGCTAGAAACACCACAACTAGACACTCCGCAACTAGAAACTCTAAAACTAGAGACTCCTCAACTAGAGAATTCGCAACTAGAAACTCCAAAACTAGAGACTGCAACTAGAAACTCCGCAGCTAGAAACTCCACAACTAGAAACTCCACAACTAGAAACTCCACAACTAGAAACTCCACAACTCGAAATTTCACAACTCAAAACTCCACAACTTGAGACTCCGCAACTAGAAACTCCACAACTTGAAACTCCACAACTAGAAACTCCACAACCAGAAACTCCACAACTAGAAACTCCACAACTAGAAACTCCGCAACTATAAACTCCGCAACTAGAGACTCCGCAACTTGAAACTCCACAACTAGAAACTCCACAACTAGAAACTCCAAAAATAGAGACTCGGCAACAAGAAATTCCATATAGAGTAACTCCACAAATAAAAGCTTTACAACTAGAAACTGCAAAACTAGAGACTTCACAACTAGAAACTCAACAACTATAAACTCCACAACTGGAAACTCCACAACAAGATACTCCACAACTGGAAACTCCACAACTAGAAACTCCACAACTAGAGACTCCACAACTCGAAACTCCACAACTAGAAACTCCACAACTAGAAACTCCACAACTAGGGTCTCCGAAAGTCCACAACTAGAAACTCCACAACTGGAAACTCCATAACTAGATACTCCACAACTAGAAACTCCACAACTAGAAACTCCGCAACTGGAAACTCCGCAACAGGAGACTCTACAACTAGAAACTCCACAACTAGAAACTCCAAAAATAGAAACTGCACATCTAGAAACTTCACAACTAGAAACTCCGCAACTAGAGACTCCACAACTAGAAACTTCACAACTTGAAACTCCTCAACTAGAAACTCCACAACCAGAAAATCCATAACTAGAAACTCCACAACTGGAAACTCCGCATTTAGAGACTCCACAACTAGAAACTCCACAACTAGAAACTCCGCAACTACAAACTCCACAAATACAGACTCGGCAACTAGAAATTCCATATCTAGAAACTACACAACTAGAAACTGCAAAACTAGACACTCACAACTAGAAACTCAACAACTAGAAACTCCTCAACTAAAAACTCCACAACTGGAAACTCCACAACTTGAGACTCCGCAACTTGAAACTTCACAACTAGAAACTCCGCTATTAAAAACTCCACAACTAGAAACTCCATAACTTAAAGTTCACAACTAAATACTCCACAACTGGAAACTCCACAACTAGATACTTCACAACTGAAAACTCCACAACTAGATTCTCCACAACTGGAAATACAACTAGAAACTCGACAACTATAGACTCCACAACTCGAAACTCCACAACTAGAAACTCCACAACTAGAAACTCCACAACCAGAGACTCCGCAACTCCACAACTAGAAACTACACAACTGGAAACTCCACAACTAGATACTCCGCAACTAGAAACTCCACAACTAGAGACTCCACAACTTGAAACTCCACAACCTTAAACTCGACAACTTGAGACTCCACAACTAGAAACTCCACAACTTGAAACTCTACAACTAGAAACTCCACAACCAGAAACTCCACAACTAGAAACTCCACAACTAGAAACTCCACAACTAGAAACTCTGCAACTAGAGACTCCACAACTAGAAACTCCACAACTACAAACTCCAAAACTACAAGCTCCACAAATAGAGACTCGGCTACAAGAAAATTAATGTCTAGAAAGTCCACAACTAAAAACTCCACAACTAGAAACTCCACAACTAGAAACTCCACAACTAGAGACTCCACAACTTGAAACTCCACAACTTTAAACTCCACAACTAGAAACTCCACAACTTGAAACTCCACAACTAGAAACTCCACAACCAGAAACTCCACAACTAGAAACTCTACAACTAGAAACTCCACAACTAGAAACTCTGCAACTAGAGACTCCAAAACTAGAGAATCTACAACTAGAGACTTCAAACTAGAAACTCAACAACTAGAAACTCCACAACTAAAAACTCAACAACTAGAAACTCCACATCTTGAGACTCCGCAACTAGAAACTCCACAACTAGGGACTCCGCAACTAGAAACTCCACAACTAGAAACTCCACAACTGGAAACTCCACTACTAGATACTCCACAACTGGAAACTCGGCAACTAGAAACTCCACAACTAGAGACTCCACAACTTGAAACTGCACAACTAGAGACTCTGCAACTAGAAACTCCACAACTAGAGACTCCGCAACTCTACAACCCGAAACTCCACAACTAGACACTCCACAACTAAAAACTCTTCAACTAGAAATTCCTAAACTAGAGACTCCACTACTAGAGAATCTACAACAAGAGTCTTCAATCTAGAAACTCAACAACTAGAAACTCCACAACTAAAAACTCAACAACTAGAAACTCCACATCTTGAGATTCCGCAACTAGAAACTCCACAACTAGGGACTCCGCAACTAGAAATTCCACAACTAGAAACTCCACAATTGGAAACTACAGTACTAGATACTCCACAACTGGAAACTCGGCAACTAGAAACTCCTAAACTAGAGACTCCACAACTTGAAACTCCACAACTAGAGACTCTGCATCTAGAAACTCCACAACTAGAGACTCCGCAACTCCACAACTAGAAACTGCACAACTGGAAAATTCACAACTAGTTACTCCACAACTAGAAAATCCACAACTAGAAACTCCACAACTAGAAACTCCCCAACTAGAAACTCCGCAACTAAAAACTCCGCAACTGGAGACTCTACAACTAGAAACTCCACAACTAGAAACTCCAAAACTAGAAACTCCACAACTAGAAACTCCACAACTAAAAACTTCACAATTCGAAACTCCACTAAAAACTCCACAACTTGAAACTCCACAACTAGACACTCCACAACTAAAAATTCGACAACTAGAGACTCTGTAACTATAGAACTCCGCAACTAGAAACTCCGCATTTAAAAACTCCGCAACAAGAAATTCCACAGCTAGAAACACCACAACTAGACACTCCGCAACTAGAAACTCTAAAACTAGAGACTCCTCAACTAGAGAATTCGCAACTAGAAACTCCAAAACTAGAGACTGCAACTAGAAACTCCGCAGCTAGAAACTCCACAACTAGAAACTCCACAACTAGAAACTCCACAACTAGAAACTCCACAACTCGAAATTTCACAACTCAAAACTCCACAACTTGAAACTCCACAACTAGAAACTCCACAACTTGAGACTCCGCAACTAGAAACTCCACAACTTGAAACTCCACAACTAGAAACTCCACAACCAGAAACTCCACAACTAGAAACTCCACAACTAGAAACTCCGCAACTATAAACTCCGCAACTAGAGACTCCGCAACTTGAAACTCCACAACTAGAAACTCCACAACTAGAAACTCCAAAAATAGAGACTCGGCAACAAGAAATTCCATATAGAGTAACTCCACAAATAAAAGCTTTACAACTAGAAACTGCAAAACTAGAGACTTCACAACTAGAAACTCAACAACTATAAACTCCACAACTGGAAACTCCACAACAAGATACTCCACAACTGGAAACTCCACAACTAGAAACTCCACAACTAGAGACTCCACAACTCGAAACTCCACAACTAGAAACTCCACAACTAGAAACTCCACAACTAGAGTCTCCGAAAGTCCACAACTAGAAACTCCACAACTGGAAACTCCATGACTAGATACTCCACAACTAGAAACTCCACAACTAGAAACTCCGCAACTGGAAACTCCGCAACAGGAGACTCTACAACTAGAAACTCCACAACTAGAAACTCCAAAAATAGAAACTGCACATCTAGAAACTTCACAACTAGAAACTCCGCAACTAGAGACTCCACAACTAGAAACTCCACAACTAGAAACTCCACAACTTGAAACTCCTCAACTAGAAACTCCACAACCAGAAACTCCATAACTAGAAACTCCACAACTGGAAACTCCGCATTTAGAGACTCCACAACTAGAAACTCCACAACTAGAAACTCCGCAACTACAAACTCCACAAATACAGACTCGGCAACTAGAAATTCCATATCTAGAAACTACACAACTAGAAACTGCAAAACTAGACACTCACAACTAGAAACTCAACAACTAGAAACTCCACAACTAAAAACTCCACAACTGGAAACTCCACAACTGGAAACTCCACAACTTGAGACTCCGCAACTTGAAACTTCACAACTAGAAACTCCGCTATTAAAAACTCCGCAACTAGAAACTCCATAACTTAAAGTTCACAACTAAATACTCCACAACTGGAAACTCCACAACTAGATACTTCACAACTGAAAACTCCACAACTAGATTCTCCACAACTGGAAACTCCACAACTAGAAACTCGACAACTAGAGACTCCACAACTCGAAACTCCACAACTAGAAACTCCACAACTAGAAACTCCACAACCAGAGACTCCGCAACTCCACAACTAGAAACTACACAACTGGAAACTCCACAACTAGATACTCCGCAACTAGAAACTCCACAACTAGAGACTCCACAACTTAAAACTCCACAACTTTAAACTCCACAACTTGAGACTCCACAACTAGAAACTCCACAACTTGAAACTCTACAACTAGAAACTCCACAACCAGAAACTCCACAACTAGAAACTCCACAACTAGAAACTCCACAACTAGAAACTGCAACTAGAGACTCCACAACTAGAAACTCCACAACTACAAACTCCACAACTACAAGCTCCACAAATAGAGACTCGGCTACAAGAAAATTAATGTCTAGAAAGTCCACAACTAAAAACTCCACATCTAGAAACTCCACAACTAGAAACTCCACAACTAGAGACTCCACAACTTGAAACTCCACAACTTTAAACTCCACAACTTGAGACTCCACAAATAGAAACTCCACAACTTGAAACTCCACAACTAGAAACTCCACAACCAGAAACTCCACAACTAGAAACTCTACAACTAGAAACTCCACAACAAGAAACTCTGCAACTAGAGACTCCACAACTAGAAACTCCACAACTAGAAACTCCACAACTACAAGCTCCACAAATAGAGACTCGGCTACGAGAAAATTCCTGTCTAGAAAGTCCACAACTAAAAACTCCACAACTTGAAACTCCACAACTAGAAACTCCACAACTAGAAACTCCACAACTAGAGACTCCGCAACTAGAAACTCCACAACCAGAGACTCTGCAACTAGAAACTCTGCAGCTAGAAACTCCACAACTCAAAACTCCACAACTAGAAACTCCAAAGCTACAAACTCTTCAACTAGAAATTCCTAAACTAGAGACTCCACAACTAGAGAATCTACAACTAGAGACTTCAAACTAGAAAGTCAACATTTAGAAACTCCACAACTAAAAACTCAAAAACTAGAAACTCCACATCTTGAGACTCCGCAACTAGAAACTCCACAACTAGGGACTCCGCAACTAGAAACTGCACAACTAGAGACTCTGCAACTAGAAACTCCACAACTAGAGACTCCGCAACTCCACAACTCGAAACTCCACAACTGGAAACTCCACAACTAAAAACTCTTCAACTAGAAATTCCTAAACTAGAGACTCCACAACTAGAGAATCTACAACTAGAGACTTCAAACTAGAAACTCAACAACTAGAAACTCCACAACTAAAAACTCAACAACTAGAAACTCCACAGCTTGAGACTCTGCAACTGGAAACTCCACAACTAGGGACTCCGCAACTAGAAACTCCAAAACTAGAAATTCCACAACTGGAAACTCCACTACTAGATACTCCACAACTGGAAACTCGGCAACTAGAAACTCCACAACTAGAGACTCCACAACTTGAAACTCCACAACTAGAGACTCTGCAACTAGAAACTCCACAACTCGAAACTCCACAACTGGAAACTCCACAACTAGACACTTCACAACTAAAACCCTTCCACTAGATACTCCTAAACTAGAGACTCCACAACTAGAGAATCTACAACTAGAGACTTCAAACTAGAAACTCAACAACTAAAAACTCCACAACTAAAAACTCAACAACTAGAAACTCCACAGCTTGGGACTCCGCAACTTGAAACTCCACAACTAGAAACTCCGCAACTAGAAACTCCACAACTAAGGACTCTACAACTAGAAACTCCACAACTAGAAACTCCACAACTAGAAACTTCACAACTAGAAACTCCGCAACTAGAGACTCCACAATTAGAAACTCCGCAACTAGAAACTCCGCAACAGGAGACTCTACAACTAGCGACTCCGCCACTCAACTACTAGAAACTCCACAACTGCAAATCCACAACTAAATACTCCACAACTAGAAAATCTACAACTAGGAACTCCACAACTATAGACTCCACAACTTGAAACTCCACAAGTTTAAACTCCACAACTTGAGACTACACAACTAGAAACTTCACAACTAGAAACTCCACAACTAGAAACTCCCCAACTAGAAACTCCGCAACTGGAAACTCCGCAACAGGAGACTCTACAACTAGAAACTCCACAACTAGAAACTCCAAAAATAGAAACTGCACATCTAGAAACTTCACAACTAGAAACTCCGCAACTAGAGACTCCACAACTAGAAACTCCACAACTTGAAACTCCTCAACTAGAAACTCCACAACCAGAAACTCCATAACTAGAAACTCCACAACTGGAAACTCCGCATTTAGAGACTCCACAACTAGAAACTCCACAACTAGAAACTCCGCAACTACAAACTCCACAAATACAGACTCGGCAACTAGAAATTCCATATCTAGAAACTACACAACTAGAAACTGCAAAACTAGACACTCACAACTAGAAACTCAACAACTAGAAACTCCACAACTAAAAACTCCACAACTGGAAACTCCACAACTTGAGACTCCGCAACTTGAAACTTCACAACTAGAAACTCCGCTATTAAAAACTCCGCAACTAGAAACTCCATAACTTAAAGTTCACAACTAAATACTCCACAACTGGAAACTCCACAACTAGATACTTCACAACTGAAAACTCCACAACTAGATTCTCCACAACTGGAAACTCCACAACTAGAAACTCGACAACTAGAGACTCCACAACTCGAAACTCCACAACTAGAAACTCCACAACAAGAAACTCCACAACCAGAGACTCCGCAACTCCACAACTAGAAACTACACAACTGGAAACTCCACAACTAGATACTCCGCAACTAGAAACTCCACAACTAGAGACTCCACAACTTGAAACTCCACAACCTTAAACTCGACAACTTGAGACTCCACAACTAGAAACTCCACAACTTGAAACTCTACAACTAGAAACTCTACAACTAGAAACTCCACAACCAGAAACTCCACAACTAGAAACTCCACAACTAGAAACTCCACAACTAGAAACTCTGCAACTAGAGACTCCACAACTAGAAACTCCACAACTACAAGCTCCACAAATAGAGACTCGGCTACAAGAAAATTAATGTCTAGAAAGTCCACAACTAAAAACTCCACAACTAGAAACTCCACAACTAGAAACTCCACAACTAGAGACTCCACAACTTGAAACTCCACAACTTTAAACTCCACAACTTGAGACTCCACAACTAGAAACTCCACAACTTGAAACTCCACAACTAGAAACTCCACAACCAGAAACTCCACAACTAGAAACTCTACAACTAGAAACTCCACAACTAGAAACTCTGCAACTAGAGACTCCACAACTAGAAACTCCACAACTAGAAACTCCACAACTACAAGCTCCACAAATAGAGACTCGGCTACGAGAAAATTCATGTCTAGAAAGTCCACAACTAAAAACTCCACAACTTGAAACTCCACAACTAGAAACTCCACAACTAGAAACTCCACAACTAGAGACTCCGCAACTAGAAACTCCACAACCAGAGACTCTGCAACTAGAAACTCTGCAGCTAGAAACTCCACAACTCAAAACTCCACAACTAGAAACTCCAAAGCTACAAACTCTTCAACTAGAAATTCCTAAACTAGAGACTCCACAACTAGAGAATCTACAACTAGAGACATCAAACTAGAAAGTCAACATTTAGAAACTCCACAACTAAAAACTCAAAAACTAGAAACTCCACATCTTGAGACTCCGCAACTAGAAACTCCACAACTAGGGACTCCGCAACTAGAAACTGCACAAATAGAGACTCTGCAACTAGAAACTCCACTACTAGATACTCCACAACTGGAAACTCGGCAACTAGAAACTCCACAACTAGAGACTCCACAACTTGAAACTGCACAACTAGAGACTCTGCAACTAGAAACTCCACAACTAGAGACTCCGCAACTCTACAACCCGAAACTCCACAACTAGACACTCCACAACTAAAAACTCTTCAACTAGAAATTCCTAAACTAGAGACTCCACTACTAGAGAATCTACAACAAGAGTCTTCAAGCTAGAAACTCAACAACTAGAAACTCCACAACTAAAAACTCAACAACTAGAAACTCCACATCTTGAGATTCCGCAACTAGAAACTCCACAACTAGGAACTCCGCAACTAGAAATTCCACAACTAGAAACTCCACAACTGGAAACTACAGTACTAGATACTCCACAACTGGAAACTCGGCAACTAGAAACTCCTAAACTAGAGACTCCACAACTTGAAACTCCACAACTAGAGACTCTGCAACTAGAAACTCCACAACTAGAGACTCCGCAACTCCACAACTAGAAACTCCACAACTGGAAAATTCACAACTAGTGACTCCACAACTAGAAAATCCACAACTAGAAACTCCACAACTAGAAACTCCCCAACTAGAAACTCCGCAACTAGAAACTCCGCAACTGGAGACTCTACAACTAGAAACTCCACAACTAGAAACTCCAAAACTAGAAACTCCACAACTAGAAACTCCACAACTAAAAACTTCACAATTCGAAACTCCACTAAAAACTCCACAACTTGAAACTCCACAACTAGACACTCCACAACTAAAAATTCGACAACTAGAGACTCTGTAACTATAGAACTCCGCAACTAGAAACTCCGCATTTAAAACTCCGCAACAAGAAATTCCACAGCTAGAAACACCACAACTAGACACTCCGCTACTAGAAACTCTAAAACTAGAGACTCCTCAACTAGAGAATTCGCAACTAGAAACTCCAAAACTAGAGACTGCAACTAGAAACTCCGCAGCTAGAAACTCCACAACTAGAAACTGCACAACTAGAAATTCCACAACTAGAAACTCCACAACTCGAAATTTCACAACTCAAAACTCCACAACTTGAAACTCCAGAACTAGAAACTCCACAACTTGAGACTCCGCAACTAGAAACTCCACAACTTGAAACTCCACAACTAGAAACTCCACAACCAGAAACTCCACAACTAGAAACTCCACAACTAGAAACTCCGCAACTATAAACTCCGCAACTAGAGACTCCGCAACTTGAAACTCCACAACTAGAAACTCCACAACTAGAAACTCCAAAAATAGAGACTCGGCAACAAGAAATTCCATATAGAGTAACTCCACAAATAAAAGCTTTACAACTAGAAACTGCAAAACTAGAGACTTCACAACTAGAAACTCAACAACTATAAACTCCACAACTGGAAACTCCACAACAAGATACTCCACAACTGGAAACTCCACAACTAGAAACTCCACAACTAGAGACTCCACAACTCGAAACTCCACAACTAGAAACTCCACAACTAGAAACTCCACAACTAGAGTCTCCGAAAGTCCACAACTAGAAACTCCACAACTGGAAACTACATAACTAGATACTCCACAACTAGAAACTCCACAACTAGAAACTCCGCAACTGGAAAATCCGCAACAGGAGACTCTACAACTAGAAACTCCACAACTAGAAACTCCAAAAATAGAAACTGCACATCTAGAAACTTCACAACTAGAAACTCCGCAACTAGAGACTCCACAACTAGAAACTCCACAACTTGAAACTCCTCAACTAGAAACTCCACAACCAGAAACTCCATAACTAGAAACTCCACAACTGGAAACTCCGCATTTAGAGACTCCACAACTAGAAACTCCACAACTAGAAACTCCGCAACTACAAACTCCACAAATACAGACTCGGCAACTAGAAATTCCATATCTAGAAACTACACAACTAGAAACTGCAAAACTAGACACTCACAACTAGAAACTCAACAACTAGAAACTCCACAACTAAAAACTCCACAACTGGAAACTCCACAACTGGAAACTCCACAACTTGAGACTCCGCAACTTGAAACTTCACAACTAGAAACTCCGCTATTAAAAACTCCGCAACTAGAAACTCCATAACTTAAAGTTCACAACTAAATACTCCACAACTGGAAACTCCACAACTAGATACTTCACAACTGAAAACTCCACAACTAGATTCTCCACAACTGGAAACTCCACAACTAGAAACTCGACAACTAGAGACTCCACAACTCGAAACTCCACAACTAGAAACTCCACAACTAGAAACTCCACAACCAGAGACTCCGCAACTCCACAACTAAAAACTACACAACTGGAAACTCCACAACTAGAGACTCCACAACTTGAAACTCCACAACTTTAAACTCCACAACTTGAGACTCCACAACTAGAAACTCCACAACTTGAAACTCTACAACTAGAAACTCCACAACCAGAAACTCCACAACTAGAAACTCCACAACTAGAAACTCCACAACTAGAAACTGCAACTAGAGACTCCACAACTAGAAACTCCACAACTACAAACTCCACAACTACAAGCTCCACAAATAGAGACTTGGCTACAAGAAAATTAATGTCTAGAAAGTCCACAACTAAAAACTCCACAACTAGAAACTCCACAACTAGAAACTCCACAACTAGAGACTCCACAACTTGAAACTCCACAACTTTAAACTCCACAACTTGAGACTCCACAACTAGAAACTCCACAACTTGAAACTCCACAACTAGAAACTCCACAACCAGAAACTCCACAACTAGAAACTCTACAACTAGAAACTCCACAACTAGAAACTCTGCAACTAGAGACTCCACAACTAGAAACTCCACAACTAGAAACTCTACAACTACAAGCTCCACAAATAGAGACTCGGCTACGAGAAAATTCCTGTCTAGAAAGTCCACAACTAAAAACTCCACAACTTGAAACTCCACAACTAGAAACTCCACAACTAGAAACTCCACAACTAGAGACTCCGCAACTAGAAACTCCACAACCAGAGACTCTGCAACTAGAAACTCTGCAGCTAGAAACTCCACAACTCAAAACTCCACAACTAGAAACTCCAAAGCTACAAACTCTTCAACTAGAAATTCCTAAACTAGAGACTCCACAACTAGAGAATCTACAACTAGAGACTTCAAACTAGAAAGTCAACATTTAGAAACTCCACAACTAAAAACTCAAAAACTAGAAACTCCACATCTTGAGACTCCGCAACTAGAAACTCCACAACTAGGGACTCCGCAACTAGAAACTGCACAACTAGAGACTCTGCAACTAGAAACTCCACAACTAGAGACTCCGCAACTCCACAACTCGAAACTCCACAACTGGAAACTCCACAACTAAAAACTCTTCAACTAGAAATTCCTAAACTAGAGACTCCACAACTAGAGAATCTACAACTAGAGACTTCAAACTAGAAACTCAACAACTAGAAACTCCACAACTAAAAACTCAACAACTAGAAACTCCACAGCTTGAGACTCTGCAACTGGAAACTCCACAACTAGGGACTCCGCAACTAGAAACTCCAAAACTAGAAATTCCACAACTGGAAACTCCACTACTAGATACTCCACAACTGGAAACTCGGCAACTAGAAACTCCACAACTAGAGACTCCACGACTTGAAACTCCACAACTAGAGACTCTGCAACTAGAAACTCCACAACTCGAAACTCCACAACTGGAAACTCCACAACTAGACACTTCACAACTAAAACCCTTCCACTAGAAACTCCTAAACTAGAGACTCCACAACTAGAGAATCTACAACTAGAGACTTCAAACTAGAAACTCAACAACTAAAAACTCCACAACTTAAAACTCAACAACTAGAAACTGCACAGCTTGGGACTCCGCAACTTGAAACTCCACAACTAGAAACTCCGCAACTAGAAACTCCACAACTAAGGACTCTACAACTAGAAACTCCACAACTAGAAACTCCACAACTAGAAACTTCACAACTAGAAACTCCGCAACTAGAGACTCCACAATTAGAAACTCCGCAACTAGAAACTCCGCAACAGGAGACTCTACAACTAGAAACTCCACAACTAGAAACTCCAAAACTAGAAACTCCACAACTAGAAAGTTCACAACTAGAAACTCCGCAACTAGAGACTCCACAACTAGAAACTCCACAACTTGAAACTCCTCAACTAGAAACTCCACAACTGGAAACTCCACAACTAGACACTCCACAACTAAAAACTCTTCGATAATTTTTCTCTCAGCAGGAGACATGCGGTAGGGCCGGCGGCGTACAACAGACGTTCCGACTGTGTGGTTCGATGTGTTGCAGTAGTAGTGCGTCCCAACGTCAAGGAGTAAACATCGAAGAAACTTGCGTGTTTCTTTAACAAAGCGAGTAGCTGTTGTATCTGGGAAGGCGTCAAGTCGCTAATGGCTGCAAAAAATGCGGAAAAAGCAGGCTCATTACTAGGGCTGTCTTTGGAGGAGGTGTCATGAAGTGGCACGATGCACGCAGGCTCGCGATTCATCACGCAGGCCACCGTGGTGTTCTGAGTAAGTAGATTTTTTTCGGATGTTCTATTCACGGTGGTTACAAGTGCGGAACCATCGAGAAAACGAACTACTGCTGAAGCGAGAATGATGCCTTCACCGACGCAACTAAATAATGGTGAGACCAAGACGTCGAAACGGTCGGTGTCTTTGAGGTAATAGTTACAATTCGCTCTTGACCTGGTGGTAATTCGGTATCTTCCGCAGCTGTCAAACGAAGTGGTCTCTGGGGGTCGTTGTCGAGCGTGCAGTCCATGTCAGTGGGGTGGATGACGCGTTGGCCACAGCAAATAGGTGCGGAAGCAGAAGAAAGACAATCCCACCTTAAAATAATTGGTGAGAGCAGTCAGTCAGGACGACGAACTGAATGTGGCGCCGGATACCATCAATAAAAACGCGGGCTGTACAGAAAGCGGAAGGGCGAATGGTATGCCCCTGGGCAGCAACCAACGTGGGTCCATCGTAAGGGGTCATCACGTTTTTCAGACGTTGGCCCAAATTAACACGCATAACAGAAAATGCTGCACCCGTGTCCACCAGAGCATCCACGTACACTCCTTCCACTACCACAGAAATCATGTTGCACGGGCCTGGTGGAGGAACATCAGTACTAATTTGGAATGCAGTTTTCCCCCCAGAAACTGCATCGCTTAGTTTTCCGAATGACTGGCTGTGGTGAATGAGGCAGGCCGAAGTGGGGAGGAAGAGCGGCGAAAGGGTGAAGGTGAACGGCGTCTGGAGTTCCAGCTGTTCCTAGGTGCACTCGAGGCGGGTGGAGAGGGAGACCGATGCGGAAGTGATGAATGGCGTTGACTTTGATAGTACGAAGTATCTCGTTCACGCATGTCGTAACCCCGACGCTCATTTTGCTGGCGCTTTCGGCAGAAATGAGATATGTGGCCGCGATAGCCGCAGTAATAGCCGACAGAACGGGACCAGTGCCAGGGTGGTGAGTAGAAGGCGTTAGGGGAACCTGGAGATTGCGCGCTCAGGTGGGCCGAAGAAGGGTCAGGTGGCATCGAACAGTAGTTGACCGGGGGAGCGCAGCAACTGACGTGTAGGTTGGTTGCGCCAATGTCCCATGTACGTTGCTCGGAGGCGCGGTAAAGGCTTGAGCGTAGGTTGATATGGGGCGAGAAACAGGTGATTGTACGAGATCAGGGCCGGTCAAGAATGCAAGTTCATCTCTAATGAGGTCACACAAAGGAACTCCCGATGACGGCGTTGAACGCGGTGAAGGAGGTATGAAGCCCAAAAACCGCAATTCTTCTCGTATAATGTCCCGGATTGATTGATTGATATGTGGGGTTTAACGTCCCAAAACCACTACATGATTATGAGAAACGCTGTAGTGGAGGGCTCCGGAAATTTAGACCACCTTTGGTTCTTTAACCTGCACCCAAATCTGAGCACACGGGCCTACAACATGTCCGCCTCCATCGGAAATGCAGCCGCCGCAGCCGGGATTGGAACCCGCGCCCTGAGGGTCAGCAGCCGAGGAGTACCTTAGCCACTAGACCACCGCGGCGGGGCTATAATGTCCCGGTTGAGGTCCCGCAGAGGGCCATGGGACGTGGAGTGGTGGTCGCCAATGTCCGGTTGGAAACGAACGGAGTCCAGCAAATCAAGGCGCTGGCATGTCGCGACAACGTCAGTGATGGTAGCTGGCCTTTGCGCAGTGAGGGCATTAAAAGAAACAGGTCCAATGCCTTTCAATATGTGGCGTACTTTGTCCGATTCTGGCATAGATGAATTGACACGCCTGCACAGTGAAGGGACATCTTCAATGTAGGAAGTGTGAGATTCGCCGGGATGTTGTCGGCGAGTATCAAGGGTCCTCTTCGCGACGGCGGAACGAATGGCCGGTGTCCCAAAAACATGTCGCAGATGGTGCTGGAAGGTCGTCCAGTCAGGTAAGTCAATGAAGTGGTTGAAATACCATGTCTTCGCCACACCGGTCAAGCAGAAAGAGACGTAACTGAGCTTGGTGCTATTGTCCCAGTGATTAGCAACAATCACGCAGCTGTAATCGAGCCGGTCCCCACGTCTTGCCCGCAAAGACCGACGAAGAGAGGGGGATCACGCTGGTGGCTGTTTACGTAAACAGGAGGCGCGGTTGAAGGCGGCGGTGGAGAGATGGCAGCAGGGATGGCAGCAGCGCCGGCAGGCTCGTTCTGTGACATGTAGACAGACTGTGGGGGCAATCGGTCGCCTGAACGCAGCTCCAGGGAGTCGAGCAAAGTGGGAGAGGACTGAGGACCGAAAATCCACCGCCACCACGTATGATGTCTGGGTTGAGATAGTGTTTATGCAGCTTAAGTGCTCCGCAGCAAACGGGCAGTCTGAGAGTGAGCGTGCACACACCCGATGATGATTGTAGTGACACCCAGTGAAGATGAGGACAGAGACCCAGACGGATGATGATATTTGTGTTAATGCATATATGAAAAGCGCATGATGATTGCTCACAATATATATATATATATATATATATATATATATATATATATATATATATATATATATATGCGACGCTTCCCGGGTGAATGGGGGAGAGGAAGATGGGGAAGACGAAAGATCAGAATAAGCAGGTGTTCTGACTGACGCCTTGTCTGATCCGTTACAGTGAGTCGACGAGATCTACCACAGCAACATCATAGGCCCAACAAAGAAGATGATCAGCCTGCCGAAATACACCAGAGCTGAAGAAGACGCCCTTGTTGACAAGTGGTGTCACCTCTTCGAAACAAAGGCAAGGAACTTCAGCTGGTCCAAACGAGATCGCATCGACAGCATCAGCGAGAAACTGGAAGGGGAGGCATTCCGCTGGTACCTCACCGAGATTTTCGACGCAGAAGATACGTGTGAAGGCATCAAAACAAGAATGATAGCACAATTTTTTGCACTTCTCAGCGACCCCTACCGCCAATTCATACACTGCAGGCTCAAAAGCCAACAGCGCATCAGGCACTACTATGAAGAGGAGACGCTCCCTGGTCGCCTCGCAGACTTGAAAGATGTTCAAATAGTATCAAGATTGACCAACGGTGTACCTAAGGAGATTGAAAGGCGCCTCGCTGGATTGACGCTCACCACCCCGGCCAGTGGCTTGCTGCTGCGCTTCAAGCGGGGGGCTCTGTCCACAGAGATGCTTCCCAACACTCGTCAAAGCAGCAGCTCATCCATCGAGAGTCTCATTCGATGCGACCTGAGAATCTGACAACTATGAAAACGAAACGGGCGGCCCAAAGCTTAATTGATACGTTTTGGTGCACTTGTGAACGGACACATGGTGAATGCAACTCTGGATACAGGAGCGACTATTACCTGTATCAATAAAGTTGTGTTAAAAACTCAAGCTGCAATTGCTCAAGAATCTATGCATTAGTGTTCAACAAGTCACCTCAACCACAAAAACTTTGAGCCGCGTACAGATACATTTGGAAATCGGGAAGATAAAGCGGGCAGTCCAAGCACACGTTCTACCAGGCATGAAGACTGAATTCTTGCTAGGCCTGAACAATGCCTCCTTTTTCAACCTGTCAGTGGGCTTTAGCATGATGACTTCGCTTCAAGACAACAAAGCTCTGCAGAATTCCTTTCAAACTAAAAAGTGTGTCTTCAGTGCCGATACAAACCCACTCCAAGACGTTGATGTCACGCACCTTCCACCATCGTAACAAGCTGCTTTGATAGAGGCGCTTCACAGTTACGAGGACATTTTCTCAAAGTATCAGATAGATTTCAGATGTATCGCGGATGAACGACACTGTTTTGCTCTCAGCAACAACGTCCCCATCCAAAGACCACCGTATCGATGCTCCTCGGCAGACAAAGAAGAAATTGTCAGGCAAGTGAACTTACTTCTCTAGCAAGGTGTAGTGCGTCCATCTTTTTCCCCATGCGCGGCTCCCGTCATTCTTGCAGAGAAAAAGGTGAAGGACGCACACGTTTATGCATTAATTACCCAAAGCTTAACTCCCCTTCCAAAAATCCTATATATGGACTTATATAAAAATCCTCATATATAAAATCCTCATATATAAGAGGTCCGTGGTTCCAATCCCGCTGCCGTGCAGTTCCCAACCGAGAAAAAAAATCCGCGTGTTGATGGAACTGCATTAAGAGGCCTGGGGTGCGGCCTCACCGGTAACCACCGCCGGAAACGCACTCCCTCACCAGAGAAGGATTGGCCACCCTGGTGCAGTATCTGACCACTACCTGCCACATGCATACGTCAAATAACTCACGGCCCTCAGTCCCCAGCAGCTGCGAAGCAACTGACAATGGCGGCGGTCAGGGGCCGAATTCACAAAGCTTTCTCTTTGGCTACGCATTTTCTTAGCCTAAAATTCTCTTATCTGGAGGGATTACTATAGCGCGGTATGAATTTAACTTATTCGGCACTTAAGAGGGCAAGGAGGACACACGATAGCCGATGAAACGACAAGGAAGGAAAGAAGTGTGTGCCGATAATATCAAGGTAGCACGCAAAGCGTCTAGCATCGAGAGTATACGATGATAGCCAATGATTTGCTGCATCTAAGTTTCAGTTCCGCGATCGTCTGCTACAGCGCTTACGGGATGCCGCGTACATTGTAATAGACGCTTTGGTGGGCTGTGCAAAGCCAAGCACTCGCCTTTAATCAACGACTGTAGCTAAAAAAATAATTGCTCGATGGCCTTAAGCCACCGAGCAATCCATGCACTATCTCGCCAAGTACAAGTAAACAACACTCCAGGTGCACCACATAAATGAGACCACACATAAATCGATGCATGCAATGTTTGAAAATGTGCTTCTAATGTCTTCCCCTATGTAACGCGACCAGTTAGCTTACATTTCATTGAAGCTGTGCTGCTACTTAACTAATTCGGTGCAATATAGCATGGTATAATGGTGAACGTAAGGGTGTTTTGTACCTATAGTCCAAAGTAGCCTTTGTTACATTATTCTTATTTCAAGACACATGAGCGACTTTGGTGCCTGCAGACGAATTGTGCGGAAATAGATAACAGCAGTAATCAAA